>NC_060156.1:15699105-15749649 GCF_021292245.1 Micropterus dolomieu | reverse complement strand
AAAAAGTACCTGGAAGCAGGTACAGGTACAACATTTCTACAATGGAAAACCAAACAAAGGCGAGTCGAGCCAAAGGGCCTCCGCTCAGACTAGCTTGGTTTGAGGGCGTGCCTGTCCCCGCTAGCCGCTTGGCAAGCTTTATGACGCGTTTTCATTGTGACGTCACAAGTAAAGAAAGTGAAGGGCTGGACTACAAACGAGCTGTTTTCAAGCAGTTCAGAGCAGAGCTTTCTGTGGGAGATGGGAGCTCCCTTTTGGCTGGCCTTTGGGCTTTTTCAGTTTGCAAACCTGTTACATGCACAAAAAAGATATATAACTCAATAAAGGAGAGGGAAAAAGCCAAAAATCATAATACCACCTCTTTAATGTGGGTAAAAAAAACCTGACTTGCTGCGTGGAAAATAAGCTCAAG
The DNA here is from genome assembly GCF_021292245.1 of Micropterus dolomieu. Lineage (NCBI taxonomy): Eukaryota > Metazoa > Chordata > Actinopteri > Centrarchiformes > Centrarchidae > Micropterus > Micropterus dolomieu. Next base: position 15,749,237 of record NC_060156.1, on the reverse strand, counting down.
TCAATCTGCATGCCCATTTTGAGCTAGACCAGTCTGTCAGGACCAAAAAGGTCAAGACTAGGCTGAAAGCAGATGCTGTTCCACCATCTTTGTGCATTGTCCTCAAACCTGTAAATATTAAAGTCTTAGCTGCTGATCAAAGCTATACTTTTAAAAGTGAGACAGATGTAATAAGTATTAACTCCTAAAACGTATTATTTCTTATTTTGAAGTCGTAAAATATTATTTTGAATAAATATTACATTAATCATCATCAGATCGAAAAAGCTTCGAACGAAAAAGCTTCACAAAAGCCATTATTATACATGTGGTGCTTCCTCCTCTACCTCGCTATCATCTACTCACAAATTCCCTTTCTTACACCTGAAATCCACAGGACTGCGAACTCTCTTCTGAGTAATGTGCATACAATTTGTCCGAGCGGACACAGTGGGGAAAGAGATGGAGGGACTGAGTTGTGGGGCAGTTGCGCTGTAGAGTGCCAGAAACCATAATGAAAAGAACAGAAAGTTGTGAACACTTGTCACAGGGATGCCAACTTTTCATTTTAGTTTGGAGTGAGATTTGGAGGTCGGCTCGTTTTAGGCCTTCTGTGTCATATCCCACTGAAGGGGTCGTGATCATCGCTCTTTAATCCTCAGGCATTTTGTTTTAAAAGTTCAACAGCCACATGTATGTGCAGATGAAAAGCCAAGTCATTAATCATGGTCAGATCAGTGTGATCAAGATACTTGCCAACCTCCAGACATGATAGCCTTAATTCTGACCAAACCTTAGCATGTATTGGGGAGTCTTCCCCCACAGAATCTATGTGTCACACCAGAGACAGTATTTTTTTTTTATTCTAGAGAATGTATGGAATATTAAAGTTCATAATATGCAAGAGCATAGGTTTTCCTTTAGCAATGGAGGAGCCACTTAATGTAAATCCGTATTTGTTGTATTTATTTGTCTTTGTTTGGGGAAGTTCCTCTTTAAATGTGGCACCTTTTCACCTGAAGGATAAATTAGTTAATTTTAATTCAGTTAGAAACTCCTGGACTGAATGTTCAAAACTTTTTGCTTCTATCCCACATATCTGTGTAATCGGACATGTCCAGAAAGATTTATATGAGAATAATGTCATCATTTAATCACAATGTTTCAAAATCTCCCACCCTATAATCTGCTATTCATTCATTACTCTGCTGATATGATAGAACCCCAGACAGACAGACAGACAGACACAGAACCCATTTGGGACTGTATAGATGAGACCTGTGCAAAACGAAACTAAGTGAAAACAATTCACCACTTATCCACACGTTAACTTCGGCAGCTCTGTGCAGCTCACATTCCCAACAGAGCAGGGCTGCGCTTCAGCTTACACATTTTTATATTGCAAAACCGTATGTTAGCCGGTCACAAACTGTCTGCCACTCCCTGCGCAAAGCGCGTTTGCTTGATTCCTGCCACAGTGTCCGCCGGTGTTGCATCAGTTAGGTGGAGTGTAATTGCGCCAAGTCGACGCTATCAGTTATAGGCAAGAACCAGCTCTGTGAAATTGAGGGATCCTTAGAGTCCAACCAAGAAATGGAACAACCTAAACAAAACCCAGCAGGATGAATTGGCGATCCAAGTTGGAAATAATTGGATTAATCACTTTTTAGCGAATTATATAGTAATATTACAAAAAATTATTAAAACACCAAATAATCTATGCAGAGCAGAGCTCGGCCAATACCCCCTCTTACTAAAAATACAGAAAAGATCAATTCAATTTTACAATCACTTGAAATCAGTTAACCCCCAGACATACCATCACAAAGCCTAACATACCAGGAGCTGAAACCAGAGAAGAGTCCCCTCAGCCAGCTGGTCCTGAGGCTCTCTGCAGTAATAAGTCCCCAACAGCCTCAGGACAGCAACGCCAACTCAAGCAGACCAAACCAAATTATCAGCAAGCAGAAAGAAAAATATACTGAATACTGGAAAAAAACAACTAAAACACAAAGTAAATTCCAATCTTATCTGACCCTAAAAAGAGAATTTACACTGGCAAATTACCTGAGCACAATAAAATGTTAAACTAAAAAAACAAGAGGAGAGACTCTGCTCCCAGTGTGACAGAGGACAGGTAGAGAAAGAGCTGCACTTTCTAACCTCATGCTCTAAATATAAAACACTTAGACAAAAACACTTTGCAAACATTTTCCAAATATACCCCAAATTCGAATTTATATCACACACACTCCTCTATTTACTGGAAGAAATGCCCAAATGTCAAATAATTGCTGCAAAATATATTTCATCACGCTATGAACTGAGGACAACCAGTGGAAACTTAGACTAATAAATAATTGTTCTAATTTTCAAATTATTATAATTTTGATTGTTTGATATTTTAGTAGTTGTTGTGTTTTTAAATCTTACATTTGATACAGTTTTTTTTATTCTTTTTTTTTATAAACTAATTAATTTTATTTGATTTTTTTTGCCTATTAATATACACACCTACGGTTGTATCTATTTATTTTTAAAAAAAAATTTAACACACGTTACTGTGTCATTTACTTAGTTTATCTTAATTTATCTTAATTTTTAATGTATTATTATTTTTTATTTTTTTAACACACACATGTTACTGTGTCATTTACTTAGTTTATTTTAATTAAAAAAAAAATTTTTTTTAAACACACACGCTTACTGTTTTATTTTCTTATTTTAATTTAATATATTATTTTTATTGTCTAACATACTAACACAACGCTTATTGTTTTACTTATTTACTTTTTTCTAATATTTATTTTTACAGAATTTTTATATTTTATTTCTTTTGTATTGTTACGACCCCGGCTCTCAGGCCGCAACAAAGAAGGAGGATGCAACTCAGGTTTAACAAAGATTGACATAAATTTATTTAAAACAAAAGAACAATGTGGCAGAGCGGTGTGGAAGGCACAAGCACGACACTGGCGTCCGGGCAGGCAGGCCTAATAGGTTGGGCTCACTGGCCAGGTGCTCCCAATCTCCTTAATTGCCTGCAGGGAGAACCACAGACAGCACACAGTACAGAGGCCCAACACGAAGACCTCTCGAGGCAGTCATGCAATACGCATGAGCGCCTTTTTAGTTGGAGGCGGGGCATAGTCATCAATAGCCTATACTTTTGCCTGCACTGGACACACTCTCCCTTGCCCCACTACACGGCCCAAATAAGTGACTGTAGCCTTCGCAAACTCGCACTTGGCCAGATTAACAGTCAACTGTGCGTGAGCCAAGCGGTCAAACAACCTCTTAATGCGGTCAAGGTGACCATCCCAATCATTAGAAAAAATAACTACATCATCCAAATACACAGAACACCCATCCAAATCTCCAACAATCCTGTTCATCAGGCGCTGAAAGGTCGCTCGGGTGTTCCGCAAACCAAACGGCATCACTGCATATGTATACAAACCAGTAGGTGTAATAAATGCAGCAATCTCTCGGACTCTTTCTGGCAAAGGGACCTGCCAGTAGCCTTTCAATAGATCAAACTTAATCACAAACCTAGCAGACCCCACTTGGTCAATGCAGTCTTCAAAATGGGGAAGCGGAAAACAGTCTGGTTTTGTGACATTGTTTACCTTCCTAAAGTCTGTACAAAATCTGGGAGTGTTACTGGACTTTGGCACAAGCAGACAAGGTGGAATTGGAGGGCTCCTCAAAACTGTTCTCCAGCATACACTTAACCTCAGCATCCAAATGTTTATGTTTCTCCGGGTGAACACGATAAAACCTCTGCTTAATCGGTTTACAATCCCCAACAGATATCATGCTCAACCAAATGTGTGCAGGTAGGGGTATCTCCAAAAAGACATGGATATTGCTTGATCAGGTCAGCTAACTGGCTACGCAGAGACTCCTCTAAATGGCTTAACAAGCCATACAGATTCTGCATAGACTCTGAGTTCTTAAGCTGACCATATAGAACCGCTTCATCTGGGCCTAACAAATCCTCCTCCCCTTGACCTATCACAGCCTGATTGGACACAGATACAGACAAGCAAGCTGAATGCACATCAGAATGCTGTGCTTCAACTGACTGCTCTACACAAGCATAGTATGGTTTTAGTAAGTTGACATGACAGAGCTGAGTAGAAGATCTACGACTGGGAGTAGCAATCACATATTTCTGGTCTGACACCTTTTCCACCACTGAGTATGGCCCTGAAAACTTTGCCTGAAATGGAGAAGTAACAATGGGCAACAAAGCAAGCACCTGATCTCCAGGCAGAAAGTCACAATCCTCAACTCCGCGGCCATAAAGTTTTTTCATTTTGTCCTGTGCAGACGCCAAATTGTTTTTAACCACTTCCTGGGCTTTATAAAGCCTATACCGAAAACCATTTACATAGTCAAGAAGGTTGTGCAGCGGCTGGACCTCTTTCCATTTATCCTGCAGTAGTGCTAAAGGATCCCATACCTTATGGCCAAAAACAAGATCATTAGGGCTAAACCCTGTACTCTCCTGGACCACCTCTCTGGCAGCCAACAGCAACCATGGCAGACCCTCTTCCCAGTCTCTGTTCATCTGTATACAAAATGCACGCAACATGGATTTAAGAGTTTGATGAAAACGCTCCAAGGCACCTTGGCTCTGGGCGTGATAAGCAGACGCCTGATTGTGCTCAATGTGCAACTGCTTTAAAACCTGTGCAAATAAGTGTGACAAAAAAGTGGAGCCCTGATCAGACTGAATGACTCTGGGGACACCAAAGATGGAAATAAACTGTTATAATGCACGTACCACAGACTTGGCTGTAATTGTGCTAAAAGGAAACGCAGCTGGATACCTTGTGCTCTGGCACATCACTGTTAGTAGATAACTCGCACCCCCTTTAGATGGCGGCAATGGGCCCACACAATCATCATGATGATCAGATGTTCAAAAGACTGACCTATAGCTGGTATTGGACACAGCGGAACGAGTTTTAAACTCTGATTGGCTTTGCTGGTTAACTGGCATGACTTTAAATAAGCAAAAACCTCCCTCTTTAGTCTCCAACTTCATACATAACACTAGTTTTTGCTGCTCAAAATTCAAACCAGATCCAAGAGACACAACTGAGTTGGACGAACCCTCAGTACCTGCGGAAAACTGACCCTCCGAGGTGCCCAGCACTTTCATCTTTAACAAATAAATTTTTAAATTTGCTTTCTATGTCCTTGATCCTCTTATCGCCAACATCAACCTTGTAATAGTCAGCAGTTTTAACCAACTCATCCTTTGAACACTCTTCTAGAAACTCCTCGGCTGGTGCCTCAACAAATGCCTTTACTACGTCATCCATAATTTATCAGACATTCGCAACCACAGACAAAATGAGAATGCACAGTGCAAGGACCCACCAGTGTGCGCAAAAGGCCGACGTAGCCTCCAAATGGAGCTTCCCCGCTAGGTAACTACCTAACCTGGAATCTTATTACATAACTCCCCCCTAGTCTTCATGAGGTGTGGCAGTGGGTACTTACGCACCATCAGCCCGCTGGCCCGAGTGAAGCAACTGGTAAACTAGCAACCATCCTGGAACCACGGATGTGCTCCCGAGCAAATTCTGAGGGAAAAGGGAAAAAGGAAGCTCTAACGCGGTACCCCAGCACTACAAGCCCCCCCGATGAAACCCAAAGGGGAGACGCTGCTGTATCTACCAGGGGAAACACTCCTACAGGTAACGAACGCACACAGGTGGATTTACACTTACCTTCTCATATCTCCGTAAACATCCGCAGTCCAAGACAGCCAAAAAAAATAAATAAAAAAAACACCCCACCAGCTCCTTAACCACAATCACAAACAATGCTTTTTAAGTGTAATTAAACCTACCAGAATTCAAAAACGGACGAGCCCCCAATTTCTTAGGCCCCCGGCTCTCAGGCCGCAACAAAGAAGGAGGATGCAACTCAGGTTTAAGATTAACATAAATTTAATTAAAACAAAACAGGCATGTGATTGGCAAAGGGCAAAAAAGCAGGAAAATATAGGCTACTGAGACCTCCCGACACCCCTATCAAACTGGCGGCAGCTCTATTAAACATGGATGGTAAAGCAGGACCCACAACAATAAGTTCTTTGGTGGATGTGTTGCAGTGGAAATCACTAATCTAATCCACTGCTCTTTCTCTATAATAATTATTATTTTGTATTCATTTTTTTTTTTTTTTTTACCAAACTTTAACAGCTAAATGTGCAACATGAAATAGCTAATTGAGTCTATAACTAAATAATATAACTACTAACTTTCAAATTAGTTCAGTAGAAGTTAATAGGTTATTTTTAATGAATAAGAGACAGCAGCAAAGGTTGTCGTTGTTTAAGAACTGGTGGCCTTACTAAGATTATTCAGGAAACTCGCGCCAGTTACACAGAACCCGTTGCCATGGTTACGTCTTGGAGCGCTTGTTTGCCTGTCTGTAGATCAGCGCAGAGTGACCCCGCGGATCAAAGCGTATAAAAAGGCTTTATTACAACCATTCACAAGAATTTTTGTATAACTTGCCAAAACCTTTAAAATAAGGACGACTTTAAAAGCAACCATTCATAGAGCAAAGTGTAACCTATTTAGCCTTTATGATTGATCAATCGACAACAAAGTCAAAGTAGGCTAAACATTAGACATAGCCTATAACAGGCAATAATCAAAATATACCCAATTTATCCGATCCTTATTGTCAAGTCAGTGTTGGGCACGGACGACAATGTTCTTTGCATCTTAGACTGTCACACAATAGCAATAACGTTACTTACAGCTGTCGAAAAAACCTCTCTCTCCCTGTTCTCCAGTCTTCCTTGCCGTGACAGTATTAACACACACACACAAACACAACTTTTGCTGTGTGATTTGCGTGAGTCTCAAGAATGAACCAGTCTCAAGCTCAATGCGTGAGAGTTGGCAGCTCTTGCTTGTCATAATTCGGGAGAAATGTAACCCATGAGAGGACAATAAAAAACGAGAGTCTCACATGAGCTAACCGGAGCTAACCTCTGTTTATTCCTTGTTGACTTCTGTAGCCTGCAACAGCGTGCTGCGTGTGACATTGTGTTATTCTTCTGCGCATGTGGGTCACTTTCAGGCAACGGACAGTTCACACTGGAGTCTGAAATGGGACACATTTAAACAATAATGTCAACTGTCACACAAAACAAAAAAAGTGCTGTGAAGAAGGTAGTAGAAGCACGAAAATGACAATGCCACATGTTAATAACAAGTCAATAACGTGTGGCAGACTGCACGCTCCGCTGCTGAAACGCTTCTGAGATGCTTCCAGTGGACTTTGACGTCGGCCTATGGACGCAAAACCATAGCGCAGCCGTGACGTGCCGTAGCCGGAGCACTGTTGGTTGTATGGAGAGAAATAGTGTTTTGAAGAAAACTCCCAATAAAAGTGAACATATAAACAGTCAATGTGGCCAAATCATGGACATTCGCGTGATATATTTTTTTAAAATTGTGTAATTGCTGTTAGTTAATTTTTTTTCCCCATCAAATTTACAGTTACAGTTGTATTCCAGGTGTATCAGAAGATATTCTGTTGCATTATAATGAGTTGGATGATGGTTTTAATGGTGATATTAAAATATAGATTTTAAACCAGGCGAGGATGAAAATATCATATTTTCCTTTATTGCAACTCCATTTACTCTTTAATAGAAAAATAAATAGGTTCATTTACAGTTGATTCATATTCCTTAGCTTAGCTGACCTATCAATGGAGACCAGTGTAGTGTACAATATATGTGCATTTTGTTCGGACACCACACCAGAATTATGCATCTAGGCCTAATGGTTGAGCAGTTATTACTGATTTATTTTGGGTATGTTATTTTAGGTGTTTTTCCTGGAAATAGGTGGAGGGTTAAAGTAATTTGACTAAAAACGTTTCACTTGAACTAGGATCATTACATTAACTTAATAAAAGCCTTGTGCCTTAAAATAAGTATAACAACATTGGTAAAACAGGCTTATACTGATACTAAGCCTATTCCTCCGACTTATAGCCTACTTATCAGCCCTTTTTCAAAAATTACCATTAAATTCAGAACAGTGGAATATATTTACATTTTGACAGCAACAGTAGTGTTTACAACAGCTCAGCTACAATAAAAACTCAATGACTGGAAATAAATATAGAAATGTCAGTTCCAATGTAAAATAAATAATATTCCTGACATCAAAGTAAAGAGTGAAGAAGAAATGGCCCTATTAGATTTCAGGAAAATGTATGAAATATCTCTAGTCACAGATCACCTCCAGTAGTATCAGCAACAAAACAACAACAGCAGCAGCAGCAGCAGCAGCAGCATCCCCAGCAACCCCAGCAACCCCTCTACAGCAACTGTTCTGTTATGTCAGTCCACAGTGTTTTAAAGCTAGAGCTGGGTATTTCCAGTATTCCCGTATCGATACAGAAGCATCTGTATATGCGTATCAGCAAGGAATACATAACGATATATTTCTATATCAATATTTTGAGAACAGCCCTATTTAAATCCTTGTTCCATGTGCCCTTTTTATACTTTGGCAACCTGCCCTTCCAAAGGTCTCTGCGAGGCCCTGTGTGGTGTGCTTGCATGCATGTGAGCATTTGTAGCGTAGTTATTCCCTAATCCCTCCTCCTCATGGTGTCTTGATAGATGGGATTTAGGACTGATTTTGGTCCCAGATGTGTGCCAGCTCATGTCTGCCTTTGATGTTCATTGCCGAGTCTATTTTTTAATTTTTTTTTAAAGGGCAACATTCGTGAATGTGCTTTACCGCAGGCAAATGTTTCTTTAGAGCAAAGTAATGTAAAGGAAAACAGAGCTGGAAACCAGTAACAGTAGAGTGAGAAGATCACTCAGCCACATCTGCTTCATGTGGTTTGAAGACATCAAGAGTGGCACACAATTTTTAAAACATCTTGTACACAGACACGCATGCTCTCAAATATCCACACGATTACTGTATAAAAGACACAAAAACACAGACAAACATATACTCTGTCTCTTTCTGGGTAGGCTAAAATGAGAAAAGCACACATTGCCTTCAAGTAGACGACATAGGCTCGAGAGTACTATTGTAAGCTTATCCTGCGTTTAAAACAGGCTTTATCTGCAGCTGGTTTAACTGGCATATTTTTGGCATTTACAAAAATTCCCCTCCCCATTAAAAAATGTTGACTAGGTTCAGAAAAAGATATGTGGATATGTTGATGAGACTCCTGAGAGAGAATCACCCAAGCTCAGCTGATTGATTGATGACCTTGATTGCTGATTGACAGCACCTGAGAGAGTGCAAATGCTCCAGAAGGCTTGCAGTATAAAAATAGCATCTTCTGCTTTGCTCCAGAATGAGCAGTTCTTTCCATTAACAGACCAGCTAGTTGTTCATATTCTCCAGAATGGGTGAGGTTTTCTGCTCTGTGTTCTTGACAGTGTGTTATGGTTGGAAATTATGAGTTGTTCTAATATTTAATTCTTGGTTTAGCAGGAAAGAAAGTGTTGATTGTGTATGGCCACCAGAGCTCTGGCTCATTCAGTGCTGCAGCTAAAGATGCTGCTGTGGAAGTCTTTGGCACTAAGGGCTACACAACTGAAGTATCTGACCTATATGCCATGAAGTTTAAAGCCTCTGCTACTGCTGAGGACATCACTGGTATATCAATATCTCACTGGCATTAAACCTGGCAGTTTTTTTGCTTTAGTTGCTCTCCATAATTTCAGGCAACGTTTATTTTGTCTCTGCAGGAGAAGTTAAGAATGCAGATCACTTCTGTTACGCAGAGGAGACCAAACTAGCATGGGAGGCTGGAAAACTGTCTGCTGACATCACCGAAGAACAACGCAAACTCACTGAAGCAGACCTCATCATCTTTCAGGTACAGGCCGACTGACTAATATGTTTAAGCCCAAGCCCTGTGCTTGAAACTAACTCAAACTCTTCTCAGTTCCCCATGTACTGGTTCAGTTTTCCTGCAATCATGAAGGGCTGGATTGACCGGGTGCTCACACTGGGCTTTGCTTACTCCCAAGAGAAGAGGTATAGCCAGGGCATCTTCAAGGTAAGGGACCAAATCAAGAGGTTTGCATTACTAGTGGTGTGTGTGTCTTTTGGCTTGTTTGAATTGTGTTTTCTGCACAGGACAAGAAAGCCATGCTGTCCTTCACCACTGGGTCTCACGAGTCCATGTTCAGTGCAAATGGCATTAATGGAGACATGAATGTCACACTGTGGCCGCTGCAGGTACTGGCCCAGCATAAACTGACTTAGCAAAGCATTTAATGGGTTATCAACTGTGGTAAACATTTGACCATATCACCACCGTTTTCCAGAATGGCATCCTGCACTACTGTGGCTTCCAAGTTCTGGCCCCTCAGATCTTCTGGGCTCCGTCTCACGTTCCCTCTGAGGTGCGAGGCACCATGCTGGAGGGCTGGCGTAAAAGACTGCAAGGCCTCCTGGAGGAAAAACCACTTTCCTTCACTCCTTTGGACTGCTTCGACAGGGAGAAGGGCTTCCAGCTGAAGCCGGACGTCTGTGAGAAACAGGCCACTGAGGAGTTTGGACTGACTGTGGGGATCCACCTGGGCAAGCCACTACCACCCAACAACCAGATGAAAGCTGGAGTCTAAAGACTGCAAGATCTCTTGTCATTCAACTATGATGAATAAAAGCTGTCTAAGAACATCTACTGTCTTGGCAAGTTTATTGCACTATGATGAGTACAGCCAAAAGAATCCTAAGGGTGACAGACTCAATAGTGGCCAGTGTCCCACCAGTGTGTCTGAACTAGAAGTCTTTAACTGCTGGTTCTGGACAATGTACTGGGCCACATGCTTATCTTCAAGCTTTGCTGGGATCTTATAGGCAAGATTCATTATTAATGGCTATAACACTTAGTTCAGTATTGCTCACTGTCACCCAGTCTCAAGAACTTCAAGAACATTCTGTCAGGGTACCTGCTCTCTCAACCCCATGTGACTTGATCAAAGAATTTTCTCCTGCATCAATTACTATAAACCTCTTTAGACTGAAATGGCCTCATGTTGCCTTTTACAGTGCACTCAAAGCACATGTATCCCATCTCTAGAATGTGACCTGTCAGATGGTGGAACTCTTGGGAGAAACGCCCCTCTCCTTTTATTCTCAGATTGCTTTTGATGGGGAGAAGTTCCCAGCTGAAGCTCATTTGAAATATGCTGAAAAGGAGTTTGTTCTGACAGTGGGAACCCACCTGGGGAAACCACTCCTACCCAACAGCCAGATCAAAGCTGGAGGGTAGTGATGAACACTGCTTATTTTTTTTTTGGTTAAGTGCAGTAAAGCATCATCTCTTGCTGAGTTTTGTGGAAATTTTGACTTAAATGTTGAGGTGAGTTCTGTGCATGTTGCTTGTATGCCGTCTGTTGAAGCTGAAGTGCTCTGTACCCTGTACAGACATGCTGACGGCTGAAGAGTTTTCATGCAAGCAGGTCTGGGCTCTACACGGAAACATAAGTGGCCAAGCTCTTTTCCCAGAGAAGCAGCTTTTGTTTGGGTATGGAGGAAATGAGATGGGGGTGGGGTGAGGTGTACACTGAAGGAAACAGCCTTGCACTCTGATGTGCATATTTCACGCTGAGGTTTCACCAGGTCGCTGTATTTGTTTTGTTTGTACATGTTAAGATCATTTCCTCCTTTTGCTGTCAAAAAAACTGAAGAAATTCAAAAAACCAAAATAAGGCATTCATTTCTGTTTAATAATTTGCAAAGACTTCTCAGGTAAAATCTCTTACCATTACGATTGGAGTTGACAGTGTGGTTAAAATGTCTTGTGAAGTGTTTAAAATGTGTGAATCATGAACAGTAATTAGCTTCCTCATAATTAAAATAGGCTTACTGCATCAGATCAACACAGTAATCAAGGTAGTCAAATCCTACTGTTTGCTTATATGCATCATTTTCCCGGACAGAAAACCATAGTGTTGGAGTTAGAATTGCCGGGTTTTGGGGCATTGAGTGTTTGTTTGTAAGGGTTATACCACAGTCTCTGATCTGGTGTCCATCCTGCTCTCCCATTGTCTATTCCATTTCTCCCAGCATAGCTGCAGAGAAGGTCATTTGGCTGGTTCAATGGAAGGAAGTGGGCACCATCTCATACCAGGAATGGAACAGTCTCTCCGGAAAAGCAGTCCTTATGTATTAAAAGCTGAGATACACACATTCATTCAGAAAAAAAATAGCAATATAATGTTGATGAAGGTTGAGCGGACTATTAAACCTTTCACTGTGCTCGTGGAGATTTTCCCAAGTTAGGATTGCGTTAAAGGCATAGTTTCACATTTTAGAAAATAGGCTTAGTGATTTCAGACAGGGGGTGATTACTGCCACAGTATGTTGATGATCTGTATTCTTCATGTGACACAGCAGGGTGCAACAGGTTTTGTTACCGCTGGACAGCACCAAGCTAGCTCTTTCCTGCTGTCTGTTTCCAGTCTTTGTGCTAAGCTAAGCTAACAGCTGCTAGTGGTAGCTAAATATTTACCACACAGACATCAGAGTAGTATTGATCTTCTCATCTAATTCCTCACATTTTTCCTAAATTGTCAAACTGTTCCTTTAAAGGATTGTAATTCAAGTTCAGAATGTAAGAAATACAATACATACATAAAGACATGACTACATTAGTCCTTGTGTTTACACTAGATGTCATAGGGTTAACAACAGGCATTAAACACTATGTAGAGAGAGAGAGAGAGAGAGTGTGTGATGGTAAAGTGCAGGAGAAAAAGAGGTCAGCTGGGAAATGAGGCAAATTATATCAACGAACCTTTCATTCTTTCAGGAGCTACATTAAAATCCAATCAATTATACCTCAAGGAAAACCACAGCTTGTTGAACTTTGCCTGCGTGTGAGAGAGTGTGTGAGACTCAGTCCATGTGTGCATATATAGGAAGAAAGTGAGGCACAGTCCAGGGCAGTTATATTAAGATTGGCAGCAGGAAAGGTTTGTAATGAAGAACTGCAGTGTCATTTACCTTTATGCTTTAACTGCCCCCCCTTACCTTCATATCACAGAGTGTCCATTGTTTATTCCCCATGATTGAGAAAGTGAGGAATTCACATCTGAGCACAATCATCCCCAAACTACAGCAACTGCCTCTTAAATCAAGTTTTCTTACATCACAGAGGTAAGTTCCCACAGTCCTTATTAAAGAGAAATCGCTATGAGATTGGTAGTCCATCAAAACACATTTCCCTTTCTCAAACATATAACTTTGTTAAAAGAGTTTATATACTTCCAAGTTGATTTGCCTTTGGCGTGACAAGAGATAAAGTACTTTATGGTTTTATTTTCACTTAAATCAGGGTGTTAACTACTTTGATGAGTATCTGAAAATGTGTGTTTGTGTGTGCATCAAAGATAAATCTCTCAGGGCTGTAAAGCCTGTGATCGCAGCCTGAACAGCTGGTGTAAGAAACATTATATAAAGGATGGACTACAACAGCTGTGGAGGAACAAGACCACAAATAGAGTCAAGGAGCTCTTTACACAGTCCAAAAAAGGAGAGGAAAACACGAGTGAAAAAATAATAACAATCACTCCCTCCTTCCTCTTTTCTTGAACTTCTGCAGGATGCGTCTTTCATGGCTTACTCTTTTCATCCTCACCTCCATCCTTCTTTTGTGTTAGTCTTCTCCTCTCACCAGTGTGAAAATACACAGGAAACTCTTACCACAATGGCAGTTTTGCACACAGCTTTAGCTCATTAGGGATTTGGATGTTCACTGGAGGCGTATTCCTGAGGGGGACTGACTGTATGTTACCACATATATAAGCAAGCACTTTCACAAATCAGGCTCCTGACATGCACTTCACTCAGCTCGACTGGCAGTGATGGGGCCCAGGCGAGCCTGCTCTGTGCAACTTTGAAACTCTTACACGGAAGGCCTGCCATAATGGTTTTGATGAATGGGTGGATCGGGCTATTGGCCTCCATTCAGTCTCTGATGTATGGAGTGCCTGGTAATGGGAGGCTGACGTGAGGCAGCAAAGCTGTTTTGTATTTACAAGCTGATGTTTGAGTGTGGCTGTGAGGTTTGATGAAGGCTTTTGGTGGTTTGGGGCATCAGAGTGACAGGGTTAAGACTGCAGTCAGCCATTATGCTCCTCTTTAAATCCTTTTCTGTAGTATAATGAGAAGCAGATCTCTAGTATCTCCACCACAGCCTGCAGAGTGAAGGGGGAAAGACACATGGGGAACACAGTACTTCCTGTCCGTCACTCCTGTTTGATCCCTTGCTCCGATGTTGACTCCTCTTTCCCTTCTATATCTGATTCACTCTTCGTTCTGGCTTTTGTTTCATGCATCTCCCTTGGATATTTCTCCCACTGTCACACATCGGTATAAACAATGAAAGACTACAAATGGCCTCATATGTGTTTGCCTGTGAGTAATAGATGTAACTGAAGCTAATGGTTACAGATGAGACTGTGAAGAAAGACTAGATTAATGGGAGTGCTAGTGCTAGTGCACCTCACTCGGAGCTCCAGGCGCACAGGGCTCAACTCCAGATGATGCCTGGGTTGCCACATCCTGGCCGTAATCCCCCTGCAGTGCCAAGATTGCAGTGTGTGTATGCGATTGGTGGGGGACACCATGAATCAGAACCACCTGGAAGAGAGAAAAATGGCTTGAGGTAATTTTCCATGTTGCTCTGGTGATTTTGATTTCTTTTTTGTGTGCCGCAGGGTCATTTTCAAACAACATGATATTTACACTGTAATCGCCATTTAGGTCTTTTTTCCATTAAAATAAGTCAGGCTTCATTCTGCAAACATGTTTATCTACATTATTTATTCTGTCATCTTGTTTGAGTGCTGTGGAGTCATGTTTATATCCAATAAAGCATACAGTGTTTGGTTTTACTTCAGTGCTCATGCTCTTGTAAAGTAGTACATTTCTGGAATGTCACTTTGTCTATGTTACCTCTGGCTGTTTACCATTGATGTAACTTCAAACTCATATTAAACCGTGAACTTGATCCAAGTGACGGTGTGTCAACACAGAGGCCTCTATGCACAGCCGTAGGCTAGCAAGGCAACACCTACAAGTAATGTAGCTGGTGAAGCTAATGCTGCAGGCTTCTCCAAAACACCAGCACATTCCAGCAGTGCTGATGGTCGATTTTTCACTTAGTGTGACAGGACAATAGGGGTGAAAGTTAACCTCCTTAGCAGTGAACTCTATGTCAGCAGCAAGGAAAGGCAGCATGTTGTGAAGCATACATCGGGATTGTCAGGATAGGATTACTAGATTAGAGCCACAGCCCCCAGGGAACACAGTGAGACTGACACCTTCTCATGCAGCTAGTAGACAGATACTGTCATCCACTAATCCATACTGGACACTCACTGTCCCCGGGAGCAAGAGTTTTCTTCCGCACTTCACCCATCTTCTGCATGATCTCAATGACTTGAGAGGGTGGGGTGAACAGATACCTGTAAGGCTCCGGGAAGTGAGAGTTTGAGTTACTGCTGCATGCAGAAATAATAGACAAAGTCAATGAACTGTTTGAGCCACAGCTGGTCATGGTCAACAGCTAAGCATGAAGTTCTCAGTGAAGTCAAAGAGAAGAAGAGAATGACACAGTCCTGCAAAGCAGCGAGAGAAAGACACCTTAAAAAACGCAAGACTTAGTCTTGTTTAATAAAAATGGATCAAATTGTTACGTGTACGTGAAAGGTTGTTGCACCTAATAGAAACAAACCCACAGACAGTTATCACCCAACTCTGCAGCACACCTCAGCTCTCAATGCTTTTAGCAGCCCCGTTCCCAGCCACAGCCAGCAGCTGTTTTCAGTGAAAAGGCTCTAAACAGTCAACGCTACCTGCAGAGCACCAAAAAGCAGGCAGACACATTTAGCAACCAGCTGGTGAACAAAGTGCTGTATTTAGCATCTTAAGAGTAGAGCAAATAGAGCAATAGAGCAAACGATGCAGCTCTTAAAGGAGAGTGAATATTGGACTTCCATTCCCAATGTGGCCAGAAATACAACTCCCAACAAATGTTAATGTTGCTCTTAAGCTAGCAGATGCATATAAGCAATTGTTTGCCAACAAGTTTACCATGTAAACTTAAAACATAATGATACATTGGTACAGCCTGTCTCTGCTGTCCCCCAACGTGGCTACAAAAAGCAGGTCTGAGAAATTATTTCACATACCTGTCTAACACAAAGCCTCTTGTTATGTTCTCACTTTTTGCATGTTTGACATATGAGCACTTCTCAGGTTTCGCTGACATTCACGGACTGGTGTCCCGCTCTGTCAATGTGAGGAATGCCTTGTATGCTACATTTACCGAGGGACCCACTCTTTCTGCCAAACACACACCTGCATGAACATATCCCTGAGAGACACAAAAGATCGTCTCATCACAAGCTCGCAGAATATCAGCATTGACAAAACACTGGCTCGAAAACCCAAGACAAAGTCCAATTGAAAAAATCGCTGCCAATCTTTTCTCCACTGAATTTTTTTAAGTTCCAGTGCTCCCTAGTGGTGCTTCACAAGCTCCATCCACTCCTTGTGAGCACCGCTTTCAGCCTCACTCACACAGGCCCTTATCCTCCTGAAAGATAATTGTAAATGAATAATTAATTAAGAGAAAGATGAGTGAGGTCAGAAGAGCAGGAATGTGAGGGAGTATAGAAATGTAAGAGGGCGCCTCAGAGTTCAACTGAGAGGATGTTCGACTGTTGATGATAAAGATGTGGTTGAGAATGAGTTTGAGGGGAACCCTCTGAATGGACCCCCCATTGTGACACAGGGCTAGACGACAACAGAAACGGCAGTCATTAGGAATAACTCTCTCAATCTTTCTTCCTCTGCCTTGCTCAACTTTTTTCTCCCACACCCCCATCCACCCTCCTCATTCTTTTACGTCATTGCTACCCTGTTTCCCTCTTGCACTCACCAACCCTTTTCCACCTCCTAATCTCTTGATCGTTCTGTTTATCCTGTTTATGAAAACATGTACGATGAACTTGGCCTTCTCTAAAATAGTGTAGGAACAGTTGAAAGTAACCGTACTGTGTGAATGCGCTCTCCAAAAAAGAAAAGGAAAAATAAAGAAAGGGAAACACACTTGTGTTTGAATAGTGGACCAATAAAAACCTTTATGTTGTTTTGAACACAAATGGTGCAAAACAGCTAATCCCAGCAACATTTTCTTTGTCTAGACTTATATCAGGTCAAGTCAGTTTTATCTATTTAGCCTATAATCACATTTTCATTTGTCTCATCATTTGACATCTTCAATCTTAAGCCCCTCAAATCAGATAAGGAAATACTAAGAATAAAAGGGGAAAAACCTCAGCAACAGAGCAGAGACTCCTCTCCCATAACTTGCAGACATGACAGAAGTACCACTAGTAGAATTACAGTATTGAAAAATGAAATAAATGATTAAATGATTAAACCTGAATTAATTATTTTTTGACGTGCTCATTCATACAGTAGCCTAACGTCCGTATCCATGAGTAAAATATTTATATCAGATTTGCAGTAAATATATTGAAGTAATAAGCTTGATACACTACATGAATAAACACACTCTTATTAAAATCCAACCAATTTAATAATAATCTGGATCAAGCCACCAAGTTCTTAAAGAAAGAGAGGAACAAATATTAACACATTATAGCAGTTTGGCAGGTCTGGACACAGAATGGGCCACATCAGGTCCTGATTCTGCAGACAGAGAAACACACATGAGCACATCGCTCTCAAACACTGCAGGTTGTTCACCAGTCACGAGCTGTGAAACAACAGCACGGCTCTGTTGGTAAATAAAAAGTATAAGTTACGTTGTGTTTTCTGGCGGACCTGGATCAGCTGGGTTTAACGCTAACGTTGCTACATGGCTGTGTTTTAATGTTTTAATGACCGGGTCTGTTTGTTTTTTGAGAGGAGACGACCTCTGGGATAATTCGGCTCCAGGCAGAACCCTGTCAGGGCTCTGAAGTGGAGCGGACCCAGAACAACTCTCATCAGCTGTTAGCTGTAATGTTAAACACTAGCAGGACTATAGTTACTGCGGCTGTCATAAAACTATAACTTAGCACAACATCACTGCGCTGTAATAATGTTATGCTTTATTAAATGTCACATAATTAACAAAATAGCTATATAATGTCAGTCCAGATACAGTTACCTGACAACTGACCTGCCTCTCATTCTCCGGCGCTGGCAGTCACTCAGCCTGCAGAGTGAACGAAAGACTGAGGAGGACCCATGTGAGCGGTGAACGATTAGCTCATTCCCGCTCCACACAGTAGCCAGCTGTCATGTGACAAATGAACGAGTCAGACCTAGAGACCCACAGTTGAGAGTTGTGAACTAATCAGTTCTGTTTCCTGTACTGACGGAGCCCATGCAGCTGCCGTGTGACGAGTGAACGTAAGAGTCCAAGATCCTTCACGCATGCGTGAAAATTAACAAATCACTCACTTAGACAACCCATTCCTCCCGAGTCATATACACGATTAGGTCTTATGAACGAAACGTTCTTTGAACGACACAACACTAGAAAAGAGGAGATGCAGCAATGTGCAGTATGAGAAAAATATGGTGTTTTTTGAAAATGAAACCATTCAAACCTGTTCTGGTACAACCCCTAAATAAGATTTTGAACCTGAAAATGAGCATAATACCACCTCTTTAGCGTTGCAGACCATAGTTTTTTGCAAGTAGTTTAAAGTTTAAACTCATATTGTTGTGAATCTTAAGTGTAAACTCGCCTTAGAATTTCCAACCAACAAACGCCCCCCAAAAGCAGCTCAGCGCCCCGCCTTCCAAAATATTGCTTCCAGTGCCCCCCATCGTCCTCAGAACGCCCCCGTTGAGAAACACTAGTCTATAACATTATATTGAGTAAAACATACTTTGAAGACAATTAGGCAAAATGTGAAATTGTTTGCAATGAAGACTGTGGATCACAGAAAATATTCAACTTTGCAACTTAATTTAATTTCACTTCCTTTAATATATTTTGACCCATGCATTCAGTGCTCTTTGGTGTATGCTCATGTTTGTTGGTGAGCTATTAAATCATACAAACTGTATCTAAAGTAATCCTCTTCCATCTTATTCAAATTAGATACTAAATGAAGACATTTTTATGGCAGGTTAATGGTAGCTGGATGACCATTTCTCAACACACACGCACGCACGCACACCCCTGCTGTTCCCAGTCCGGTCTGCCTGTGAATCAGGACTGCAGAACAGAGGTTGGCAGCAGTCTGCAGGGCTACGGATGCTTATCAGAAAGGCTTACAAATCCCCCCTGATGCTCCTGATATGGAGGACAATGGGTATGCGTGCGTAGTGGGAGCTCTCTTTAAAGCCTCATTGAAACTGACTTCACTAGTCTGCTCTTCAATAAGGTCAGCACAGTCTGCTGGCTGCATTTCATCATTGAATACAGGTCATGCAGTCATAATAAACTTCAGTCGAGTGACCTGTAGGAGTTGGAGTTATCTTTTCCCTGAGCAAACATGCTGCCTTACTTCAGTCACTGGCCATGGCATCAAAATAATTACTTTCACTTATGAGCTCTATCAAAGTATATTATCATGGTGCAACAATTCAAACATCATTAATGTGTATACTTTTATAAATGCCACAGTTTCTTCTTCTTTTTGTGATTCTGCCTTTGTATTGAACTCTGGGTTAATTGGCCTGGTGGGAGCAGCTGTGAGGCCACCAGAGTTGCAGGTGAGCTTTCATCAGCCTTCACTAAACACATGAGCCTCCCACACGGCTTTGTGCTGCTTCCAAAAGGATATGCCTGAAATGAGACTGAATAATGCTCAAATGACAATGAAACACTGCAGCTGATGTTGTTGCTCAAGGTTTCAGGAAAAGCATTACATTAAAATGAAAAAAATAATTAAGATATAAACCCCTTTGCGTCCCTTTGGTCAGATTGACGAATCATGAATCATGAATCATGAACATAGCTACTGGTGTTCGTTACTGGAAGGGTGTTTTCAGTTACTTCTGTGCGATTGGACGTTGGGTCGAACCCTTTTGGTGGTTTTGGGTGGAAGCAGAACAGTAGTTGTAGTTAACTGAATGTCTTCAGCTCTGGTTTCATATCTAGGTACTGGGGTGGGGCACTACAGGAAGCATAAGTAGCATATTGAAATATGGTTTAAATAATGTTGATGTGTATTTTTATTTGTTATAAATTATTGTGGTTTAAAGGTTTGTAATTTAAAAAGCTGTGGTTTATTGCAAAACCTACTTTCTTAAGTTTGCATATAATCCATCCATCCATCCATCCATCCATCCATCGGCAACCGCTTATCCTGCATACAGGGTCACGGGGAAGTTTGCATATAATAAATAATATTATTGTTTTTTTTTCTTGATCACAGCCCCTTCATACTAATATCATACATTATACTATATGCTTGTATAATAATAGTTATAAATTAGAATATTGTGTTCTAGATACTTTACAGGAATTATATGGCTGAGGCAGTTATAGCCATGTCATTTAAAAACTTTAATTCAGTAAATACAGTTTGATGTAGAAAGTTGTACAAATATATCAATATGCATTATTATTTATTTAACCCCCCCCCCCCCACACACACACACACACAACAAAAATCACTCTTACAGAATATGTGCGCACGATCTAAATTGATGTCAAAATAAATTTTAAAAAAGTTTGCATGTAGGCTACTATGCCTTGTAATAGACTCCTACATGCCATATCAAAACTTGCTGGAAGGATCACATATCATGTTTTGCAGTATGAATATTATGTATTCTACAATTGGTGTGTGTTATGTCTTTCTTCTTGACCGAAACTCCACGGGCTTGCTTGCTGTTTATTGAACGCCTGAGGCGATGCCATGTCAATGCGCATAGCTGTAAGGACCAGCCTTGGAGGCGTATCTCTTTCTGAGTATCGGCAAGTGCAGAACAAGGAGCAGGATTCATTGAAGGAGGCGGAGGGTATCGCGCACACAAGTTTCCTGAGGTGGAGTTGAAGTTATCTCTCTGCACCAAAACTAAGTGAAAACAAATCTGTGCTTCTAAAAGTACAGACTTCGGAGAGGGTGGAGGAATCAAGATCAGGTAAGCTACTTAAATGAGCTCATGTGGGGCAGGAGAAGTGAATGTTGTTGTAGTTTCTCGCGTTAAAAGCTTCAGAGATGCTCGATACCTGCGGTTATAGCCTACTGCCTATAAAAATGTACTTAAACAGTTTAAGCAATACCATTTAACAGCTGCATTAACTCGTATTATTGCCAACCGGGATAAAATCAAATCCTAAATATTGATACTGAAAAAGAAAGTTGTAATAGTAATATTTCAATAAAATTTGGTTGGTCTTTGTTGTTCTCCATCCCAGCGGGTCTCTGCGCTGTTTATTTGCCTCCCAGTTCGAGTCAGGCTACTGTATACCAAGCTGACATCAGATAAGATAACTTTGTTTCCTGATACCAGATATAAATCAACAATAGCAACAATGGCATGTGTTCGCCGTCAGCAGCAGTCTGGGAGCTTGGATTCAGTAATGACGCACAAGGCAATACTTTTACGCGGAACCTGATGTCCTGTCCTAAAAGGCAAAAGATCCGATCCCGAGTTAAAGCCTATAAATAGAGACTGAGCAGAGAACCTTATGACAAACCTGCTGCACCTGCACCATTCTTGTCGACAGCATTAGCACGTGAAAATGCCTTTCAATCGCTTTTATTTTCTGTTTATTCAGTAACAAAAGACGTTTTCAGCTAATTTGTAACTGGATTCTCATGGGGTGAAAAGGGGAGAAACAGAGAGAGAGAGAGAGAAATACAGAAAGAGAGCCGAGATGAGCTACATGTGCTGTCTCTGTTATCAGATGGTGTGGGTGTTAAAAGGTTAATTGGCTTGAAGCGTGCTGGCACCTCCAGGTATTTTCCATATAATATAAGGGAATTAGACAGAGACCATTGTTAGGGATTGTCTCAGCATAGAAAATCCCTCTGTTGGAATAAAAAGCGCCCTCCAGTGTGTCAAAATAATTGAAAGTAAAATCACGTTTCAGACATTTCTTGGTGGTGGAGTATTATAGTGTTATAAATGTAAAACAAAACGCACCAGACCCATTAATAATAGAAGTAGCAATATGAAAAAATGTAAATCCATTATAGATCATCACATAGATGCAAACAACATATAAAAATCTAATATTTCCAAAAAAGTTCAACTTAAATTGCTACATTGCCTACAATAACCTAGTACACATACCCACATGTTACTATTTTCCAGATTATTTCATTATTATTACTGGGACATTACCATGAAAACAGCATTTTGATGTTGCAGCTTGTCCATCAGCTACTTTTTTGGGTATTTAAATCTGTAATAATTTATTTTTACATGCTGATCGTATGTTTTGTATGTATAAATTTGAACATGCAAAGCAACCGTGCTGACCTGTAGACGTCAAATAAATGTTGTGGATTAAAAGTACAGTATTTGCCCCTTAAATGTGATGGTGCACTGATTACAGACACCAAAGGCAGACATAACACACACTAGACAGCACATCTTAATATGTTCCAGGTGTCCTTCTATATACTTATTTTAACTTTGCCTTTTGCTTTCATCATCTTCTGTGACTTTATGCCAATTATCCTGTACACAGCAGTCTCCTTCACAGACAGATGTCTGACACGGTCACATTTCACTGCTTTCCGGCGTGCTGTGTCACCCAGTGGTTAGTGACCCTCGTTTTTAACCTATAGGTCGGACCGTTTTCCAGGTGTCAAGCCTCCCGCTGGTCTCTGCACACAATTCACTCTGTGGGTGTACAAGTCACTCAGGGGCAACGGCAGGGTTAGACCCCTCGTGATCTATTACCTTTCACCTCTGATCTTTCCCACTATGGCAGGCAGCCAGTTAGGGGAGCTGAGAGAGACATCACAGCAAATACTGTGAATGTAGGCCATGCAGTGTTGGACATTTCAGTTCAAGTTATTGGCATGCGAAGCTGCTTTAGACTACTACTTCTGTGACCTTGCATATTGCTTCAGTTACCTTACTCATAGTGTTAATGTACCCTGTATTTGAAATTGTGCACATGTGTTTCTGTGTTATAAGATTCAGATGTTGTAAAATGACGTATTCAAGGTTATGAGCAGACTTTTCTTTGATCATCTGGGTGATGACAGCTCCTTTCTCACCCTCTCCATCAAGAGCAGAAAAGAAACATGGGATTTCTTTTTTAATTTAACAAGCATGTTAAGGGAAAACAGTCTTTAAAATGGCATCAGGCTTCCCACCCTGACCGAAGCTTTATCTTGGAATGCCCGGAACGCTCCGGAAATACACCCTGTTTGGATTTCTCGATCCCACTTCCTTATGTCTAATCTGCACTCTGTGCTAGCAGAGCTAATGTAAACATTTATTGTACTGCCCCCTGACTGCACATCAATCACAGGGAACTCCTGCGTTTGTGACACGGCAACAGAGAGCCTCTATTAAGTCATGAAAGCAGTGTTTTAACAAGTTAACCGCATTAAGATTCTTCAGGATCTGGTGGCATACCACAAGTGGCTTTATATTTTAGTCCACATGGGTAAAATAAGCCATGCTTTATGTAAAAGAAAATTGCTTCTTAAATATGATACCAGAAGGTAAAATGAAAAAACTGGCAGCTTTTAGCTGTTGGATCTTTATCCAGATAAATGTATGCTGCATGAAATTATGATTTGATGACTTGTTTTTACAGGATCTATCCCAGTCAGAGGTGGTGTGTGTTACCTCCCAGTGATCTGTGGTCCTTTCCCAGCGCTGAAAAATGAGTCTGAGCACCAGTGAACTGGAGGACCTGTGGGAGTCATGGGGGGAGCTCAACTTCTCCGAAACCTTTAGCAACATATCGAGTGTGGATGCAATGGTGTGTGCCACGGCTTTCAACCGCAGCGCTCTGCTCTACTCCATGTGTGTCCTCTACACTTTTATCTTCATCATTGGTCTGGCTGCTAACGCTCTGGTCCTCTGGGTAAACATCCGTGCACAAAGAGACACCACCCCTCGCCATGAGACACACATGTACATCGCACACCTGGCAGTCGCAGACCTGTGTGTGTGTGCTACCCTGCCTGTGTGGGTGAGCTCACTTTCCCAGCATGGCCACTGGCCCTTCGGTGAGGTGGCGTGTAAACTCACACACCTGCTGTTCTCCGTCAACCTCTTCAGCAGCATCTTCTTCCTGGCTTGCATGAGCGTGGACCGCTACCTAAGCGTGACAAAGCACGGGGACAACGAGGGTGGCGTGCGCAGGAAGCTAATCCGCCGTGGAGCGTGTGTAGGGGTGTGGCTTCTGGCTCTGGTTGCCTCCCTACCAGACACCTACTTCCTGCGTACAGTGAAGTCAACACATGGGGACACCATGTTGTGCAGGCCTATGTACCCAGAGGAAAACTCCAGGGAATGGATGGTGGGCGTGCAGCTGAGCTTCATCCTGTTGGGCTTTGTTCTCCCCTTCCCTGTCATTGCAGTGTTTTACGCCCTGCTAGCCAAAGCTTTCACCCGCTCATCTTCTTCTTTGTCGTCTTCCACAGTGGAGCAGGAACGTCGCGTGAGCCGCAGGGTAATCCTGGCTTACATCGTGGTGTTTCTGGGCTGCTGGGGGCCCTACCACGCCGTCCTCCTGGCTGATGCCCTGTCTCAGCTGGGCCTAGTGCCTCTGAGCTGTGGCCTGGAGAATGTGATCTACGTGGCCTTACACCTCACCCAGTGCCTGTCCCTGCTCCACTGCTGTTTCAACCCCATCCTCTACAACTTCATCAACAGAAACTACCGCTATGACCTCATGAAGGCCTTCATCTTTAAATACTCCACGAGAACGGGCTTGGCACGCCTCATCGAGGCTCCCAACATGTCTGAGACTGAGTACTCTGCTGTAGCTGTAGAAAACCCACCACAGATCTGAACCTTACAAAACTCAATTAGAACTTCTTGAACACTGTTTCAAAATCTAAATGGCTATAATGCATCGTAAACTTATGTTACAAATGATTTGTTCTGATCAGAATCAGTCCACTATCATCATTGTGTTTGACATTAGACGATAATGAAGAGAGGACGAAAGCCAATTCAGCATCCTTTTTACAGAAATCTGTTTGAGTCATGTAGAAAAGCTGGCTAATATCAACAGTGATGGACTGACTTAAAAGCACTTAGAAAGCAAGTTTTATTATAACAGCTGATATTAAAATCATATGAATATTGTCACTCCTTTGTAAAGCCAAAATGTGTAAAATCATTGCCTGTACTGTTTATGTAGGATTGTATTGTGTATGTTTGTGTGAGTGGTGTGTCTAATCTGACAGGCATTGGATATTGATAGTATCAGTAGAGTAATATTGTTAATCTTTTTTGTGTCAAGTTGTATTTATATAGTGTACATTTGAACAGTTTTGCCTCTTTCATGTTGTATGTCAAAGTCTTCACACACTGATGTCTGCTCAGTGCTCCACTTCATATAATGCTGCCTCATCATGTTAATCGAGCCACTGACTGGCTCAGTGTTTTAGTCCTGCTGTCTCATTGTTAATCATAACCTCATGTCACATGTGTTGAATCCTTCAGACAAGTAATGCAAATAGTTTTTTTGTGGAAATACACTTAGTTAGAAGAAGTTAGATGATAAGACTGATACCATTCTCATGTATATACACTAAATATAAAGCTACAGCCAGCCGCTAAGCTTAGCTTAGTATAAAGACTGGAAACAGCTAGCCTGACTCTGTATGAAGGCAAAAAACTCTGCCTACCAGCACCTTCAAAGCACAATAAATAACACATACTATCTTGTTTGTCTAATCTTGAAAAATAACAAAGTGTCAAAACCGAACAGTTGTGGTTTTATGGGGAATTATGTGCTGGTTTATTTGTTGGCTGGACGCAGTAACTTCCTGTAGTCTTCAATTCTTTGTGCAAAGATAAGCTAAGATAATCACATGCTGGCTTTAGCTTCACATTAAGCATACATTCACATAGATAACAATTAACTTTTCAGTTTTCTTTTGGATCAGAATATTTCCAAACATTGTCTGGAGGCTTCAACTGGGACTACTGAGTTTATAGAGCAGATAGTTGTAGCGCCTGTCTCTTCTGGAAAGTACAATAGTATGTGTTATACTGTAGTTTGACTATATTTTGCATTAGTGCTAATAGTGGAAAGGACATATGTCTATGTGTTATTAATCCTGCTTTGTCAGCACACAGGTCACAGACGGCTAAAACTTTTATGACCAAATAACGTGAATGAATAGCTTTACTACTTTCATGTAGGCAGTAGCTGTGGTGTGCAACAACCAAGTGTTAGGGACCAAATAAAAAAAATCATCACTGCATTACTTTAGTTTAATGTGTGTGTGTGTGTGTGTGTGCGCGCGTCTTTGTGTAGGTGTGTGTGTGCCACAGCTTGACACCAAGAGATGACGTTTTAAGTGTCAAACATTCACACTTTTTATATGCTGACATAGAGCACATTTTGTCATGTGATTGGTTACACATGTATGCTTTGACACTGAAAAGATAGAAAAGACTGGCGACACGGACATGTGTCTACAAGAACAGAGGCATTCCTTTGGTATTGTAATGTGTAACGTGTGTTTTTTTATAGTATTAAATACAGAGAAAATGTTTTGCCTCAGTGATTTCTTTTGTGCTGTCAAAATAATCTCACAACTTAATATCCTCCATGCCTTGAGATTAACTGAGAAGCTCCAACAGACTGATTCAGAAAAGCTTTCACTGCATCCATTTGCATCATTGAATTCATAAATAGCAAACAAACTCTTCTAGACTTGGCTAAAACATAACATCACTTTGTACTTGCATTGTTACTCTAGGCAAGTCACAGTTCCACTTAAAATATGGGTTAGGCTTTAGTGTGACAGAGAATACATATTTTTCAATTATTGTCACTCTATCTTTCTTTCAGACAGCAAAAGAAGAAAGAGAGGTTACTTGACAAAGTCTGACTTGCTTTTTACTAGGGATGCACCAAAATGAAAATAGAATTCATTTCATGAAATTCTTGGCCAAAGCCAAAACTGAAAAAAGTTTCTGAATACTGAACACCGAACAAGTACATTCACATTTTATTTTGCCAATTTTTTTTTACCATTGCATAAATTAAAAAGTCAAAGTGTTCTTTTTACTCAGTGTTTCCCACAGGATTTGGAGAGACTATGGTGGGTGGTTCCGAGGCACGAGAGGGTCTGGTAAAGTAAATTACATGTGTCCATAATGTACTCATATAATATGTTTTATACTTTCTGTGAATATAATCCAATTAATCTTATTTCCATACTGTATAGACACCTTATTCTGAAAACCAGACGTTGTCACATGAGTATCCTCGCGCTAAATTCATTAAGTCCAACCCAATTTAACAAATAATGTTGTATGTGGTTGTCATATTGCGTAACATGAAGACTTTATAGCCTCTCTTCAGGTAGGACTCTCATACTGCAACACTTGTCTTTGTAAAGACAAGTGTTGACAGGATAAAGTCGCTCACCTGCCTGTCAGCTCGCACTGGTCCGTTTCAGTGGATTTACCATAAAGGCTTGAATACATGTGCACTCCAGATTTTGGTGCGGCTAGCTTAATCGCCTTCTCATAAACGAGTGACAGAAACACTGAATGCGGGTCAGACCGTTTGGTGCCTTTTCTAAGAAGTCAGCCACAGACGGAGTGGATGTGTGTGGAGACAATTCAGCAGAACAGTATCTGTCAACAGCAATTTTTGCGTCTTTCTTGGACACTTTAAAATGCTTCCACACTGTCGACATGTCAACGTAATTGTTTGGTAAAATTTCTTTGGTTTTTTGACTTATTAGGGCGAACACCGAAAGCGCTTTCGAAGATTTGGTGCATCCCTACTTTTTACCATCTGGGTCAGATGAGTTTGTTCTTTATCATCCAGTACAACATTTTGTTAGATGTGTTTCCGTATTTAGTAAGACAAGAATGAAACACTTCCGTGCCAATTTGCCACCTAACATTATACAGACATTATCCAGCTGCATGATAATACCTGTGTGGCTGTGCTGCACCTCTTGCAGGATTGTCACATGGGGACAACAAATCATCTGTGTTTTGCTCCTTTAACCCCAGTACTTGACCTACTCTCCTTTGGGAGGGGCAACACCCTGCCACTGTTTTTCTAGGATATGTGACAACCTTCCAGCCTGCCTCCTTGCCCCTTCTTCCCATGGGATGATAAGCTTAATGAGGAAGACCATCTTGGTGGCCAGTAACCACTATGTCTGGGCGGAGGGATGTGGTAATCTTCCTGGGAGATCTTCCTGCCAGGTCCACTGTCATTTTTGCCTGAGGAGAGGAGTGTTGATGCGTCTCCTAGTGTTCCCTCCTATCCTGAGCAAATGGAAAGTTTTTTTTATACTGAAGAGTCACTGTTGTTTGTGCTCTCACTATAAAAAATAAAAGTGTCAAAAGTCCCTCAGTGACATTTTTCAGTTTTATTTGTTTGTATGCGTTCTCTTTCTAACATCTGAAAATAATTTTGGATGATAATCACATCTTGAACTCCTTTTTCAGAGTTATTTCGCTGGCTGTCGTGCCCTTGAGACAGCAGAGTGTTGCTGACAGGATGTGTCGAAGACCTGCATTGCCAGCAGAGTGGCAACTCAACACTCACTCTTTGCTGAAAAACTGGTGAAGGCAGGCCAAGGTGTCGTAGGTTACTCTGACAAGGAAGCTGTGCAGGGATTTCCAAAGGTCAAACTGAGTGAGTGATTTGCTGATGACCTCCCAGCTTCCTTCCCTGTGACAATACCTTGATCTTCCAGTGTGCCTTGTGTGTGGTGGTTACCTCTGCCACAACCATGGCCTCCCCACACAGGACCTACTCGCCTGACCTGAACCCTGTCAATATCTTCCTCATGTTGCAGCCTGCTGATAGCTTGCTCCGGGTCAGTGAACTTCCACCAACTAAGTCACTAAACACGGTGCAATGTGTACATAAGACAGCTTTGTAGTAGCTGGAACGCAGACTTTTGCTTTAAACTAAGTAAAGGCTGGATGAAACTGCAAGCAGGCTCTCGGACAAAAAGTGAGCTGTAAGCCCCAAATTAGTATGGTTATAAGTTGATCAATTTAAAATGGAAGAACATATAAGAATATGCACAATTTATAATCTCAATGGAAATATTAAAGTTAATAAAAGTAGATTAGGAGATAGAACACCTCCACAAGACATGCCCTAAAGATTAGATTCAAAAGGTGGAGTCTTTAGAGAGTACTGATTTAGCATTGCACTACAGTGTGAGGACATTAAAAAAACAAAAGGCTACCAAGACCTTTAAACAGACTTATGTAAACTGGAGGAGGTCCTATTTTTAAAACCCCTCCCACTACAATTTATAAGAATCAATACCTGAAATTACCACAAGCTAATTGCCACACACTGAACCTGGGGGCGTTGGGCCCCTGAGAGTCTGGGGCACCTGAGGCAGTTGCTTGCTTTGCCCATTTGCTAATTCAGCCTGGAACAGAGATAATGCTGTTAATTGTTTCCCCTGCCAGATGAGGTGCTGTACTCTGTTTCATTATTCCAAACTATCCCACCCATACTGTAGATGTTCAGAAGCTGCAGTCACGTCTGAATACATTCAGGGTGAACAGAATGTAGCACACACTACTGCTGCTCCACGACTGAATGGCCTGTGTTTTACTTGGCAAGCACAAATGCTGTGAAGTGTTTTGCTTCCTTATACATTTTGCCAGTTATGATTAACTTTTCATTCTTTGATCCCATCGCAAGTTGCTTGTACAGGACGTGTCAAACTTGCTACTGAGCCCGTCTTCTACGCAAAAACCCAAACACCGAAGCCTACAGTGTGTAAAATGTAAAACTGTCTGGAGTAATCTCTGAAAGGTTCCCCTAATAATACTTTACTTCTACAACACAGTGTCACTCTTTGCTGTTTCACTGTCTGGAATGCCTTATGTAAATCTGTCCTCTACAAACCAAAGAAAAAACCTCAGGGGTTCAAAACTGGATACTGAAATCTTCCGATGTCCAGCTCAGTCCTGGCTTTTCTTACGGCTGGTTTGTATGAGTTACAGTACATTTTTAATGGGGCTATCTGTTTTTGCTTGATTTAAAAACAGGAAATGGGCCAGAAATGAAGTCGATTAAGGGTGTGTTGCCTTACATCACAATGATAATCTATATCTTATGCTGAGGAGAGATAACATTGATGAATGATGAAACAGGGAGGAGGTGCAGAGGTGAAGAGTAATTTAGAGTAACTGTATTTTTTAAAGTTCTCTACAGAAGGAGCACACTTTCAAAATGTGATAAGCACACTTTTACTTCATAGTAGGCCATATTTAAACATACACCACATGTATTTAACTACACCACACATATGCGTAGATAAATACAACTTACATTATTTCTGGCCCGTTTCCAAGCATTTAGAGCAAGTTCAATTCCCAATCAAGTCTGTGCTTGCTTTGCTCAGTCTGGCAGGAGTTTCACTTGAGGACTTATGGCGAATAAAGAGTCCTGAATTATTAATGAAGTAAAAGGGGAAAGCAGCAGCTGCTTGTGCTCACAGGGAGTTTTTGTTGTGAATATAAAGAAAGGCGAAGGATAGGATTAGTTTAGCACTCCACGCCTCCACTCCCATCAGGAGAGGACAAGTGCGATGGCCAGATGTTGCGCAGATGTTCAGTCAAAGGTGAATGGAAAAATTAGCTAAAAGACCATCTGACCAGAATTTGGATCAAACAGAACCAATGGCACACATCACTTTACAAAGTCACGGCTTATTTAACCTTCCAAGCACAGGCCTGATAACATTAACTCGAGGGCAGATGTTTTGTGTGCACTGGAATACAACAGAAACTGAGGTCTGACCAAAGCTGGAATTTATGTTGCTGTGTTCAGGACCAGCGATGATACTGGAAGGGTCTTTGAGAGCAGATGGACCATGCACACTATGTTTTCTGATTCAGACAGTGAGAAAAAGAGCAAACTGTACTCGATTTACAACTCCATGTTTCCTTATCCCACACTATTAGTGCTGTTTTGTGTATATGTTGCTTGCTTTCCCTAAGTCACACAGACGGGTCTGCACGTTGCAGTTTCTTTGTATGTATGCCATCTGTGTTATTAGTCTTGGTCTGAGAGAAACATTTTCCCTTTTTGAAATTTCCAGGGTGCCATTGCTTCTTTTGATCACCCCGGTTAGGGCTATCTATCTTAACCTGCTGCCACACAGGTTTTGAGATATCTGTCTTTGAGATTTCTGCCTCCACCCCAATATGATGGAAGTTAATTAAATTTGAGTGTGGATACTATGGGTTCTGTGGATTTTCCAGACCGTTTACACCGTTTTTGGAAATAGAAGTTACTGGTGTCACTTTCCGTAGCTATTAGCTGCTCAAAATAAATTCTTCCTGTTTTCATTGTGTGTTGACAGCTATCTGAAATCCAGGGCAAACACAGTCAAAACTCTTTGCAAGGCAAATGTGATATTTTGTAATTTGGGTGAACGGTCTTTTATTACTGCTTGTGAACATTTGCTAATTTACTTACGTTACATTCATTTGGAGTGTAAGTCCAACATTCACTCTCTTTTTAACTTTAACACTCTTTTTAACTTTTCAACTCCTGAAATAAAATGAATCTGGCTCGTTAGCTGCTAAATGGTCCACTATGTTCACCAGCTAGTGTGTAAACTCTGTCTGTCTGCCTTTTGGCAGTGGGCAGGAAGTTTACATTGGGTTTGGAAACAGCTGCTTGCTGTTGCTTCTGGGAACAGGTTGATGAGGGCACTGAGACAGAACCAAAACAGTGAAGTTGTGGGCTGTAAAACCAAAACAATGAGCTGAAAGACACAAAAACACAGAACTGAGAGGAACTGTTGAGTTCTGTGATAATTCTCTGTGGGTCTGTTACTAAGTGTGACAACTTTCACATTACGCAATATTTCTTCCTATAGATAAAAAAAGAATATTACTGCAGCTTTAAAGATATGTTTTTTATACAGTGATTCCAAAATGTGTACCAGAGGAATGTATCTAAAAAAGTGTAAGTATGTCTAGCTAAAAAGCACAAAAGGCTAGCTCTGTGCTTGTCTAAAATATCCATCAGAGCTGGTTGCCTGTGGACTACATCTCCTACTCATATTTGTGGTCCAAACCTAGGTTCTACACAGAATGCTTCAAAATAAGCTTCACATGTGCCATGAATAATGGGTTGCAATGTTCTCTAACGTTACCTAACATCCCATGTCTGATAATGCTCAACCCCTCATAAACCATCCCATAGCTTATTGTTAGTGTGACAACTCTAATCTCTTCCAGACCCACAAATGTAACTGTATAGGCAGGTCACACATGGCTCTGAAGGCTTGATTTTTTAGGGGGTAGGAGGGCTGATTTATACCACTCTCCGTGCCCAAGCTATGGATCCGGTGTTTAGACATCACCTAATTTATCCACCATCCCGTCTGCTTTAAGAGCTCAGACTCACGTGCAACTTTAAGTTCACTCTCCACACGATTAGCTCAGTGGCACGCTCTTGTCAGAGCAGATGATGAAGCTTCAGAGACGTGTCAAGAGAAGAGAAGGCAGCTGCTTTATGGCTTATGGAGGCACACAAATCCACAGTGATCCATTTGCCTGTGTTATAATTCAAATGTCTGTCATACATTTTAGCACCTAGCAATGTGTTTGATGCCAGGAGGAGGTTGATTATAACTCCATGTGAAAGTATCACATTACTTATATTTAACCATTGTTTATTTAACTAATCTGCCTTCTTATCTTTCCATCTCAAGTATTTTATGTCTCTAGAGTGTAGAAAATGAGAATGGATGGTAAGACATAACACTCAACGCAAAGATGCTACAATATGCTAAGCTCAAAAATCTAGCTTTAGTACACTGTCTTGTTATGTTTATCAAAATATCTCACTCTGTCAAATCAACCCTTTTTCCTAGATGGATAATAAATGGCTTACCCACAGCGCTTTAAGACTGCCTCCAGGTAATAATAGCTTATTTTGGCTCCTGGGAGAGAATGATAGAATGGATGTGATGACACTCTTTAATCTCAACTGACAGGGTGTGTGAACAGTTACAGCTAAAATCAAAAGTAGGAGTTCTCTACCTCTCTGAAGTGACAAAAAAAATACCAACCTCTGGCTGTGTGTGATGTTTTGTCTGCAATGGTGTTTGAGCAGACAAATGTCCTCCTTTGGTTCCTGTCTGGGGTCAGACTCCAGGCATTCCGCTGAAACAAAACACGCTTGTTTGTTCAAACAAAAGCAGGGCGTCCCAGTCAAGTCAACATGACATCACTGCACCAGTTTAACAAGCTTCATAAACTAGCAGTTGCCTCCTCAGTCTTTCGTTTTTGCAAGACATGCCCCATCCATGAGATTTTTACTGAAAAATAGGCTTTATGAGACTTTTTTCCAACAATGCTAGAGCATGAACTTTTACAACTAAGGTGAAAACATGGAAATCCCCACAACTACAATTCCCAGTTTTCACAAATGAATGCAGCTCAAACAAAAGTAATTGTTTCTCTGCATTCTGAAATTCTCATTACAATCACTCAAAGAACCCAACATGAAATGTACCATTTGAACGCATGCCAGTACAAAACCATACAGCGTATACTGTTTGCTGCCAAAGATGTAATTCATCTTATTTGAGTTTTGCCTGGAAATTATTAAATGTCATTATAAGACCTGCATTCTTAAAAGGACTCCATGTAAAGCAATATCCCCAAGTCAGTCTTCTCCCAACAAAATCATGGGGGAAACAAAGAAAAAGAGATGCCATGGATTAATAATTGTAATTTGACTGTATATGCTTGTTCTCTACACCTGCTGACTCCATTACAGGGTCATGGAGGTGAGCATACATTATTCTCGAATAATGCTTTGTGAAAGCCATTGCCAGTTTTGTAGCTCATACAAAAAGAACAAAGATCCAGAAATAAACCCTGGTCTCTCCTTCCAGTGGTCTCCTAGAAATTACTGTACATTTATATACTCATACACAAACGTGTTGTCTCAATTTTATTTTGTAAGCACACATAATTGCTGCCTGGATAATGTTCAGTGTTACACTTAGGTTAGGAAAAGCTTGTGGTTACTAAAGAAAACTAAAGAAGTTGTGTCTTGTCTTTCAGGGCACTTTTGACTTTTTCAATATTTCACCATGATCATAACTTTAGTCAAGAGATGTGAGTGGCCAAACATAACCATCATAATGCTGAATCATGCTTTAGTTGCTACAAATGGATATTGCATCACAAGAGCAGAACTGATATGGAAAACAAATGAAATATGTTGTCAGAGAACATTATACTGGCACATTCAATATTATTTTGCAACTTGGCAAGTTAACAAAGTTTTCGCATTAAGTTAACAGAATACGTAATCTTGACGCCATTACATTTCCTTCAAATGACACATTTTTGTGTTAGATGTTATAACTGCAGCTGTGGTGCAATTCTCCATCTTTACCCATCTGCAATTCACATTGTTCATCACAGACACTCCATTGTATATACAGAATTTTAGTTCAACAATCCCTGTCACTGATGATGTGTCAGTGTTTATGTCTGTCTGAAAAGAAAAGAAAAACATCTCTTTCCCTCTCTGCTTTCTTTTTTTTATGTTCTGGATCTTCATGGTGTTAGCTTACAGGGAGTTTCTCTCACCGTGACACACGCGCACAATTCACACCCTGAGGTGAAAACGAATGTCTATATGTCATTCAGCAAACACCTCGGAGTGCATTGGCTTTAACGAGATGTGCTCGTCATCCTCCGTAACATGCCAGTTACTCTCCCCCACAGTAGTGAAACTTCCACTGCTTCCCTTAACTCTTCCTCCTCTACGTTGTTTTGGTTGAAGGAACAGCTCAAGCAACCCTGATGCACCCTGCTGCGATAACAAGGAATTCATAATGAGCATGCATAATCACACCCGCACAAACAAGATGAACTACATTTCACTGTTTCCAGTATAAGCCGACTTTGATTCTGAAACTAAAACGTCTGTATCTCATTGTGGATGAGGTTTGCTCCAGTTGGCCTCGATACAGTAACCTCAAAACCCAACCGATTGCTGTTTCTGTAATACTTCTCTGTGCATAAAAAGTAGAGTTTCCTTGCCACTGTTTTCCTAAGCTTGGTTTCACAAGGCTCAATAGACGTTTGTGTGGCTTGACAAATGAGTTTGTAAAACAGCTCCTGAGAAATAAAACAAAATCGCAGGCAGATGAATGGGGGGAGGAAGTTATAGTTTCCGGGTGTGGGTGAGGGCGTTTTGGGTGGGGAAGCTGAGAGCTGACTGTGACAATGTCTGTGTGTGTGACACCAAATCTCAGTATTCACCCGCACAATTGACCAAATGAAAACATGCCACAGATTGTATTTCCCCTCTGGCCTTTAGTTATGAATAGATTTTTAAAAGTTGAACGTATTTTTGTCCTCTTCTGTCCCCTTTTCACCCCTGATGTGGTTTTGAGTTGCCCTTATGTTGTTATGACCAGTTTATTTAATTTGGAAACAGAGAGCTACAGGAGAAACACTAACATAGCTAATGTAGCAATTAGCACCAATGTAGAAGGCAATTTATCTGGAGCTGTGGTAAATCAGACAAATTCAATGTATCGTACACAGAACTCCCTTATACTATGTATGTTTAATTTACAGTAATTGTCAGGAACTGAGGTGCAGTGGATAAACAATTTCAAGTTATATTTTTGCTGAAAAATATTCATTGGTGTCAGCACCTGAGTACAGGATAGAGATTTGCTAAACATGTAGACATGGAAAAAAAAAAAACAAGCATGCAG
Organism: Micropterus dolomieu; assembly: GCF_021292245.1. Lineage (NCBI taxonomy): Eukaryota > Metazoa > Chordata > Actinopteri > Centrarchiformes > Centrarchidae > Micropterus > Micropterus dolomieu. Next base: position 15,713,308 of record NC_060156.1, on the reverse strand, counting down.
CAGTGTTTCTTTTGTAGTGTCTCATCTCATTGAAAAAAATGTATGACCTTGATAATTTGCTGTATTGTCCAATTAAGTTGCCATAGTAACATGGAACATCAAAGAATCATAATTTGGGGCTTGGAGCCAAAAAATGCCAGAAAGATGACAGGGAGGACGAGGGAGTAAGCAACAGATGGAATGTAAGTCTTTTGTGTTTGATTTTCAAATTTGAATGGAAACCCCCTTAATGAAAATATAGCCCCTTTGAAAAAAAAGTAGAAAAACATTACTGAGGAACATAATATCTTTTGGTGCACTTTAATTTGGAAACATCCAAATAAAGATTTAAACTAAACCTCACACTAATTATATACAGGTGCAAAATAAGACAATTTAATCGGTTTTTAGCAATGCTACCATGGCATTATAGATGGTAATGCCAGTCTGTCCTCTTTAGTCCAGACTGACAGCTACTAGAGTGATTGTCATGAAACTGGATATTGACATTTATGGTCTATAATGATGAATTTAAAACATTTTGGTGATCCTCGGACTTTTCATCTAGCGCCATCATGATGATGACATTTGTGATTTTGAGTGAAATATCAATAACAACTAACAACTTTCCTTGAACTTTGCTACACACATTCACGGCTCCTTTAGAATAAATTGTTTCATCATTTCATCATTAGGTTAAATTTGTAATTTGTGCAATTCTTTGGTTTATGACCAAATATGGTAAACATTACCTGCTTAGCATCAGAATGTTAGCATTGCCACTGTGCGCATGTTAGCATGGTGATGATAGCATTTAGCTAAGAAAAACACTATGCTAGGTTGTTGACTCTAAGGCTTGTCTTAACTGGGGTTTTACAGCAAAATTGTACATAAAAGTTACCAAATATTCAAGAGTGGCTGCACAGGAGAAGAGTAAGAATATCAGTCAAACAATGATGAAGTCAAGGCGAATGCTACATCACTTACGTATAAAACAAAGGCTCATTGTTTAACTTTATGCAGAAGGTTTCTCAATAGACAGACTGGTTTTGTCAAGAATCACCATTAATCACATTCTTGCCTGCTACGCATCATACATTTCACCAGTTGAGAAGTGGTAAAGTTCCGTTTTTGAAAATGTCTGTGTTGTGGATTGATGGATAAACACTTTCATTGAGGTCGATATGTCACAAGTAAAGGCAGAAACCCAAACGGGGCTTTCCATCCAGTCCTTACATTTGGTATACGGTCTGTAATTCTATAGGAGAAGTGGGGGATTTGAACAAACACAAAGTTTAAGGGAGGAGTGCGTAGGTGTGTGTTTCACCACTCTCTGCTGCAGTATTAAATAGCGTTCCTTCACATACCTGTCACCTTGTAATCAATAATGCTAGAATAACACCTGGAACACAACAGCCATCAGTAACCTGTCACTCATTCACACCCAAAACTTCGACACACACACACGAATACAAACTCAAAAGCGTCCGTCATTCATGACTGTGTAGCAACTTCTCAGACAGCACTCATACTCTGTAGCTCCCGAGCTTCCAGGCATCATCCATCACCTCAGCCCAGCAGAGGGGGTCCACGGCTGGGACACACACAGGCAGCGAACTTGATCCGCACCAGGACACAGACTGGACACACAAATCTACCTCTGGACAAATACAAACAGACATAAAACACAGGTCACCTACAAGCACAGGTGCCCTTTTACATTGCTCCAGGCTTCAAAAGCATTTCACCGCCCTCTCTGTCATTACACTGTGTAATTATTTTCAGTCCTTAATCCACATTTTTAATTAAATCCTACATTTTCTACTACTTTCCGCCAATTTCACCAGACTCGTCCCCTCCTCCTAATTCTACCGCTATGCGGATTATGTTTGCAGGACGGTGTATAAATAGTGCTGACTAGGTGGCCTTGTAATGGAAACACAGATATACAGATATCAAAGACTCAGCCCCCTTCTTTCAAATTCTACACACATTAATCAAGCCTTGTGTTTCACAGATGTGTCTGAGCACACATGTGCGCTGCTTTCTGCGTATGTGCGGCCGTAAATGTGCAGTATGCACCCGTGCATGCCTGTCTGGAAATGTGTGTGTACATGTCTTGCCAGCGGGTGAGAACATAAGGCTGCACAGTTTACACTTTCTCACAAGGGCAAGCTCAGTAAAAACTTCAGGTAGGCTTAAAGATGTTTAAACGAATGGCTCAATCAATTTGCAGATATTGTGCTCCCATGCAATATCTGCAGTCTGTCTCATTCACAAGCTGGGATGTAATGACTGAAAGAAATGGGTGATGAACTTTTCTTTCGATTTTCTGTTTCTTTCGTCTGCTTGAACACTAACATGGTATGTAGTTACAGAACAATTTTAGGTGCTATTAGTATCCATCTGCCCAAAGTAATGGTGAAGTCAGTCCAGCACAGCCACGTGCCCTTTCCAGGTCAGATCTCTCCTTTCAACAAAGTCTTTTACAACACTGGGTTGTGGGGTCCTGTCTCCTGTCTTACCCCCAGGGCTTGTGGGAGGCTCCAACATTTGGGTCAAAATGATTGATGGGGGTATGATCTTGTATCGAAGTGTGTTCCTGTTGCGGTGTCAGCATGATGAAGGTGAGATAAAGGGGTTGACAGTTTGGGTTCAGGAATAAGGCACCACTGTGGTAACAGTGGTCTTCAGCATTACCTCATTTCATTTACTCTCAGGGAGTCAGCAGGGTCCTGACATAGCTGCCATTAAGCATATACTCCCTGAAGAAAATTCACTCCTCTGAGCAGAAATACTGAGTATCATGATTGTACAAATTAGAAGTAATTACATAAAAGTCACACTTTGTGATGTGAAAACTTTGCCTGGTTACATCCTGTTTTTGTGATTTAGATACTGTGTAGTCTTCCAGCATGAGTCAGAGTCGAGCTAGGGAGTGACGCTTGCAGCTATAAATGTCTTAACTAAAGGCTGTGGTGATGAAGGTGGTGTCATAGATCTGGTAGGCTGTTGATCTGCTGGGACACACTACTGAGCTGTAAAATAGAAGTGAAAGTGTGCAAATAACCCACACCGGCCTCTTGTGGAGACTAAAGTCAAAACTTTAGAAGTAAAATGACACCTCGACACTCTATGGAGAGTCATAACATTGCTCACACACATGCAGGATCTACAGAGGATTTCATATGAAATGTGAAATGTATATTTGGTGTTTAGTGATATTTGACAATACCGGGACAATTGGTTTGACATTTTTAAACCTGCATTAACTGACTTTTTTGACCACTTTAAGGCATTTCAAACAAGCTGTAAACACAACACTGACATATAATCACCTATTCTTTCTTCTTTTAGCTATGTTTTTAGTATCTTCTATGTCCTGAGGGAAATATCTTTAGATCAGACTCCTTAACTCTTCTGTCTTGGGCAGGCCGCGGGTAGTGTACAGAAGGTTTTTAGTAGGCTTTTTTTAGCTGAAAACAGCTGCCTGGTGCAGCAGAAAAAGACACTATGAGAGTAGTGAGAGTGAACCACAACAGTAAGGTTGCTGAAACGGTGCTAAAATGCTCTGCAGATTTAAGCTCACATTACACATGGTAATGTTATCCACTGTTATCCTGTAAATCCTGTAAAAACCTGTAAATCCTTTGTAAAGTGAAGAATAATTCAATGAATCAATTTGTCTTTCCCAAGTAGTGTAATCCTGTGCAACACAGATAGCAGGAAAGCTGTAGTAGGCCAAAGACGGGAGATATCAGTGTCCACACTGACCTGCAAAAACATCTGGACATAATATACCATCGCTTCTCAGGAATGACGAGGAAGGAAAAACCAAACAGTCCCACCCTTGCAAGCCATGTCTCCATTCTCCTGATCTTTGCCATCACTGAATTATGTCAAACCTTCACGGAAGTCTACACAACCTTACGCAGCCAAGGTGATATCGATTATAGTCTACGTTTACAAATGTTCATAATTTGGGGAACACAGCTTAGAGACAGCTCTGGACAGGAGGATGAAAATTGGCCCCTGGTGGCAACGAGCTGCTCTTTGCTATAAAAACCATTCCCAGCACAGAACATTGAGTTGCCAAGGCAATGACACGAATCACTTGTTGTTTTTCTGGTATTAAATGAAGATGTTGTTTACAGGTTTCCTCTTATCTTTTTTTATCCTTTTGTCTGCAAGTAAAGTGATACTCCCACTGGTCACTACCACAATCAACAGCTCTCTTATTCCTTTATGTATTCATGGGCTTGTTAAGCATTATAGTCTGCCTTTGTATTACACAAAGGATTCAACACAGGTCTGAGTAAACTGTGAATCAAACCCACACTGACAGACACACGCAGAAACACACACATATTTTACTTTCATTATTAATTCAGCGACCTGCCAAAAGTATACAACTTACTTAAGAGTGAAATATTTTGCCGAACTCAAGCGCCAAGGACAGTGCAGAAGAACACTATGTAAGTGAAAAGATGCTTTTTCGGAGTCCAGATTTGGTGTGGTTGAACTTTCCCTCACCTCCAGAGGCAGGGCAGGGACACAGCAGGAAAAACAGAGAGTGGGCCAGGGTAAATTCCTGCCAGGGAGCCATGAGTGTCTTAATACCACAGGAATGCACAAGTGAAATTTACGTGACTGTCATGACAACTACTGATAAACCCATCTCATCCCGAGTAGCATTATGGTTCTTACTTTTTGTTCTCATTTGTTAGTGGATATCAGCGTTGTCTTTGTTTTCAGTTTTTGTCACATTGTTAAATAAAAACATCCAACTGTAAAAGTATGTTGTTTGTTTACAGCAATCAAGTCTTTCAGAAATCCTCACACTATGTGTGTGGTCTCTTAACAAGACTTGTTGACATATGTAGAAACATCAAAACAAAATGAAAATAACATCAGTGGGATCATCTAATTCCTAGTAAGTCAGCAAACTATCATTTCCCCAAAACAAAACAGTATTTCTTTAGATAACAAAATTAATTCCATAACGAATATTTCAGTAATTTAAGTTCAGTCTTTGGATAAAATGTAACATTAGTACTGTATTTAGTATTGAATTTACAATTTTGGCACATGTCTGCTTGTGTTTTATATTGAATCAGAGCTTTGACAGTTCACTCTCCTGCTGAGAGCTAAAGGGAACATAATGTGCTCATTATTGAACTTTAAGCCCTGGACATACTTGCTTTTTGCGTTCGTGTACGCAAGATGGCTGCCACACACATCCTGCGTTCCTTTAGAGCATAGGGTGTGCACGTCTCCAGAAATTAACGCTACGCATCCGCAAAATGCAATTCAACACATGAACGTGGGGGCAGTATGTCAATTTGACCACCAGGCCAGCAGCAATCTACTGTTCCACACACCAGCCCAGGTGGTGGCGGTATGCAGTTGTTAAAAAGCAAGTATTTCGGGGGCTTAAGAAGTGCTGGCTGATAAATTTTGTTGCCTTTGGCTAGCTGTTTCTCCTTGTTTCCCGTCTTTATGCTGAGCTAACCTAAGCTAACTGCCGGCTGGCTGGATCTGCATATTAGCCATACAGACTTGATGCTAGTGTCAATATTCTCATGTAACTATCCCCAAGAAAGCAGAAGATGTATTTTCCAAAATGTCAAAATATTCCTTCAAAAACTTTTTATAATTATTATAATACTAAACAATATTCATAGGCTCCAGCCCCCCACGACCCTGTACGCAGGATAAGCGGTTGACGATGGATGGATGGATATTAAATAAAAGTACATTGTTTTTTGATGTCATTACAGTTTTCTTTGCAGCTCACACAACTAGCTGTTGTAGAAAAATGAAAACTTCTTCTTAGAGTAACATGGTAACAGTAATTAACGTATTACCCACAGGACTGGTTATTTTACTCAAGGGAAATCCACCTTGGTGAACCACAAACAGCTTTCGTTCTCCAGTACTATAAGACCTTATATAACACCAGTGAGGGAACACCCTGTCACAGCCTGAAAAACAATGTTGATTTGTTACATTACTGAACTTCATTGCTGGGTGGATCTCCTCCAAAACTGCCAGCGTTTCTGTTTATCTATCAGATAGTTTCTGCATTAGCGAGAAAAGGATTTGTCAAGGCTCGTGTGGATTTGTGGTTGACTTTGTGCTGAACAACTCCCTATCGTGCCTCCATTCCTGTTGATGGAATAGCTCGTTTAATCTGTTGGCAGAGTGCCCATTGACCCTTGCTCCTCAACTGTGATCCATAATTTTTCCTATTCTATTCTTCTCTCTCAATACCATGGGGTGTTTCCTGGCAAAGAAGATAAAACATAAGTACCTTTCTGTTTGGAGCTGTTCTCCAGTGTCCCAGTGCTCAGGCTTCAGGAAACCAACAGGGGCCAGGTTAAATGCCCCATTAATCTCTGAAATCTATTAAACTCTTTTATTTGCCTTTCATGGATAGCACTATGGATGACACCATAACTCCAATACCATTTTTACTGCAGTGCTGTCTATATACACAACCCCAAATCACAGTGGCTCATACCAATATAGTTGTTTCTTTCCACTCCCTCTCAACTGATGAGCAGAGTGGTTCGGTATAACAGAGTCCATTATTAGCTGCTACACATGCTGGCTATCTGCCAGGCCCCTCTGGTAAGCCACTCAAAGAGGCCAGCACCAGCCAACTCCTGAAGCGTTCCCATGCGAAACAAAAACACATCAGTAAAGTCAATATTAGCCTTTTATGCTTCCTACCAGCAGCAGGAAAAGCAGAGTAAAAGAAGCCAAAATACCTCAAAGGATGTCTAAAGGCTAAATGAAAACACTGCCCCAATAAAACCTGGATTTTGGTCAAGTGCTCCCGTATGTCCATGTGTCTCCAGGCGGCTGTAACCCATCTCACTTCAGCTCTCACTTCCGTCCATTCTCTGTGTGAGGTTAATTGGACAACACTTTGTCAGGATGTGTGTGTAAGTCTTTAGAGTCACTCACACAGGCGCTTTTCTTAATGGAACAAGCAATTTCCCCTGATAATACACACGTTTGACTGCCATGATTGAAGACTCAAAGGGAGGAGAAAAGGTAACAGAAATCCAAGCTAAGATACTCTTACAGCGGCAGTCATCAAGTATCGAGTTATTTCCTGTCATTTCAAAGAATAACTTTGGACTGCCTCTCTGTGTGCAAATGTACAGAGAGTGAGAGTGGTGTGGATTGGTCATCTTTTTACTTGATAAACCGCAGGGAGAGCAAAATACCTTGGTGTGTTATACCATCGTTTCTCTTGCAAAAGAGATCTTGATCTCGATACCATTACCTGATTAAATAAAGTTCCAATAAACAAAGATGAATCAGAAGAGAAAGCCACTGCACTTTTATTTTGAGAACATGACATTTAGTGTCTGACTAAAGTGGCTGAGCATTAGCTGCATCAAAAATACTCTGACATTAAGTGACATTATCTACGTTTGATGAGTCATCTGCCAGTCTTAGAAAAATACACCAAACAGCAAGATTAGAAAGGGCCCGATACGTCATCAGATGCTCTAACAGCTGATTTTTTGGGACTTTTCCTAATTTTGCTCACTCACTTACTCACAGCCGCAGATCCAACCTGCAGAACACTGTGTTTTAAAGCCTTTACATTGGTACAGTTTATAAATGGTTTTGTTTTAATTGCTGTAAAGTTTGAGCTTTCACTTGTGTTCATGTCGTGTGATTTTGTAAGCAACTGTTGGAATTGTGATTTTGTTTTCCCATTGCAAGTTAAACTAATATTTATTTTGACAGGGGACTATTTGACCTTAAAAGCCTGTTAATGAGATTGTCAAGGAGAGTAAGTGTGTTAGTTCAAGTTTGTGAACAAGTGCATATGTTTCAACTATGTACGTAATTGCATTTGTGTGCATCCCAGTTGCCTATCTTGCAGTGTGCTAGACTTGAAATCCATAAATGATTCTTCACTAAGGACAAGGATTGTGGAGAATTTGTTGATGCTGCTCGACTCTTTAGCACTCTCCACAGTGGGTCCAACAGCTGTTGGAATTACCAGATGGGGTCAGGATTCAGACTCCCACTTGCACCATGTGATGGTGATTTTTCTCACTTTTTTCTCTAAAGGCGATGGACGGTCAGTGCCAAAGAGTTTCCTACATGACTTTTTTTTTCAACAGCTGAGTAATGCTCTGCAGCTGATGTTCGTGTTGTATTCCTAGCCCTGCCAGCATGTTACACTCTTCCCAGCAGAGTAGATTATCCTCACAGTGCAGCCTGCATATGAAATACTTTCATACTCTCAGATTTGTTGCCAGATTTGACCATGTCTGTATCATATGTGTGTGAATGTATCTATGCAAAAAAGCACCATAGAAATTACTTCATCTTTGAGATTTAGGTTGGTTGATACTAGCTATTTAAAAACATAGATTGAGGCACAAGTACCAAATTCAGAATTACACAAGAATAAAGAGGGTAAATGAATAAATATATAAAATATAATCTCTCCGTCTGATCTCAGAAAGCAATTTTATTAGAACTGGAGTTCTTCCTTTTTCATAAACCAAACACATGCACTCTGAAAGCACTTGTTGTGAGAGAATATTAAACCCTGCTGTGTATTTTTTTTCAGCACTCCCCTTGCATCCACAATTTTCAAATATTAAAGATTAAATCAGGTGGATTAGATTTTTTATGAAGTTCAGAGGTAAGCTTTGCTCACATAAATCTACTCGCTGGGAGACTGCTATTAAATCACAAAACAAATATTCTGAATAACTCTGTGTTTTTATTCTTTCATAACCACATGCTGTCAAGTTGAAATGTCAGCGGTGCCCCTGTGGTCACACTTCTGGCCCTTTGACGTGACACTTTGTCCTCAATAAAGCACTAAATTATGACTGGTGGCAGATTTTTCCCCAGAGTGGGGTTTCACAGGCAGTTACTGTTATATGCTGGCCACCAGTGCTCTGAAGTGTGCTGTGGTCTGGGCACATAAAGTTGAGGTCATATCAAAGAATACACACCATTAAATTAATTGATTTAATGCTGTTTAAAGCTAATTATGACAGTAGCAGAATGGGAAATAACAAGTAACAAGACATCTAACCGCATAAATATGTTAATGTTTAACAACGTTCTTTCTGTACTCAATGGTGTGACATATTGTATGATGCAACATAACACCCCAAATCCTGTAATGACAAGGCAAGGAGCACAAATAAAGACCACTGCTTTAGTTTTCCTGCTTCCAAAGTCTACCAGGGTTAATGATTACAGGTCTCGGGCCACAATCAGTCTTTGTAGCTACTGCATTCCCTGCTGAGTGCATCATCATAATGAAAAGAGGTTTTAAAACATACAGGGAGAATTGAGAGGTATAATGGGCAAGGCTGAATACTTTCAAAAATGGGCCTTGAAAGGAAAATTAAATTACACTGAATTCATGATACCTAGTGATCTCACCATCAAATACTCACCCACTTAAAGTTTGCATGTTGGAGTCACACACAATATTTCTCCCCCCAGCAGAGGGAGGTAGGTCCCACCCCACGCTTCCCTTTCCACTTATGGACCCCGACCACGATGACATAAAGCCCAGGAAGGGAGAGGCTGCAAGGACACACGCTCCTCTCCTTCCGACCATCACAAGAAACGGGTGTATCGCTATCTGTTTGCTCAGGAGGCTAGAGTCAACTGCTGGCGGGAAGTATATGGAAGCAGGAGGAAGGTTTTAATCAAGATAATACATGAAATGTTTGGAGGTGTACCAAGTCTTTAATAAAGAACCGCTGCACAGGAAAAAGAAAAAAACAGAGCAGCACCATCTCTGTTCCTGCATTCTATATCAGAGGTTAAAGGTCACAAACCCAACTTATCCAAGGGTGCAGCTCACATACTGCTAAATGCAAATATACACATCTTGAAGAGCACTTAAAGCACACACACAGGAATTCTTTCCTATACGCAATCAACAAACCATTTCCCCTGCTGATTAGCAATTGTAATATAAGAGGCTGTTTTTCAGTACACTATTTTCAGCAGGTGCTTCATTGGAATTGAGCTTGCCATTGATTTACCTAGTGCATAAATGATACACTTCAAAAGACTACTAAACAAGTTCAGACATGTTTAATACAGCTGTGTAGCTGTTAATTAGCCAACTGTAAAAGGCTAAATCTTAACCTCCAGGGACACAATTGCAAGTGCTGATGAAGCCACATGCCAGCTTAGTGATAAAGTGCTGGTATGTTGTGGAAACAAGATGAAAAAACAAATATTAATTCAAAAGTATACTCACATTAATTAGCAGTTCAACAGCAAATGGCAACAACAAAATCATATGAAAATAAACACACTAATTTAGTTGACGTGAATGGAACTGATTATTCTTGCACTTTCCATCAAAAGAGATAATCTGATTGTGTTCACAGATGACTGAGATGCAGGAATGCATGTAACGAAAAATCTTTCTTCCACAAGCTTAGGACCACAGACCATACACAAAGAAATAGAACACATACAGTAAATATACAAACTTAAGGATTTTGAACATCCAAATCAATTCTGAAAGTTTTTAAATCTGAAGGGGCTTGCCCTATAGCTCTAGTAAGATGAGATGCTGTTACCGAGAGGCACGACTTACAGCTCAATCTATGATTTAAGGGTGGGGAATTAGCTTTACACTAGGATTGGCTTTATTGATGTCTTTTTACATAACAGGCAAAATGTATAAAAAAGATTCATACAACTCAGAATAATTGAAAACTTTTATATTCATATTATTTCTCAGTGCTTTTTGAAAACATCTGCTGTACATATCAACGTCATCAGGCAACTATGTGAATATATGTGACAATACAGTACTGGTTATTCTGGAGTGTTTTCAAAAGCACTACATGACTACAATGAGCACTGGAGAATAGATTGACAGCATCCTGAAAATGAGTGCAAGTCACATTCCTGGGCTGTTCTTCCACCACTAAACCAAAAAAGTTGACTTGAATGCAGACCTCCAGCAAACAGAAGCCTTTGGTTGACTGAAAGGACGTGCTGCTCGGTGTTAGAGCTGTTTACAGTAAAGGTGAAGAATGTGTCTTAGTGTCAGCTGCGGGAAAAGGAATGAGCCCTGATAAAGTATTTAACTACTCCAAAATGTTAATTTTGCTCAAAATGTTGTTTAAACTGTCTTAAGAAGGTAATTGTCACCTAATGAGTGCGGTGAATCTTCCTTGGACACCCCCATCTAACCCTGCTCTTAAGAATCAGAGACCACACCACAAGGGACTTTTGTATGGACAGACTCATAAAACTCAGCCCTTTGCAGCTATGGCAACGGTCCACAAAATGACTGTCAAAGCCTGAAGCTTTTTCACTAACTTCCTCAGAGACTCTTGAGGCCCCACATCTTTGTGATGGCAACTTACTTTGCCACAACTCTACTCAAAAATTCCGTATATCATCTTCCTGTTGGCCGTAGTACACCATGCCACCAGTGTTTCCATCATTGCTGCAGTAACGCAAAACACGGGTAAAACTCATAAATGTCAGATTCTGTTTAGCCAATCTGGATGTATGAGTGTGACTCTTTGTGGGCTGAGTCTCAGCAGAGTGCTGCAGAGGCTTTTAAAAACCTCAGCCATCTGCTTCTTATAAATCACAACAACTTCCACGTGCATCTGAAAAAACATTCATACCATTTCAGCATTTAACATATTAGATACTGTAAACGTAATCTCTGAAGAGCTATAATGATACAAAACTGTAGGAGATAAAATACCATAAAGTGTAGGATTATTCAGTTAGTATAAGACATCTGGGACTAACTAAATCCTATATATGTTCCTTATCTTGAAGCTATCCACATAAACTTTTTCATTTTTAAGTTGGTGTCAGGTAATATGGGACATTAAAGGATTTTCTAAAGGTAAGAGTTGTACAGGTTTTTCTCTATTTTGCTGTTTAGACAATAGTAACCCTACATGCTAACCTGTTCTCCTTCCAGCCAACTACTTGAATCAATAAAAACAATTCTTTACTTTATATCATTAAATGCCTGTGTCCTTAAAGCACCAAGTGTGAACAAATCTCTTATGAAGCCATTAAATTATCTTCCAAGTCGTACTAACACATAACTTATATTTCAAGTGGTGGTGCAGCAGAATGAGACAGATGGAGGGGGTTGGCTGACAAGAATAAGCCTGTGAAATCTCAAAGAGACATTAAAACAGGGAATCAATGGCCAAATACAGAGAAAAAAATAGAAGCAGGGAGCATGCTGGATTATTGAGAAATGATTCAAAAGGATTGGCAATCTTATGTCTTTTCACACAATTTAGTAAACTGTGGCCCACATTAGTTAACGTGTCCTACTAAGCACAATACACTGATTACAAAACGTTGTCCCATATTACCCAACAGAGAGTATATTACTAAAAGCAACCTAAAAGAAATCTGTTTTTTTTTTGGTTGCACCCACAGAATTGTCTGTCATGACTTCTCAAAAAATTACTTAGTCAGTCTTCTTTTTCATAGTATGGAAAGGTAGGTAGATAGACATGCAGCTAATTATTGTATGCAGCAAACAAAAAAAGATATTATACCATTTTTGCACCATGGATCTTTCTCCACAATCAACATCGTTAAAAGCCGTTCAATATAAATCCCCTATGCAGGGCTGAGATGAGAGTCCATTACCCAAACGAGCTTTACGCCATCTAGTGTCAAGACGTAGGCACTGTTATTTTGAAGGCGGAAGTGTGAGGCAAGAACATGGGACAAGCCATCAAGTTACCCACTGACACGTAGAGTGTGGCCGGAAGTGAGGATATTTTGCTCTTATATTTGAGACAATAATTGAGACTGCATGAAAAAGAATATTAAATTAAAAGGTTACACAGAAGAACTTACACAAAATATAATTGAGGATTCAAAATTTTTCAAAACTAGAATTATAACAAATATTCAATGAAATCACTTGTTTTGCCCAGAAGATGGTAGAAGATGGAGAAGAAGTCATTATTATTACTACTATTCATTCATTACACTTCACTTTACTTCACAGTCACATACTGTGGTATACTGCACATTCTACACACCTCTATTTTATTACCATTGTATTTTTTATAGCCTACATTAGCCTATATTACTATTATTATTATTCCTATTCTATTTCTTATGCCTTATGCAACTGTAACAAACCAAATTTTCCCTCGGGGATCAATAAACTATTTCTGATTCCTGATTCTGATGGTATTGGCAAATAGGGTGACCAGACGTCCCGAAAAATCCGGGACAGTCCCGAATTACTAGCAGTTGTCCCGACCCCTTTCCGTTTTGTCCCGAAAATTAGACCTAACATGAGTTTTGATTATAGCCTAATTAAACATATAGGCGTTCTGATCATTGTATAGTTCACTTGCTCCAGCAGGGGTTGCAGGTTATCTGTACATTGTGTCAACAGCGTTGTTATAGCCACAAAGTAACACTCGTGCTCTTTTCCCCTTTTGTTTTCTTGTGGTTAGTGGAATTTACAGTCGCGAGGATAGGGAAAGTGAAACTTCTGGCAGGCACGGCGGAGAGATCTGACCAAAAGATCATGATTTACCTACATATCCACAGTTGTATTTTTCCTAATAACATACAGGTGACTTCATGAACAAAAATAATTAATTTTAGCGTTGTGTTTTGATTTCTACGTGTGTTAATGTTCATTGACACACAATGTGCCGGTAGCCACGCCCCCCACATGTCATCGTTGTTTTTATTTTGAAGGTTGTCAGCGGAAGTGGTTGTGGTTAACTTGACCTAGTGTTAGCAGCCAGGGAATACATATACCAGAATTCAAAATAAATATCTCAAAACGATTATCAGATAGGCTATCCGTATATACGGCAGAAATAGTGGCAGTCATTATAGCATTACAGTGGGTTGAAGAGGTCAGACCTGAAGGGGTGATATTATGCACAGACTCGTTAGCAGTTATTATAAGCATTCAGTCAATGACATCTGGCAGAGAAGACCTACTGATAGAAATGTTTCACAGCTTACTAAGATTACATCGGGAAGGGATAGATGTTCAGTTTTGCAGGGTGCCAGCTCATGAGGGAGTAAATGGAAATGAGATTGCAGACAAACTAGCAAAAGAGGCATTACAAAAGGAAATAACAGTTCAAATACCTCTAGGAAAAGGAGAAGGAAAAACAGCCATTAAGAAGAAAGGTACTGAAATATGGCAGAAATGGTGGGA
>NC_060156.1:15698885-15699085 GCF_021292245.1 Micropterus dolomieu | reverse complement strand
TCAGTAATAAAAATTATAGCGAAAGGACCAGGCGGGAGGAAATTATAATGACAAGACTAAGAGTAGATCACACAGGACTGAATGGCACCTTGTTTTTATTGGGGAAAAGGAATAGTGAAAAGTGTGAAAACTGTGGGGTTAAAGAAAATGTTGAACATATCATTTTGCACTGCATATTGTTTGAGTTGGAAAGACAGATA
>NC_060156.1:15697650-15698865 GCF_021292245.1 Micropterus dolomieu | reverse complement strand
GTGGTCATTCAAGTGGGGATTTAAAATATCAACAAGCAAATCCTGTTATATGGTGTTCACAAACAAGCGAAAGTGTCATGTAGAAAAGCTTTTTCTATATCAGCAGCCAATGGAAAAAGTAAATGAATTTAAGTATTTGGGATTGTGGTTTGATAGTAAGTACACATGGAAAACACACATAAAGCAATTGGAAACTAAATGCAAACAAGTTATTAATTTACTAAGAGCGGTGGTGGGATGCGACTGGGGTGCAGATAAACAGTCACTAATTGACATATATAGAGCATGCATGAGGTCATCAATAGATTATGGTTGCATAGTATATGATGCAGCAGCAAAAACAACATTGGAAAAATTAATAAATTACAATACAGAGCCTTACGGATATGCATTAGAGCCATTAAGACAACTCCCATTAACACAATACTCATAGAAGCTGGAGAGACACCACTGGAGTTAAGAAGAGAGAAACTAGCGCTAGCATATTGGGTCAGATTGAAAGGAAGTGGGAAAGAAAACCCTGCAAAGGAGATAACAAAGGATTGTTGGGAATATTTCAAGTTTTGGGGGCATGGGTTTGGATGGACGGGGGAAAAGAGAGTCAGGGAATACGGAATGGAAGCATTAGATTTCACCACACCCAGTCCAGTCAGTAACATTCAACCTTGGCTCTATCCAGACGTAAAAACAGATTTTAGTATACTGGAAAAGAAAAGAGGATGGGGAATAGAGGAAGTGGGAATACGGACTAGCAGCTATCTGAGAAACAGTTTCAATAATTATCTAAAAATCTATACAGATGGATCTAAAAACAAACAGGAATGTGTGGGAATTGGAATACATCTACCAGAATTCAAAATAAATATCTCAAAACGATTATCAGATAGGCTATCCGTATATACGGCAGAAATAGTGGTCAGAAATGAGCCAGAAATAGTCATTATAGCATTACAGTGGGTTGAAGAGGTCAGACCTGAAAGGGTGATATTATGCACAGACTCGTTAGCAGTTATTATAAGCATTCAGTCAATGACATCTGGCAGAGAAGACCTACTGATAGAAATGTTTCACAGCTTACTAAGATTACATCGGGGAGGGATAGATGTTCAGTTTTGCAGGGTGCCAGCTCATGAGGGAGTAAATGGAAATGAGATTGCAGACAAACTAGCAAAAGAGGCATTACAAAAGGAAATAACAGTTCAAATACCTCTAGGA
>NC_060156.1:15696635-15697624 GCF_021292245.1 Micropterus dolomieu | reverse complement strand
TTGGGGAAAAGGAATAGTGAAAAGTGTGAAAACTGTGGGGTTAAAGAAAATGTTGAACATATCATTTTGCACTGCATATTGTTTGAGTTGGAAAGACAGATATTTCAAGATAGGGTTCAGGAAGCAGGGCGGGAATGGAATCTGATGGGTACTGGGAACAGAAGGAGAAGAAAAGGGTATAAGGAATTATTTAAATTTCTTAAAGACACTGGGTTGGTGAACAGAATATGAGAGCACCTTATTGAGGTTGATAGCTGAGTGATATGATGTTACACACTCCAGTACAGTAGGTAGCGGTATGCACTTAAAAGTTGTTTGCAATCCGCCATTAACTAAGAAGAAGAAGAAGAAGCAGAGGAAGAAGAAGTCTGTTTCTGAAAACTACATATGGGGATGCGGAGTAAGGAATTTAAAAAGAAAAGGGAGACCGTTGATCGAAGAGGTTGAGACTGGATGATTCACGGCTAGGAGGAGTTGTACGGTTTGGAGGGCGATTCAAATTACTTTGTGACTCATTAATCTTACAAGGGACAAGTATTTGATATCTCAATTGGCATCTCCTGTGAGAGTTTGTTTTGTGAGCTGAAGCAGCAGGCAGCTCCCCAACGAGGGATGGGCTATGCCGCCGAAGGGGAAAACTAGTGATGGTGCTGGGAGTAATGACAAAAAGTCCAGACAATCTGAAAAAAGAGATAGATCTGACAATGGAAGTGGAAGTGAGAGTGACGAGTCCCAAAGCACAAGGAAAATGCCAAGATCTGAAGAGGAGGGTGGATTTAGGATGATAGTTAAATTCAAAGATAAAAGTGACAAAGCCTTAAACCCACTCAGACTATCAGAGGAGCTAAAAAACAAAATGGGAAAAGTTCTAAATGTTAAAATGATGATGAATGGGAATATACTTGTTTTTTGCAGAAATGATAATCAGAGGTTGAATGCCCTTAAAGTTCGGCATTTGCTTAACAGGCCTGTTGAATGTTTTATTCCTG
>NC_060156.1:15691063-15696615 GCF_021292245.1 Micropterus dolomieu | reverse complement strand
TTTAAATTTCTTAAAGACACTGGGTTGGTGAACAGAATATGAGAGCACCTTATTGAGGTTGATAGCTGAGTGATATGATGTTACACACTCCAGTACAGTAGGTGGCGGTATGCACTTAAAAGTTGTTTGCAATCCGCCATTAACTAAGAAGAAGAAGAAGAAGAAGAAGAGGAAGAGGAAGAAGAAGAAGAAGAAGAAGAAGCAGCCAGGCTGCAGGCAAACAGCAGCATGTCTTACAGTGCGAAGATCGGTCCGTCCATCCTGAGCAGCGACCTGTCCTGTCTGGGCAGCGAGTGTGTGCGGATGATGGAGTGCGGAGCAGACTACCTGCACCTTGACGTTATGGACGGGTCAGTTTATCAGTAGTTAGTTAGATAACCTAGCATGCTAACGACTAGCATGCCGATTGGAAGTGCAGTGCGTGAGAGCTAAAGTTGGCTAACATCAACAAGCTAAGCTAGCTCGCCAGAAGTTAAGCTGGGGAAGCCAATAAGTGTGTAACTGGATTCAACTGGCTTAAGTGTGTTAGTGAAGAGTCTTTTAAACGCTCAGACTGTCAAACATTATACTAAGCCTTCTTCCATCTCCCCGCTAGACATATTTTATCTTCCTCTAACGTTACACTTATGCAAGGCCTTAGTTTGCAACTGTTTGTGCAAGATGAGACTATTTCGTCACAGCTGGAAGTTACATTTCTGTTTCTCTTCAAAGGCATTTTGTCCCCAACATCACATTTGGACATCCCATGGTAGAGTGCCTGAGGAAGTCAATAGGCCAAGACCCTTTCTTTGGTGAGAGAAACCCCTTCGCCACACACATGCTAGACTTTAACTTGAATCATGAATACCTCTGCTGTGTGGTGGAGTGCAGCATTGTGACAGTGTTAATGTTGCAGACATGCACATGATGGTGTCTCGGCCAGAGCAGTGGGTGAAGCCCATGGCTGCAGCAGGAGCCAGCCAGTACACATTCCACATAGAGGCCACCACCAACCCTGGAAACCTCATCAAGGAGATAAAAGAGAGTGGCATGAAGGTGAGAAAATTATGGAAGCCCTAAGCGGCCATGTATTTAAATATTTTTTATACTGTTTTCCTGTGATAACGGGATAATTTTCTCGTGATCTCGAGATAACAAACCATAGCTGGATACAGGGTCGGCCGGTGCATTTCTTTAGGATCATTTCAGAGCAATTTTCAGTGTGACTGGTTAACATAGTTGGTAGAGTGCAGGACCCGCAATCCAAGGATTGTGGGGTTGACTCCCACTTTCAACAACTTTTTCATCTTCTTTTGTGTGTGTTTTATGATCCTCTTCATCACAGTTGTTCTGAAGAGATTCAGGGGACTCTAATCAATCCGTGTATGCTTCTTTCTTTGATTATTTTGTTTCAAAACCAAATTGGAGAAAGCAAACAAACTAGGGTTGGGCACGTTAACGCGTTATTATCGCATAATGAATTAACGCCGAAAATTATTTGATCGCACGTCAACGCAGTTTTTTAAAAATTATTATTTTGAAAGTCCGTTGCTCACTGGCTCTGAATACACATACAGTCAAACCATGGGTCACAGGAGGGGCGGGATGTTGAAGAAAAGAAAACTGGACTCTGATGGAAACTTGTTTTAACAAGCTAGATAAAAGGTAATGCAGTGGCAAATAGCTTTGGTTTAATATTGGATTGGATTACATTAATGTTTAGGGTATAGGTAATATTTTATTGCTACTGGTAAAGGGAATACTGCCTGTAAAAAGCACATTACAGCAGTACATTTAAATTACAAGTGCGCAATACACTACTTTAGTACACAATACACATTATTCAATTTTGCGCTTAACAATGCGATTAATCGCAAGAAAATCATGCGATTAATCTCGATTAAAAATTTAAATTATTGCCCAGCAATAAAAAAAAAAAAAAATTGTTTTTTTGTGTTTTCTTAATTAATTACATTTAATCAAGCAGCCCTCAAGTGTGCCTGATTTAATGTAATGAAGATGAGCTTGAACATCAACATCAGTGGGTTTTTAGTTAGAAAAACAATAGCTGCAGTACCGGAGACTGCA
Source organism: Micropterus dolomieu (assembly GCF_021292245.1). Taxonomy (NCBI): domain Eukaryota; kingdom Metazoa; phylum Chordata; class Actinopteri; order Centrarchiformes; family Centrarchidae; genus Micropterus; species Micropterus dolomieu. Next base: position 15,694,548 of record NC_060156.1, on the reverse strand, counting down.
GCTATGTAATAGCTCACTAGCAACTGGAACAGGAATGCTTTCCGGAGATTCCTACAGTTTGTAAGATTTCTCAAATTAATTCAGTGATAGTCTAGTTGTCAGTACATCCAATGGTACACAGCAAACATGAACTGTTAGCCTATTCATGCACGGATTAAAATGTTCGGTAATTTTTGTGCAGCCTCTCTTGGCTACACTGTTTCAATCCAACCTTTATTTTCTTTGCGAGATGGAAGAATTTAGTAAGTTGCGTGGTGCTGCGGAGAGCCTCCCGTTGTAGCAACACATGGATTTTGTGTACGCTACCTGTCCAGCAGAAAACAGCCAACTTCAGCTCTGCTTTGAAAACATCTGTCCCACATCAAAGGCTTCCATCTGGGAAAATCCACACTGATTATGTCAGTGATCTTTCTGCCGTTAGCTGTCTGCATCTGTCGGACTCCTGGCTTCATGGTATAAAGATCCACAGGCTGTCGGCTCTCGTGCTGAATAACACTGTGCTCATTCATTTGTCCAAATGTCACTTCTCTTCTTACTTCTAATAAACCAGAGGACTACTTAGAGACTGTTTATTATAATTATTATTATTATTATTATTTCCTCTTCTTCTTCTATGGATGCATTTAATGTAGTGACGGCGTCTACACTGACGGAATTATACAAGCAGAAGAAGAATGCAGTGGTGACGAAACGCGCTCGGTAGCACTGTTTGTCCGTGGTCGGCTATTGTAGAAACATGATGACAAAATACTGCGACGTCCATAGGAGGGGGTGCCCACAGTTATGTAGATAAAAATGGCTCATTCTAAGGTAATAAAAACATAATGGTTCATTATACAAGGTCTTTACACACCATTGACAACATAGTTATAGATATTATATTGCATTTCTGTCAATGAATCCTGAGAAATATTACACACTGAACCTTTAAGAAACCACATATTGGGTAGGCTTGTCTGGAAAGACTTTTTGAAAAATTTCTGGTATCTATTTCTAATTTCTAGTATCTTCAACAAAGTCCAGTTGCCTTTGACTAACTATGACCTGGATGACTGAGAACCTTCACAGACTTTTTGAAAAATGCATATCGGAAACAGTAATCAGTAACAAACACAAGTGCTGAGGGTATTGTATTTAGTATTTCTTCATACTAACACTGTGTGAGTTTTGTAGGTGGGTTTGGCCATAAAGCCTGGCACTACTGTTGAAGAGCTAGCACCCTGGGCTAACCAGATTGACATGGCTCTGGTCATGACTGTTGAACCTGGCTTTGGTGGACAGAAGTTCATGGATGACATGATGCCCAAGGTAAGGACAAAGGAAAACAATTGTCAGTCTATACTATTGCAAAGTGGTGATGTTAAATATACATAGCGAGCCATTGCGGAACACATGTAGCACACTGATGAGATGTTGTGCTGCATTTATGAAAGCAGCATGAGAGCAGAGACAAAGCTCTGTTAGTAGCTCCTATTCACCAAAACACAGTAGTTTTTCTGACCTGCATTCAGATCTGGTCAAGAGGACATTTTTGATTGAACCCAGATCACAGTCTTTCTTATTCTCGCTGATATGTGAATATTGTGATGTAGAAATTATGCTTTTGGTGCTCTTTGTTTCATTTTTGTGCATGTGACCCCAGGTGAGCTGGTTGAGGAGTCAGTTCCCTTCATTAGACATTGAGGTAGATGGAGGGGTCGGCCCTGACACCATTCACAAGTGTGCAGAGGTAAAGAATACATCCGCACATATCGGCCTATTAAAACAACCAACTACAATTCAAATCGTTTTTGTGAGTTTCTCTTACAGTGTGTATGTGCTCATGTTTGCCCCAGGCGGGAGCCAACATGATTGTTTCAGGCAGCGCTGTGATAGGCAGTGACGACCCCCGATCTGTCATCGCTCTCCTGCGCACGGCGGTGGTCGAAGCAATCCAGAAACGTTCGCTGGACCGCTGAGATGTGCTCTTTGTGACACGCTACCGGCCCACTGCAGCAACACACCACAGCAGCCAGTGGAACAGACTCAATACGGATAATTCTGGGGTTGAGGTTGGGTGTCACGGTCGGAGCAGGGGCGGGCTCTCTGACGGCCTAATCCAAAACACTTTGATGTGAGTGAAGCTGCACCGTGCCTCTACAAAACTTTTTGAACCTGTCCTATCACAATCTCCTCTCTGAACAGTTAACTCAAAGTGAGTCTCATCGCAGGATGGGGACAACCATTTCAAGACTGGAGCTGAGCTTACGCAGATTTCACATCTGTAAACATTCCTAAATATTGTTTTGACTCTCACTGTATGAATTAATTATGGAAATAAAATGGCCCAAGGAGCACTGTACTTAGTATATGTTCAGTTTAGCATGTCATTTTTTGACTCTCATGTACACGTTTGTTTTGTTGACATGGACCAGCCACAGACTTCTTGCTGTACTACTGAGCAGACACACTGTACTCTTCTAAATTCCATGAGATTTGGTTTTGCAGATTAAAATGTCTGAAGTGAAATGTGTGTTCTTTGCATTTTCACCTTGACTGTGGTTTATACCACCAAATTGGGAAGAAAAAAAAAATGCAGACCTGTGAAAATGGTTGCAGAACTTCAATAAGGCAAAATACAGTGGGGGAAATAAGTATTTGACCCCTTGCTGAGTTTGCAGGTTTGCCCACTTACAAAGAATGCAACGATCTATAATTTTAATCATATGTACATTCTAACAGTGAAAGACAGAAACCCAAAGAAAATTCCAGAAAATCACATCATATGAATTTATTAAAATTGATAACCATCTGATGAGGAAAAACAAGTATTTGACCCCCTGGACAAACAGCATGTTAATATTTTGTAGAAAAGCCATTATTGGCCAGCACAGATGTCAAACAGTTTTTATAGTTGGTGACAAGGTTTGTGCACATTTCGGCAGGGATGTTGGCCCACTCCTCCCTGCAGACAGCCTCCAAATCATTCAGGTTCCGAGGTTGTCACCTGGCAACTCGAATTTTAAGCTCCATCCAAAGATTTTCAATTGGATTCAGGTCTGGAGACTGGCTAGGCCACTCCAGAACCTTGATGTGCTTCTTCTTCAGCCACTCTTTTGTTGCTTTGGTGGTGTGCTTAGGGTCGTTGTCGTGCTGAAACACCCATCCTCGACCCATCTTCAGCTCTCTCACTGAGGGAAGGAGATGTTGGTCCAGAATTCCACGATACATGGCCCCGTCCATCCTCCCCTCAATACGATGGAGTTGTCCCGTCCCCTTGGCTGAAAAGCACCCCCAAAGCATGATGTTGCCACCACCATGCTTGACGGTGGGGATGGTGTTCTTTGGGTTGTACTCGGTGTTCTTTGCCCTCCAAACACGACGAGTTGAGTTGAGGCCAAAAAGTTCTATTTTGGTCTCATCTGACCACATCACCTTCTTCCAGGCCTCTTCTGAGTCGTCCAGGTGGTGAATGGCGAACTTCATGCGGGCCTGTACATGTTTCT
>NC_060156.1:15661791-15690963 GCF_021292245.1 Micropterus dolomieu | reverse complement strand
GTGCAGATCAACAATCTTGTCCCTGATGTCCGTAGAAAGCTCTTTGGTCTTGCCCATGGTGGTGATGTTGGATGCTGGTTGTTTGGGTGTTGACAGGTGTCTTTTATACAGGTAACGAGGTGAGGCAGGTGTATTTGATGTAGATAATTGGTTGGGATTGGGGCTGTGTCTTAAAGAAAGACTAACTGGCTTGTAGGAGCCAGAATACTTGCTGTTTGGTAGGGGGTCATATACTTGTTTTTCCTCATCAGATGGTTATCAATTTTTATAAATTCATATGATGTGATTTTCTGGAATTTTCTTTGGGATTCTGTCTTTCACTGTTAGAATGTACATATGATTAAAATTGTAGATTGTTGCATTCTTTGTAAGTGGGCAAACCTGCAAAATCAGCAAGGGGTCAAATACTTTTTTCCCCCACTGTACATGCACAGCAAATTACTAGATACAACTAGATCAATAATCTTTAGGTTGGCAAATGGAGTGTCACATTTTGATATAATAATCCATTGTGAGGATGTGTGTGTTTGAAAATAAGGCACACAGCATTTCATAAAAAACAAAATATTTACTTAATCATCAAATTGTATGTTTTACTGAACTACATATATTTTGGCAGCTGTATAGTGATATACTACACTGAACAAAATTATAAACACTTTAATTTTTGCCCCCATTCATCATGAGCTGTACTCAAATATGTAAGTCTTTCTCTATGTACACAAAAGGCCTATTTCTCTCAAATATTGTTCACAAATCTGTCAATATCTGTTACTGAGCACTTCTCCTTTGCTGAGACAATCCATTCACCTCACATGTGTTGCACTGCATAATAATCTTTATTTGTAGAGCACTTTTCAAAAACAAGTTACAATGTGCTTCAACAAGTGCAAAGACAACAATACAAGTAAGAAAACATTGAAAAGACCAAAATACATGTTTAAGATAAATATAAAATAAGTAAAATAGAATGCTTGAGGCAAATGGTGGTCACACCAGATACTGACTGGTTTCTGCACCCTGGACCCCACCGATACAGTGAAACTGCACATTTTCGAGTGGCCTTTTATTGTGGCCAGCCTAAGTCACAATACCCATGCTGTCTGATCAGCATCAGATGGATTGTCTCAGCAAAGGAGAAGTGCTCACTAACACAGAATCTGACAGATTTGTGAACAATATTTGAAAGAAATAGGCATTTGAGTTCAGCTCATGATGAATGGGGGCAAAAACAAGTGTTTCATTTTGTCATCAATTTTGTTCAGTGTAGTTACTTTGCAGAACACCAGCTTTTATATAGACAACATATGTTGGTATATTTATGTTTTGTTAAGATTTTAGATGTTAGATTTTTTCTTGTAACTTAGTTTATTTAGATTGTGATATTGCTAATTTCACTCAAGCTTAAAGTGTCTTCCACCACTGCTGAAACATACAGTACATGAACCAAGCTGTGTTGCTGACTAGTACTGTTCTTTCCTTCTTCACACACTAGATGGCGAGTTTCCCCCAAAACGTGGGTGTGGGAAATCAGGATGAAATTGTAAGCATTTCTTTTTAATTTGTAAGCATGAACAAATATCTTACACAGCTCTATTAGATTAGAAACACCGTGCTGTAATCTATTATGCATTCAACATCCATGGTGTGAACAACACCACTAACAGTGCAGCAGAGAATTGGCAACAGAACAAGTGCTAGAGTATTTTCTCTGCTGAGAAAACGGTTTTGGCAAAATGATTTGAAACTAAAGTGTACTCACATTGCTGTTCTCAGAAACTCTAGCCACCCTGTCAATTTATATCAAAGCTGTGTTGTTAGTCAAGTGAATCGTGCTGTGGTGGTGCCACTGATCATTTAGTTGGAATAGGGAGAAATGCTGTTGAAATGTTGATGTGAGAGCGGAGGGAATCAAAATCTAATTTTGTATTAGTTGAGCTAGACTGGAATGTAGAAACCTTTTCCTGATGACACCCACAAAGAAGACATGTCTACAGTGTCTCTCATCTCTGTATGCTGAAAAAAAATCCTGTCAGTGAGAATCACCCATGACATACTTAAAACTGTAAGCAGCTCGCTCTTAATAATGCAGCACATGTCTTGGAGGCGATTCACAGACCCATTGAAATATTGATGTGTAAAATCTGTATTTTTTATTTCAACGTTACATGTAATGGCGCATAATGTCATCATTTTTGCTCATCTGACCCATTGTGTATGTGTACATGGAGGTTCATATAGAGTGTGTGTGCATGGGACAAGAGAGTTTGTGTATACTACATGTGTTTGTGCATCATGAGGGAATCTCCTGTGACCAATTTCTGTTCTAATAGATGATGACAGGCGTTTTATATGCCAGTGTCACCGCTGCCTTACAAAGACATGGACACAATTCAGTGTGAGGGAGTAGGCGGCACCTACTTTTGCTCCACACTCCTTAAGCCATGTCACAGTGTCATTATTGGTTAATTGACAGTTTCTCTATCCAGATTATCTTGCACTGTTTACACACCATTTGTTGGTTTTATTATGAAAATATAAATGCAGAGAGCAAAAAACATGAGCAACTGCGATGGTGACAATGTGTTAGTATATGGAGGATCCTCATGCAGTTAGACACACACACATATCTCATGTGCTGGGCCCCCTAACTTATACACAAGCCACTCGTGAGAGACTTCCCACTCTTGTGCCATGACAACCACATCCACAGGTACTGTCAGTTGCAGCTAAAAGGATGAGGGATTGCAAGGACAGAATAGAGTGGTCTTTATCAGTGATTGGCTTTTTTCTCTCCTAAACACATGTGTGAATCGCATGTGTGTCTTTCACGGCACGTCACTGGATATGTACGTTTAAAAAACATACAACACACACAGGGAAAGGCAGATAGAGATAGAGAGCAGATACTGAAATTCCAGAAAAGATTTTACACCAAAAATGAGTCAGACAGCCATCATGTAGAGCTTTTGATCTTCAGAGCACTGCCGTGAGGGAATGTCTCAGTCCCTGGCAAAGGTGTGTGCATACTTCAATGGAGTACCGCAGGGTATACAACCAAACAGTGAAGGCGGTCAGATCACCAAACAGCAGGTGCCTCCAAAGGCCGTCTTGATGGACCGCAGGGGCTACTACTCACCCACAGCAACACACACCACTACAGGGAGTAGCTGTGCTGGGTTTGAGTAGGTGTAAAATCCACATCAGGAGATATCAGGGTCTCAAGCATTCTGGTACAAGTAGGGGAGACCGGGTATGGTTGTAACATGGGGAGAGTTGTAATAACACCAATTCCACCAATTCCAGATAAGATAGGAGTCATGAGATCATTTCGGTATTTTCCTACTTCCTTCCCCATCACACATGGAGGTTGTCAACGCAGGAAACAGTTACAATCAGAATATATAGAGAAAAAAATGATTTTGAGGTAAGAAAGTAATTTTTTGACCAAGACTATATTTTCTTTAGTATCTATACTATTGCAGATAAAACTGTTTGACTTATATCTGATTAAAATGTAGTTTCTTAGGCAACATGGGATGTATTTACCCCTGATAATTTCAAACTACTATGCTAATACAGCTAACTTAAACATTGGCTTACAGGGGTGGGGTGGGTTGTAACACTTCTTAAAAAAGTGATACAACCATCCTCTATACATACAACTAGGGACTTTCTTGATTTTCATTTTTTATAGAGTGCCCTATACAGTCTCAGGGCCCATCAAGCCTGCACTCAACAAGCCTTGTTAGATCTAAGGATGTACAAAGATTTTCTTTAATTAGATACATTGTAGTAGTCTTTATTAAGTATACTGTTAACTAAGTTTGTCCTGGTAGACAAATCTACTTACACACACACACACGCGAGTCAATCAGACATAGTTTGTTACAGGGAAAAAGAAACATTGTTCTTTTATTTCACTATACCTGTTTTTGAAGCATGTCATATGGTGTGGCATCTATTTTTGCTTCTTTTGTCTTATAGGGTTACAACCTACCCCTCTACCGGTGTAGGTTGTAACAAAGGCACACCATCTATTTGACGTCAACTCATGAGGTCTGTGATAGATTTGAGGACTGAGATTGGTGCCATTTGTAGTAAACAAATGTGGGTACTTTGTACTAAAGTTTGAGAAGTCTAGCTAAAAAATTCAGCGAGTTATAGTTGCTGAAGCAAAAAGTGTTACAACCATACCCGGTCTCCCCTATCTTTAACCATAGTCATGATCATGAGATATGAATTACAGAATGTGGAATCCTTGTATATTATATGCTGTCAAATATTCAACGGGCTCATCTAACATCTAAAGATACTGTTTGAAGTGGCTGTTCATCCCAGGGGAACAAGGTTTTTAAAGTTCTTGCACTTTCGGCTGCCATTTATTTTGTTCCTTTTATTCCCTGCTGTATTCTCTTTGCCTCCATGACTCACCCTTCCCCCTTTCTGTGATCATTATACAGTAGAATTATATCTTTCTGCATCTCTCCTCATCTCCAGCACTAATGGCACATTAGTGAACTTGCTTTTCCTACTCCTTCCCATTCATAATTACTTGGCATCCCACATAAGAACAAGATGCACACCGCTGATTAGCTCGCTGTTGTTACCACCTCTACTTATGCATAAGTCACATCAATGCCCACTCAATCAGAGTGGGCATTGTTTTCATAACAATTAAAAAACAACTTTCTTGGAATATTACAAAAAATCTCTTTATTTTGCTCTATAGCAAGATGGGCTACTATACAGTAAATACTGTACCTATGATGGATAACTGAGCTCTGACTCACAGTAGGGGGTACGGAGCTAATTACCCATGGTGCCTCTCAGCTCCCATTTACTATACTGTCATGTAAAACGCCTAAAGGCATGTTAGCCTGACTGTGATGGGTATGAGCTCATCAGTTTTTGCTATGGTAATTATTCATTTGCTTGTATGGATCTCTTTCTGTAAAGCCACAATTCTGCTTAGCAGGTCTGGGATGGATTCAGGGAAATGAAAGTCAGTGCTTCTTCTTTTTAGATGTATAGTATATCAAAGACAGCTTCCCTCATGCTAACAATGTGGCTCTAGCGATGGAAATGTCGCTCAATCTACCACTTCGGTCCAGACTTAAATATCTTCTCTACTGGATTGCAATAAATATGGCTCCCAGAACATGAATGTTATTCTTGATTTTCCCCTAGTACCACCATGACATTGGCATTTCTGGTTTTGAGAAAACTGTCTCAACAACTATTGGATGTGAATTTGGTATGGACATTCATGTCTCCCTCATAGTGCATGTGATCCCTTAACTTTTCATCTAGTGCAACTATCAGGTCAAATTTTTAATTTGTCCAAAACTTTGGCTTATAACCAAATATTTGCAAGCCTAATCCCATATCAATCAACCTCAGCTGTACTCTGTTGCGTGTTAATTAGCAAATGTTAGCATGCCTAACACACTAAACTGTTTTGGTGAACTTACTAAACATAACTGCATGTTAGCATACTGGTTTAGTTTATAGTATGCTGTACCTAAGTAGAGCCTCAGATAACCATGGCTGTTGACTCTAAGTCTTAGTCAGTGAACTCTTTTAAGTCCCTTCTTAAAACATACTTTTATAGGAGCCTTTCCTGATCTATTTTACTTATTTTATATATTTATCTTAAACGTGTATTTTAGTCTTTTCAATGGTTTTTTTGCTTTTATCATGTATTGTTTTTGTATTATTGTCTTTTGTGTATTATTGTCTTTACACTTCTTAAAGCACTTTGTAACTTGTTTTTGAAAAGTGCTCTACAAATAAAGATTATTATTATTATTATTATTATTATTGAAAAATCCCTCAGAAGAAGTATCTTCCCTTCGTCTGCTCCTGTTCACTGAAGCAACCTTTTAAACTACCTCTGGTAAACCCATCCCTGGAAAGGGTGATGTCCTACATGCATTGACCAAGCTTGAAGGAAAGGTTAAGACAAAATGGCCCTGTCAGACCTTTCCTAATAAGTTATACATTTTAGCAAGGTCGCCATGCCTATCAGGTATTTGAATTGTCAATAAAACAAATAAAACAATGAATGCCTGGAACAGTTAATTAGCTCTACATCTGAATCTCCAGGCTTTCACAGGGCCTCAGAGAATAGAAAGACTAATACAGAGGTCCCAGGGGAATGTTGCCTTAGTAGCAACCTTAGCATCAATTTACTCCATCTTAGAAAGTGGCAGTGGAAGTACACACTGTGTAGTGTTTTAGTGTATCAATTATGGATGAGATGAGAATAACAGTGTGCGTGTCAGTTTTTGTGTTTGCAACTGTGTGCATGTTTTTAATCCATAATGAATGATGTGGGACCATCAGTGTTTTTGTTGTTTGGCTGTCAGCAGGTGTTTTGTGTGTTTTGTGCTGCACGTGAATCATGTGATTAGCCTGGAGTTTCCATGATAATCATCAGCAGACCCATTTTTCCAATGAACAGCCTTAACTAACAGTCCCTTAATAGAACTATTGATTTTCTTTTCCCCTGCAGAAGTTACACAGATCACACTGCCCTAGAGATTATGAATGCTGCTCATACACCAGTAGCAAACTGTAGTGCCATTTTCAGCAGTACAGGTGGTGACTCCGTTCTTCTTCTACTTTTGTTACTCACTTACATTCCCCCTTTACTTAAACCACATAGAGACAAACCAATGCACTACTCAAGATGGGAATGTTACAGTTGGTGTATTAACAAGATTTCTCGCTGTTATTATTGACTCACAGTTAGTTATCACAGTGAGTCACACCACATAATGCAAAGGTGAATGCAACAAGCTGTGCACAGGCCTCAAAACACCAGTCACACTCTACAAGCTGTTAATTTTGCCTCCCTTATGTCTTCACCTCCAAGAACAGAACAATATATCTGTCCTGCTTATACACAGTGGATGCTGAGCATTGTGTGTTGGTAAGTCAACATGTTTTTGTACACAAACAATATTCCCTACCGATACGCACACTTGTATGCTGGTAGTGTGTACCAATCTTCGTTGATTTTTCTCTCTGTCCTTGTTACGATGTATCAAAGCTTACCACAGCGAAAGCAGGAGAAGACATGTCCTGTCCTTGCATTCTCCTCAGCGCTTCCTCTCACAACAGTAATAAATCAGAATCTATTTGCCTGAATGCTGCCCTGCTGTTCTGGATCGTTAAGTACTGTCTGCCCATGTGTGCCCTCTGGTGTCTGCATCCTCAGCGAGGACTTCGAATTTGTGAGTGTTGCTTACTTTTATGCAAAACAGGTCTTTCCTCATAGTGTGTGCGCTTGAGAAAATGGGAGACGGAGAACAAAAATAAGGGAGAAAGTGGGACAGGAAGATGGTGCTCAAAGGGGGAGGATTCAGTGTTTTTGCATGCTGTGAAGTTGTGACAGAGCTCGCTGAGAATAACATCAGCAATATCAGTGTGCCTGCTATCAGTGCTAGCAGCATCAATAGACCTTTGAGTGTGGGTGCTCTTTCAGTCAAGATTGTTTTGTCAAGAGTCGAGACCAAAAGCTCTTGCAGAAAAACCTACATGCATCACAGAACCCAGAAAATGATCCAGTAACTCCAAAAGCAGACACCAAACTATGATTTTTCTTCTTTTCTTTGTGTCACCATGATTTATGGAATGGGTGGCAGCGTTTGTTCTTTGCTTCACTGGGTATGCGTGCATCAATATGAGTTTACAAATGGCATGAACTGGTGGAAGACTGCAGTTTACGGTTTGGAAGTTTTGTGTGTGTGTGTGTGTGTGTGTGTGTGTGGGGGGGGGGGGGGGGGGTCTATCTGCATTGGATGAGTTATGAATGGTGAGAGGGACATTTACTGAGGCTTTCAAAAAAGGCCCTTTACGAGTCATTTATCCTCCACATACGCAATTGAGCATGCAGAGTAAATATATTGAGGGGCTCAGAGGTCAAAATCCCATGCCGACTCAACAAGACTGCTGTCTGCAGGACATTAAAGATATGTGTAAGAAATTAGACTACTCTCCACCTGTAGAATTCATACTCCAACAAAATAGGGGCCAGCATACTGTATCACATATCCGTTCATAACTGCTGCTAATTGGCGTTAGCTGGTTGGCTGTCCAGCTAACATAGTGGCCCTATTAGCCTCCCGGGGATCATGGACGTACCAGGACAAAGACACGGCGGGTTCAGGTGGGGACAGGAGAGGCCGTTTGATCACCTCTTGAGGTACAAAGTGGTATTACAACACAGGGCAGGCTGGGTCTAGCAATTTAGCATGCTAACTTCAGTGGATAACACAATACATAAACATCTTTGGCATAATGTCAGAACCGTTTCTTCTTCAACTTCTGTTGATAAGGTTAGATCTTCATTAATGTTTTAAACTAAAATTCTGGCTATATCTTACACATTGTACCTTTAACCTTGTGTTTACGGTTAAAACAAAATGATTGGGAAGGGTGCTCGTAGTACTTTAGAATATCAAGGTTGTTGTGAGAAAACTGTATCAACATGTTGTTTTAATAACCTCCAAATACTGCAAAATGCATATGGTTGAAAGAAAAACAGGAAGATGCACTTAATCTATTTTATTGCATTAAACGGACAAGTGCCTTTTTAATGGTCATGATGGCAACTATTTGATAGAACAAAAGAAAAAAAAAACAAACCATGGTCATATAAAAATACATCACTGAAAGTAAAGCATCACTGGTGAACTGAAAACATCACCACAAACTATTTTACACCTAAATCTGGAGCCAGCACACAGCCAATACATGCAGCCCTCTAAACCCAGCTACAACACTGTCAGAACATCTGGAGGAATCTTGGGAAGATGCTATGGATGGTATTAATAGTATTACTACAAAAGACACCATTCAGATTTCAACTGTACAGCCCCAATGATGTGGCAGTGCTGTTACATCACACACCACGACCATGCCCTGCACTTCCTGGCTCAAGTCTAGAAAGATGAAATGAATTTTGCATGAATTAAGTCAATCTCAGATTATGTGATTTACATACTGAAGCAGAAGCAGCTGTTCAGTGGCACCATTTACACAACTCTAGGAATGTTCAAGATTTATAAAAAGTAATCATTCAACCAATAAATTCATCTAGATTTTTTCCGTATGAAAAACTGAAAGCAGCTCCCTACCAGCATTTACTGCCAAAGCAAATGCAAGTCAATAAGATATGCAGCCATTACTGTCAAATCACATAAAACCTTTCAAACAGCTCCATCAATTATTCCTGGTGATACTGGGGTCTGAAATGCACAGAATGACTTTCCTGCAGTTTTGATGGTTGCATATGCATATATATATATATATATATATATATATATATATATACACACACACACACACACACACACACACACACACACACCTTTGACTTTGCAACAGCAAGTCACATCAACTAGCAACAGGAGGCTAAAGACTGTTTATAATGGAAAAAGAGAGGTAGTCCACACACTGAATATTGCAATTTAATGAGGCAACATTTCGACCACGAAGGTCTTTGTTAGGCAAGTATGAAGAAAAATAGGTCATATATACAGAGAAAATGACAACTCCCACTACAATGAGCACATCACAAAAACTAAGGCTATTTACAAAATACTTTATCTCATGCACAATCACAATATTGTAAATATTTCTATCATTGTACATTTGTCAATTTTTTTTTATTATACAGTAAATACTGTATATGTACCCTGCATAAACCTTTAGCCAATTTTAGCATAGTTGTCATGTGACTATATGTGTATAGTGGTTAATTTTTGGGCTTATGGGAATTTTTATGTATGGTGTGTTCTTCTTGTTGTAGGTGGAGTTGTCATTTTCTGTTTTTCTCTCATATCGATGGTGTCTCATTAACTACGCTGGAGCTTGCAATATTCAGTGTGTGTCTGCCTATCTTTTTGAAATGTGTTCTGCATTTGTCCAGCCAGTCCTTGTACCCAACGGAGATTGGATGTGCACATTATCCCAGTTCTCTCCTAAAGATTATTTATCCACACTTTTGTGAAAACACAGGCAACTAATCAATCTCTGAAGACGCTGATCAATTTAGTTGAAGGTGAATTTGCTGCACATGCATCACATTTCTAACTCTGACTAAAAGGCAACCGCCTTACTGCACCTGGAATAGTGTGGGCTACTTGAAATGTACTGGTTACCTTCAAAAAAACAGTAAAGGAAGTTGAAATGTAAGAACTCTGTGACTTGTGTCAGGATTAGCTTGGTAACTTTTGGCTTTTGTTGACATAAATCTGTTTAATGAAGTGTGGAATAAAAGCAAAGCATTAAAAAGACAAATCTGAGCAATTATATCAAACACAATCTCCACAACACCCATTCTTGATAGATTACTTCAGAGGGTCACAGGGCACCTGGAATTGGCAGTCAAATATTGTAAATGACAAGGGACTGGGCTTTGTGTTGACTCTTGGCTCAGGAAGTCAAGGGGTTTGGGCACTGCTCTGTCACACAAACACAAAGCTCAAGGAGTTGAAAGTTTACAAAACATCAAAATTCCTCCTGCAATATTGTCATGCAATATACACGTTGACACGATTGAGACAACAATGTCAAGTTCTTCAAGAGTTTTCATGTCCAGTCTGGCAGTGGAAGGGTTAGGCCCAGGTCTGGTAGAGGATTTCACACCTCTCCTGGTTGTTGCATTCCAGGGAAGGTGACACAGATTTTCAACCCTTCTCCCTCACATCATGGGAGCTGAAGAGGACGCCTTCAGCTAGAATCTATGATTAAGAAGACGTTTTAACAGTTCAGCTTCAGCTGTCTTTGATCAAACATCCTACCTAGGTGTTACATCACATTTCACTAAATAAATGCGACTCAAGCAAAAAGCATTAAGTGAATCCATTTTTGTGACCAGTCTGTTCAACTATTGTACATGTAAAGCCACAGTAATTTTCATTATAGATATAGATATACAGTGTTTTGACACTGACCAAACTTGACAATCTGGTATGAAATGCTACAGACTGCAATGCGCAGGACAAATCTAGCATTTCTACATCTACCACATTGCCAACACACAGGCTATTGACATAATCTGCTTGGTGCAGTTGCCTGGCAACACAAGCAGAATAGTTCTTAAAGAATTCCAAAGGAAAAAAAAGAAAATCTTACAAAGCTATGCAAAGTTGTATAAAACAATAAATAGAAAATCTTTAAAATAACACAAAAGTCAAAAATTTGCTCCTTCCATCAATTTGTTTTCTTATGTGCAGATAACATGTTTAGAGTGTTTTACTACACACCCCAGTGTTGCTCTTAACAAATCAAAAGTCTTTTTTCAAACTAATACGCATCTTTTGAGCTTCTGATATCTTTTAAAGACAGGATGGAGTGTTCATACTGGGCAACTTAAAGAAATGTGCAAGAATTTAATTTCAGTCAATAACCCCCTACTGTGTAATTTAAGCAGGACAATTCAACTGATTTGTTAGTGTAAAAATTGGCCTTTTGCCCACAAAGCCCATAAACCCACAGCAGGAGGTAAGCAGACATATTTACAATCTGCCTCAAAACCAATCAGCTTCCCCCTCTTTAAAACTTCAAACATTTGCTGCAGAGGACAGCTATAGAAATAAGGAGGTCTTGGCACTGAAAGAAAAAAAAAAATCCTGTATGTCAAAGTACGTATATTCTCTGCAGGAGAGGGTTGTTCATTTATTCTCCATCATTTCCAATATTTCTCCCTCTCTTTCTTTTTCTGTCTCTTTTTGGAGAGGAGGAGGGTAGAAGAGAAGAGTGGAGCAGTCTCTCACTAAGGCCAGAGTGTCTGGCAGTGTTTAAGTGGCGCACGAGGACCAGTTTCTGTCTGCCAAGGCAAATTCATTGTGGAGGCAGGTGGGCCAACACACATACACACATCCTCACTTAGGACACAGACTTGTGTGTCCTTGCCTTTGTCTCTATGCAGGCTGGCAACCAAATCATCAGCTACGGAGTCAGTGGGCGCTGAGAATCACTATGGCAACCGACATAGTGGGCCAGGCTGAGGCTGCTCTTGGATCAGTGCGGAGACTTTTTTGGCCTCCATTCAGTGCCGGAGTCGATTATAGAGTTTCTTCTCTTAAACGTTCTTCCCGGATCGGCCAATGATCTCATGTGCGCAATTTTTTTTATTCAGAGTCATAAAAATCTAAATGCAGCTATGAGGTTAAGTTTCACGGAAAACAAAAATGTGAGAGGCTCATGATACTCTCTTGCCCTTCATTTCACGCTCACACAGTTAAATCGTGCTAACCTGGCACACCCATTCTAGTCCACACACGCACCCACGCGCACCCAAACACACACAGTTGTTAACATAAAACACGCAGCCACCAGGGTAGGAACTTTTAAACTAATCAACTATTTCGACACAGCAGTGAACGACAGTAAAGTCTGAAGGTGGAGTCCACGTCTGCTCCCCTGGGATTGTGTTGGCTGGATCCGCGATGTGCGCGAGGTGGGGGTGGGGTGGGGGCCCTCTCTTAGTCGACAGAGCCAGGGTGGAGGCTGAGTGCAGGCGGGTCCAGACAGGTGGGAGAGTAACTGAGGTGAGGTTCTTTAATCCACAAGAGGGGGGCGCCGTTCTTGCCTTCTTGGCTCTTGCTGTTGTTGCGGCTCTTGTAGCGCACTAGCAGCACGGCGATGAGGAGGATGCCAAAGATGGGGAAGGGGTAAAAGAAGACAAAGTAGAAGAGGGAGTCGTTGGAGCACACCACCGACTGGAGGGTGGACACTGTTGACAGAGAATAGACAAATCTAAGCTTTTCACAGACAGACAGTTTTTCAAAAAGCCTTCCATGGTAAATTTGACTTTTCCCCCTTGGTTTTCATAACTCTTTCACAAACAGTTCTAAATTATATTAATCTAGATGTTGACACTGGTTTATTAATCTATTTGACATATTTAGATCCAAGCACTGCTTTTGACACCATTAATCACCACGCTAAACAGTGGGTGGCCATCTCTGGCTCTGCTTTAAACTGATCATATTCCTATCTTAAAAATGAATGCTGCAAGTGACCTCCTAAATTGGCCTATAATATTCTCTAGTTAGATATACTGTAACACAGATGATGTATTACGATTGGACCATATGACATACTGTGAGAATAAACATCAGCAGCAGTTAAATACATCTCTCCGGTCTTAAATTGCCAGTATAATATTAGAAGACAACCACTGATACAAGTATGGTTTTTGTCACACTGTTCATTTTCACCTACATTCAGAGAAGCTTAAAGGATTTGGTTAATTAAGAACTTACCTTGTTGCAGAACATTGACGATAGTGAGCCCAGAGTTGTTGGTGGCCAGGCGGTACCATGCATTGCGGGGGTTGAGTAGCCACTCCTCTACATGGCAGTAGTATCGGCCTGCGTCTGTAGGCCGTGCTCCTTGAATGGTCAGGCTGTACTGGTCAGAGGTCATCCTCTCAAACTGCAGGCGGGAATTTGGCCCCGCCTCCTCTCTGGGGCTGCAGTTTCCATTTCCAAAAACGGCGTCATGGCCGATGGAGAACACACACTCCCGGTCTCCCTCTTCCTCACCTGGCAGTTCCTCACCGTCCTCGTCCTCGGAGCGCTCCACATACCAGGACACGGAGAAGCGGGAGTCTCGGGACGACTGGGAAGGAATGCTACAGCCCAACCGGATTGAGCCGGACTCTTCCACTGTCACGTTTGACTCCATTTCCTCCACCTGCAATCGAACCTCTGCAGAAGTCCAAGAAGATGAGAAAGAGAAAGAGATGCAGAAAAACAGAAAAAGTGGATATGTATTGAAATATACAGTATTTCTTGGAGCCTAGCAATAAAGTCACAATGTTTACTCAAATTTACATTAACTACGGCTTTTCTAAAATCTATTTGAACTAGTGCTAAGATGATTGGTTTATTCATGGGTTAGTTGATCTGTGCAAAATTCATGTGCACCTTTGATAACTGATTAATCATTTGCGTCATTTTTCAAGCAAAAATGTTAAACATTTGCTGGGTCAAACTTCTCAAATGTGAGGATTTCCAGATTCCCTATGTTCCTTGTTATCTGATCTGATCTCTGTGTGTTGGACTGTTGACAAAACAAGTAATTCGATACATAATCTATAATCATAAAATAATCAGCAGATTATTAGATAGTCACAATGATCGCTAGTTGCAGCCTTGATCTGAACTTAAAATTAACACCACAAAACAGCGTATTCTGCCAGCAGGGACACCAAACTTCAAAATGTGCAAACTAAAAACCAAAAATAAATAAATCTCACAGTGCTGCCCAGAGCTATCACCAGTCTTTCAGCTATCCAGTATAGATCCTACCCCAAGCCTAGCGTGTCTGTCTGTATGGGTATGCTATAAACCTTCAGGGTTGGTACAATGACCCAGTTCCACAGAAGTTTTTAAAAAAAATGGTAGTAAAGACCTGGCTTGCTTAGGCTCCTCTCACACAGTTTGGAAAGTTCTTGTTAAAGCAAAACGAGAAGCAGAAAGCACAGCAGGAGAGTGGGGGTAAAAAAAGAAAAAAAAAGAAAAAGAGGTGAGTGCTGGCACTCTCCTCATCTTGCCTCCCAACAGGCAGATTTCTGGACGACTTCCTAGGCGATTGCATTTTTTAGCACCTTTATGAATATCCATAATCTATACAGTATACAGCATATTCTGTTCATCTTATGTAGATGTTTAGGCATCATCACCATCAAAAGTAAAACCTATATGGTTAAGAATAATATATTTTAGCTTCCCGATTGTTCAATGCCCAGTCCCCTGGTGAGCTTTCACAAACAACCACGAGTCAACTTTTTGAATCAAAGGTGAAACTAATCTAAAGCGTGAAAGGAAAGAAAGCCCAATATAAGATGCACATATTCACACATCTCTGAATTTGTATGTGTGCTATAGCTAAAGTAATTGTTTGAGCAGTGTCAACTTCACTGTCTACATAAAGTGTTTTCCCTCCCCTACTTGCTTATGACCAGACGTTTTGATCCTCACTTTCTAGTTGGACAGATGCCATATCAGGGATTTCACTCTGCATTATAAACAGGACACCTGGCAGCCTGAAAAAAAGTCACCTTCAGCTGGTGTGTGGAATAGATTCATACAAAATAAACGGGTATGTCATGTACGGATGGGGTTTTTATTATTTATTTTGGGCATAACACACTTTATTTGGGGGCATGGAGTTAGATTCTAAAGAAGGGGAAGCATGTTTGTGGTAAATGAATATGGGATAACGGGAAATTCAGTCAAGGACTCAAAAAGATATGAGATAGAGTGTACTTAAGATAACTGTCATGGACAAGGATGTCAAGGTTTGGGAGGCAGTAGGTACATCATGGCTTTGAGCGCTTTGGTTAGTTTTTGAATACTGGACAAGAGGAATAGGTACTTCGCCTGAGCCAGGCTGTGCCCTCTGGCATGGCAAATGACAGCTGGCATGACTTCAACCCTTTTTTTGCCACCTGAGCTGTGCCCACGGCAGGTGTAAGGTCATCAGAGCGAGACGGCCTTGAGGCCTTGAGCAGAGCATGTGGGAATGAGAGGCAAGGTGAGGGGGAAGCAGTTTGGTGGGGGGGATTGGGTTAGCAATGTTCAACGGTTTTAAAACAGGACAGAATGTGGGGTTAAAGTGGCAGCTGCTGTTTCCCTGCTGTGGTGATAAATAAGCAGTCTGTTAAAGACAACAGTAGTTCCGACCGCTTGCTTACCTGGCTGTCTGACCAGAACTTGTGTGAACCCAGAGGACTCCTGGGAAAGTCGATACCAGGCTCCATCTGGGTCACTCAGCCACTCTTCCACCAGGCAGTAGTATGTCCCAGAATCGCTGTTCTCTGCCCTGTTGAGCGTCAGCACATAGAGACGGGGTGACAGCCTCTCGGCCTGCACTCGGCGTCGCAGTCTCTCCTCGTCGGCGTAGGCGCCGTACTCAAAGGCCCCTGTGCGTTCAATTCTCAGCAGGAGCTCTTCCGCTTCTGACCCAGCTGCGCGCCTCACGTACCACAGCACAGCGTGCTGTGAGTCCTGGCTGGTCTGGGAGGTGATGGAGCAGTTGATCCTGACACGGCTGTCCTCCAGGTACACCTGAGACTGGTTGGTCTTGTGCACTCGCAGCTTGCTCTCTGTAAAGAATTGGGAGAGAGGGGGTTAAGGAGGGAAAGAGAAAGAGCCGACAATCATTCCTTTGGGTGCAGAAAAATGTGAGCACTGGTGGCAGGTACACAACGCAATTTCTGTTTTGTGACAGACGACCTGTAGTTGGGTTTATTTCGGGTGGCAGCAGGGCAGGAAAAGATAGTGGTGCGTAGGTGGATAAAGCAGGTGACAAAGACAAAGAAAGAAATACGAGGGAAAGGGAAGGGAGGAGGAAATGTCAGGCAAATCAAAGCTGAGAGGATGGGAGGTCTGTTGGTATCAAGATAGAAATGTAAGATAAGATGCAGAACAGCAGAAGAAGCAAGGGTGAAGGAAAGGGGGGTGGATTGTAAAGCAGGGATATGGATATAATTAGGCAAGATACAAGACAAAAGCAGGGCAGGGGGTCTGTCAGTCTGCCAAAAAGTGAAGAGAGAATGAAGAAGGCACACATTTATAAAGTTAAGCAAGGACGGGAAGAGAGCAGATAGGAGAGGGAGGAGATGATGAGGTGTGACTGAGATGTCAGGAAGGAGCCAAGGCTGCCCCGAGTGCTGTGACAGGATTGGTTACAGTGACATCGGTTGTGGGATAGGATTAGCTGCAGGTACATCAGGTGTGACCACAACCAGGGCTCCTCTGTCAAATGCTTGGGGGGAGGATTAGTTCATTTTTCATGCCATATGACCTGCTGTATTTTACCGTCAACATTATATGACAGGAATAAGACAACTTCAGGAGATCTTTAAAACAACTGAGAATATTGTAAAGAATTACCTCAAAAAGTCAATAATAATTTATCTAGACTCACACAAACACCAGACAGCTTGAATAAATGTGAAACAATTCCACATACATTTAAAGTGGCTTTTCTAGCCTCTTTGACTGGAACGACCCAGACCCAGCGAGGACCATCTCTTTCTTTCACCTAAACAATAACAATTTGATTAGTACCACTTTCTAGTGTTGGCACACTGACAGCGAGCCAAGGTTTGTTTTTTTTGTTGGCTGAGCCCAATTTGGGGAAACAAATTGTTCTTGATCTCAGCAGCAGACATGCAACTGCCACCCTTTCCCACCAAAATGAGAGTGAAACACCTATTTTTGGAACAGAGGGCCGATGTCTGCCAGAGTTGTCAAAATAACACAAATATCAGGTGATTTTGTGAATGCACTTGACAACCAATAAACACATCTATGTAAATTTGCACAAGAAACTTGTCAAATGGAGTTTTTTTAAACTTACTTTGGAAATACACATGTATCACAAGCATATAGTATCCATACTCTTTTTCACTTATTCTTTAATCAGACTATTTCTTATCGTATTTTTTGAAACGTGAATGCATTTTATTTAGCCAAAGTTCTTGTACTGCTTGTACCTTTAACATTTGACAATGTTAGCTTCCTCCTGTGTTATATTCCTCAACGTGAGGTATCAAAACTCAGGTATTATATTGGCGCAAAACAATTCAAACGATATCCAGAAATATACATTTGTGGTAATCCGTTTTTTTTTCTGATTGATTTGCTGATAAATCTGACCCAACATAACACTCTACAATTTATTTTCCTCTCCAACAACCCTCTGAATCTCCAATTTCATGTACCCTCCTCGCTCACACTAGGCTTTGCTATGACTGACTGACTGATTGACTGCCTAGGGTCACAGCCATCTGCCCAGAAAAAATTACCTTTACCCACAGACTGTTGTGCGTACGCAAATGATCGTTGTGATTCTGCATATTTGTACTATACATACAGTATGTCCACAATTGGTTGCATTCAAAAGATGTATGGCCACAAGGCATCACCAGACCACCCTGTTATGTGACGGCATTCCGAGCTAGCATCTCAAATTAGTCATCATCAATGCTTCGGTACCCACCAGAGACTTGGTAGGAAGCCTGACAATCTCCCCATCCGGAATTACTGCCGAGTCCTGCAGAATCCTGGCAATCAGTTTTTTTTTGCAGGAGAATTACCTCCGAACCTCCTGAAGTGGAACCATGCAGGATTGGATTGGCACAGGACAAAGCAATTCTCTGCTGTTCCCATTTGAAGTTTGAATCCGCAGCCAGGAGGAAAACTGGGAGCTGAAAGCCTGTTGCCGTACATCAGTGTTTACAGAAATGTCTTTTCAAAGAGAAAATAGGCTAATTATTCAAGCCCTATTAGGTAGCATCATGGGCTATTACAAGTTATTATAACTAAGCACTCATTCAAGCAGAGAGGCAAATAAAATGGAAGAGCAATGGGCAGACAGGCGGAAGAGAAATACGTCTTTTTATGTCCCCAAAACAACCTTAAAGCCTCCAGTACCTACAGAATCCTCCTGCTGCAAAATGTCTCAGTAAGAACAGCGACTTCACAGACCAGCCTGTCACGTTCTCTGACACGTGTCCATTCCCATTGAGAGTGAGGTTTCTTCCTTCAGCTACAGTACAGCCATCCTACTCCACTTACATCAATGCATCCGCTAACACAAACAGTAGAAAACATATGTGGTACTGATGAGGGCAGATTCACTGTGTTGTGGGAAGAGACCCGGCGTAAGAAGCCAGTTCAGTCATACATTGTTAACAAGGCTGCTCATCATGTATGTGCATTCCCCTCAACAGGAAGAGTAGTACTGTGATCATGTGCTTCAGCAAGGCTGTCAATATCTATTTTAAGTGCGATCACATGTTCTTTGCTACCGTGTTTCTTTAATGAGCCTCAGTGGTGCATCCACAAGAAAGACAAATCCGTAATTGGAAACACTTGTTCTCACTGCTCTGCATTAATTCACGTGCCAGTCAAACCTGGTCTCAGTGAGAATGAAAGTGCATTCCCATTTTATATGCACCAGACTTTAACCCCTCATTTTTTTGGTCAGTTTAATTTCTCCACATGAAAAGGGGCTGTGTCCCTGTATTACCAGGTAGAGAGACAAAATCTCGTAATACATTTTCACTTTAACCTTTAGCCTAAATGTTGACAGCCTCTCGTACATTTCAACCTGCCTCTGTGGTTTCCAGGGAAACCCTGTCTCCATTAACAACATGGCATGGCTAAGATATGAGAACCTCACTCATTTGATCTTCCAGTAAGAAAGAACAGCCTCAATTAACCAAGGACGGGGACTTTTGTTTACATCACCAGGCATGATTAAATAAAATTTAATTAAAAGTCTGATTCTCCGCAAAATCCGTGTGCAAAATATTATATAAGGCAGAATGAAGGTGTAATGATAGGAGCTGTATCCATACAGTGCGTCTTGCCCGGGAACCATCTCAGCTCCACTTTAGGTACTTGTGTTTCAGCTGTTTGCTGGGCACGTGGCGTCATTACAGTACAAACAAACACACACAAATCCACTCAGTACAGTCACTAATTGCCTCATTGAACCCTTGTCTTACCCCCTTCCCATGTGTGCCAAATTTATCTCGTTTAATGGCTACAGGAACTGCAGAGTTGGGACAAAGCTGTCTTTATTCCTTTTATTTATCAGAGGATGCAAGTACACAAAGGGTACGGAACAGCAGCCCAGTTTTGATAAAGAAGGAAGATAAGTGCAACCCAAACCCTAAAATCTGCACAACACAACTGCTGTATATGAAGCACAGCAGATGAAAACAAGTTTGAGTCCGGGGGGAGGAGTACTGCACATCTAAGGATACTACTGTGGCATGTCACCGCACACCAGCTCAGCTCACGCACACACATGCTTGTAACAAAATCTTAAGATCACTTCAAAGGAGCTAGGAAACTGCTTGGTCGAATGTTCAGAGGAGAAGAATAGAGCCTGCGATTGTAAATCAAAGAGTGTTATCGTTTATTCTTTGGCTAGAGAGGAAATTCAATTCATTTTCCATCTCTATTTTATGCTGCTGCTCCAGGTGAAGCCTTTTAATACGAGACTGACTCACAGTCTTTGTTTTGACCAATCATTCATCACCTCTTTCCTCCCTTCTGCGTTGCCATGATCTATGTCTCTCATGATCACACTCTGTCTAATCACCTGAAACTAACACCAATATTCAGCAGCCTCACCTGTGGGTTCATGAATATTAATCAGGCCTAAATGAAGTGTGAACACCAGAGGTGCTGGTGGGGTCTCTGCCTAACATTTAGGCTCTTTTTAAATATATTCTAATATGCACCTAATGACCACTGAGGTGACAACCTATCCACTGGGCCACAGATGTAATGCTTCCACTTCGTTGACGGAGGCCAGAGTGGCCAAGGGGCAGGGACAAAGAGACATAGAAATGAGAGGGATGAATAAAAGTAGAAAGGTAGACACAGAGAGACGGATGAGAATTTCTAAAGGGGACAAGATGAGAGAAAAGTAGGAGAGTTAAGGGATATAACACCAAACTGAACAGATATTCACAAGCAGCTCCCAACAGAAAGTAGACGAATGAGACCGAGTGTGCAAAGGGAGGAGATAGCCTGGAAAAGATGAGAGAGATGTAAAAGACAGAAAGTACGAACATGCTCCTGGGGGGATTTCGGAGAGCAGCAGGCAGTCTCTCCAGCTCCACTCCAGAAGACTTATAGTCTTAATGGCTGCCTGCTCCGCCTTTAGTGTTAGCATTAGCTCAGCCCTGGGCTAATCCACAGCCAGGACCTCAAGCATGTCAGGACTGAAGGCTTTAGACACGCCCTGATCCCATGCAGAACATCTCACTTTGGCTTGCTGCTCCTTGCCAACCTCTGCAACTACATACATACAAACATAAAAATACACACACACACACACACACACACATACATGCAACGCTACACACCCGGGCCTGCCTGGACCTCTGTCATAGGGGGCATAGATCAGAGCAGGCTGCTGGTCAGAGGCAATAAGGGATGGGGTTCCCCTGACTGAAAAATGGCTCCTCTGTTGAACTGGGAGCCTAATTTCTATGCTAATGACTGCGATGTATCTATGATCCCATTGTGTCAGAGGCATATTACCCCTCCAGCCCCCAGCCACCCCGCCTCCTCACACACACACACACACACACACACACACCCACCCACACCCCCCCACACCACAATATCTGACTGGTATAATTATGGGGATCTGAGCACGTAACGGCAGCCTTGAACACACCCAGACAGAGCCACACACACACATGCAACTACACAGAGAATTCCTATTCTCCAGCATCATTATGGACACACTGAGGCACTGACTGCACTGAGTGCACTTTCCCTCTTCCAGCCAGCCTGTCTGAGAGAGTGATTGCTGGATGCAGGCTGGCCCAACGGCAAAACGGATGCATAAGAAGGGGGTGAGACAGCGGGGTCAGGGCAGGGGAACTCTGGGAGATTAATGGCCCAAAAGAAGCTGGCACAGACGGGAGAGCATAAAGACTTATCAGATGGAGCCGTTGGCCTGTGTACATACCTGTGTGTTTGAGAAGGGTCTGCCAATAAGCATAAAATACATTATGCGCATTAAACCACGGAGAACAGTGGTCATTCAGTTAGTGCAGGTTAAGCTGGGGTGTGTGTGTATATAGTATTCAAGAGGCTGAGCCTCTCCAGCTCTGCTCCTACTATTACCCACAGATTTACATGGGGAGCAGCAGCACTATAGCTAGCTCTGAGTTACGACTTCAATTACAGCAGCAGCAGGACACACAAGAGTGCATGTGACACACACACACACACACACACACACACTTAAGAGAGATGCAGAGACACAACACAGAGAATCTCATTGTGTCTGCAGATTGGGCTGAACAAGGAAATGAGGCCTAGATTGGATTTGACAGAAAAATATGCCTGTGTTCTTGCATGAGAGAAAATGGTTTGCCCTTGTGAGGAAGAAGACACAGGGAAGGAGCCTGACCTTGACTGTCTGAAACAGGCATGATTAATCAAAAATCTTATGAAATTTCAGTGCACCCATCGAAGGCTCTTCATTTAATCACCCATTACGACCCTGTGAGTTCATGTGTTCATGCAACTGACAAAAAGACAGCAAATGCACTGTTGAGTATTTGTATATGCAATGTATAAACTGTACGTAGGAGAGGCGGGTTGTGTGTAGCAGACATACAGGCCTGCCTCAGGTGAGCTTGTGGGCAAACCCAGACTATATTCACTGCAGCCAAAAACAGGTATCAGAAAAGATTTACAACCCTGACACCAACAGTAACACTGTCATAAAGCCACTATTGTGTGCAAACAAGCACAGCTGCCATATCCCCATTATTTATGAAATACAATGACAATGGTGAAGAAACTATTTGAAGAAAAATGTAAACATAATGGAGAGAATTATGAGGAGGAGGAGGGAAGCAGGGAATTATAAAATATTGAAAAATCACAAGAGTGAGAAAGAAGCTGGGGGCGTGCGTGGAGGGAAACATGCAGCTAAGTGAGAGTGAAGGGGAAAGAAGACATTAAAAGAGACTTATGGGGAGAGTGAGAACAAAATGTAGAAAGACAGAGATGGAGCGAGAGTGAGAAAGGCAGACAAGAGGGTGATAGCCGGGGTCTTAATGAAGATAGACATCACCTATCTATGCCCTGATAAGCAGGAATCTCCAATAACCGCAGTGATGCCACTGCTATCAATAATGTCTGGGTGGCAAGTACTTCACTGGCATGAAAGGAGAGCACGTGCAGCATCTGCTAGTGCCAGGCCATATATGGGAAGATACCCTCAAGAACTATCACAGAGAGAGAGAGAGAGAGAGAGAGCGAGAGAGAGAGCGAGAGAGCGAGAGAGAGAGAGAGAGAGAGAGCGAGAGAGAGAGAGAGAGAGCGAGAGAGAGAGAGACATACGAAGCGGGACAAAGCTGAAGATGAAGTAGGAGAAAGTAGGAGGCATATATCCTCTAACTCAAAGCGCAACCACAAGAGAGCAGATAAGCATAAGCAAAAAAGGCATTCATTCCTTCAGTCATGATGTTTGATCATGTGAGTGAAAGGTAGCCAGGCAAGCGTAGGTGTGTGAGGAGAGATGAGGAGAAGCTCTAAGTGGGACACCCCCCCCCCCCCAAACACTCCCCTCCATCATCACCATCATCATTCTAGCTCAGCCAATAACCAGACGGTCTTAATATCCCACTCCTCATGCCAGACACACACGCACAAATGTGCACATGCACACACTGAAATGATGAGAAAAATGTATTGAACTCCCAAAACCATCATTAATCTCAACTCCGGTTCCATTAGGGAAGATTCAGCATAATTAGTTTTGCATGTTTTCTGTGTGTGTGTGTGTGTGTGTGTGTGTGTGTGTGTGTGTGTGTGTGTGTGTAGTTAGGGTTATGAGTAGATGATATTAGATTGTGTCGTAGAAGGCTAAGGCTTCCCTGGTGATCTACCACGCTGAACATGTGTTTGCCATTATTGCATTTCAGAAAGAGACAAAGAGAAAACTCAATCAGGTGAAATCTAATATTACTGCCACTGTATGTGGAACGTTAGACCGTGTATTTATGTTTTATTGTGTGTGTTAGTGGAGATCCTCCGCTGTGAGGGTTAACACTGAATCGTGTTCTACCATAAGATAATTACACTTTTGCTCTGGGAGGTAATCCCCCCCCCCCTCCCGACAATGTGTCCACTGCATGCTCATGTGTATCTGAGCATGATGGTGTT
Source organism: Micropterus dolomieu (assembly GCF_021292245.1). NCBI lineage: Eukaryota > Metazoa > Chordata > Actinopteri > Centrarchiformes > Centrarchidae > Micropterus > Micropterus dolomieu. Next base: position 15,667,216 of record NC_060156.1, on the reverse strand, counting down.
TGTACTCTTTTGTGTGCAATGGTTCTCTGCAAGAGCCTTTGGAGGATAATTCAAGCCAAACTGCTGCACAAGGTTGCCCTCACAATGAACATAAAAATATTGTATGTGTGTGTGCAGATATGGTGGTGAACTCCTCTGATATGACCCATGGGGCATGGACACTGCACTGCAAATGAGATTTAGAACAGGAAGTACCCATCTAGTTTAAAGAAACATCACGCTGACTGGCTGACTGCTTCTATGTGGGTTTGGTCTGGCTTTTTATCTATATCCAACGTCTGCTGATCTAAGATGCATAGATTTTGGATCAAGGGCGCTATTTCTGATGCTAGTTTTCACTCTTTGCTTTTGAAGTTCAACAATAATTTAATGCCAAGCACCATTGCGAAGCGTCTTATGTTAGGCACACATTTGCATGTTTCTTCTGAATGAAAGAAAGCTGAGAGAAACAGTTCTGCTCTCGCTAGGCATCAGGGGTGAGATAGGCGTTTCTGTATAAGTGTATAGTAAGCATATGAAAACTCTCAGGGGCACTTCACAGGAAACATGGTTGCAGGGGCATCCATGCAAGAACTTAGACATAAACACGTGTATGTGCACACAATGCTGGTAAGGCAACTCATACATTTTGAGCAGGTACCTCTGGAAGCATGATTTAAAGCCTCTCAATTATGAATCTGGTCAAATGCTGTGTTTGCTCACACCTCATTACACACACTCCCCTTTATCCCACTTCTTTGAGAGAGGAACTGAAAATGCCGGTCGCTCATTTAGCCAGGAGTGGTTAACATTTAGGAAAACAGAGAGGTAAAAGCAGACGGGGAGGAGAGGCGTGAGGCAGAAAGAGATGTCCTACGTTCTGACAAATGAATCATCAGGCTAAATGAAGGTCTGACTGAACAACCCAAAAAAAAAAACATTTAAAAAAAAACCCACAGGAGGAGGAGGCGACGAACACAGCGTGACAAGGACTGAGCCAGGCTTCGCCAACCAATGAGATATAGGAATTACTCACTCGCCCTCCCCTGTGAGATAGTGCCCTTCCACACCGAATGATCGCACCGTTATGGTTACTGATTGGCTTTCAGTAGGCAACTGATCACATTGTCACGGTTACTGATGGTATTACCAAAGTAAGTGATGATTTTGTCATGGAGACTCTGCTAGGAAAGGCAGTGGAAGGAAGACCCACTATGAGTGTCCTTAAGATTTTTCTGGTTAAGGATAAACAATGAAAACTGCACATGGGGGGAAGGTAAATGAGCATTCAGGATGATAAGTCAATTTCCAAATAACTCCTGAAGGGCCAGGGATGCTGTGTGTTCTGCGTGAATGGTTAAGGTCAGAGCACAATCAGTCAAGCACGTAAAACATTGTCTCTGAACTGTGGTGCTCCTGCATGTGTTTGTTTGTGTGAGCCTGTTTACATCAGTTTGCATTTGTGTGTATCTGAATCAATAACAGCAAGGAATGAGAGACTATCTATACTGTACATGTGACTACATTCCACTGTTATTGATCACCACAGTCTGCCACTGAACTCAATACAGCATCTGACTTAATCTCACCTGAACACGGAAGAGGGCTGCAGGCAGGTAAATATGAGAAACACAAGCTTTCACATATCTCTTCACGTATCGCTGATGATCACAAACATAACGTTACAGCCAACTATTTGGCATCAGAAGTTGAAAACCTACTTCTCATCCCACCCACACATCTTGCTTATATTCCTCAGACCTCAATGGTACTTCAGGTAGCACAAGGTATTGCTGGACTGCTTTGAAAGCCAGACTACAATGGGGTTGTTTTTTTTTTTATCAGCAGGATGAGTATTTGCCTCAGGCACATCCACCTGAATAAATGAAGTATCATACTGTTGAGGCACACCAGACTGGGCTAAATTGGGCCAGCATGTGTTTGTGTGTCTGTGTGTGTTTGTTGTTTGTGTTCAGCCACTAATTGGGCTGTGTCTGACTGGGTTTGTGTGTGTGTGTGTAGCACAGAGGGCCAATGAGGGCGGTGTAGACAGTTTAATGCCTCCGCTGAGGAAAAAGGTTCAAGGACAGATCGCTCACTCTCTTTCTCACTCTCTGTACCCATCCTTTGCTTCCCTCTATTTTACTCCTTTCACTCAGTTTTCTCTTCCTGTGGGATATTTAGCAATCCATTCACTGCGCTCCATTAGGAGACTCCACCCTGCCCTGCACATAAGACACACACACACACACACACACACACACACACATCCACACACACTCCAATTAGTGGCTAAACCAGAGACTAAGAGCAATTAGAGCAGGCAGAAATCCTCTAAGCTCTGCTGAATTCATTCGATGTGTATGTGTGAGATTGTGTGTCTGAATCTGTGTTTATCCCTGTTTGTGTGCTGGTCTATGTCTGTTCCAATTAGGTGTGTGTCTGCCTGGCAAGCAGCCACGCAGCTTTACCTGGCTGTAGGACAGTGATGCCAAGCAGGTTGGATGTGCGGTTGGCTACTTTGCTCCAGCTGTTGTCGTAGTTCCTCCTCCACAGGACGGCGGTGCACTGGTACTTGCCCGCCTCGCGACGGCCTGCCCGAGTCACTGACAACCGAAAGTTGGTGTTGGAGTGAGAGCGGTCCACTGTGGTGCGGGTACCCAGTCCCAGCAACTGCTCCCCCCACTGCAGCGTGCCCTCGCGGGTGAAAGTCACCAGGTCTTTGAACTCCCCCTGATCCTCGTCATCACCTTCAGTGTCAGCTGGCATGAAGCGCCAGGTGACGGAAGTGGGGACACGGGGGTTGTGGCGGGGCTTGACCAGGCACAGGAGGTCGAAGGAGTCTCCGAAGGTAACGGATGGTGTCCGTGATGAGGCCGACACCATGAAGGAGGACTCTAGATGGTGGAAGAAGGGGAGAGAGGATGTTAGGATGATAACATTGTTGGCTCAGTGAATAGAAGTGAAACAATATTACATTATTTAGAATAGCCTACATGTGTGAGTTCAGAGATACAGTAGTTTTGGGAACGGTTTTCCCCAATCAGAGTCAGAAACTAATAAATGCCATAGGACAGACCTTTTTAAACTATTTGGTGTAATCAGAAGCTATGTCAAACAGCAATATTAGGCTATTTTTGCTCAAATGTTGAGTGTCTATGGGTCCAAATAATATAATCATGATCCCATATGCATCCAGGAATTGAGCGAAACTTACCAAGTAAACTAAAGATGTGGTGGGGGGGCACCGTTTCCCAAGCTTTGTCGGAGGGGAGGCCCGCAGTCTCAGACTTTGAAAACCCCTGCTCTAAAGGCTTTAAGCTCAGCAAACGATGTGGGGGTTCATAATCATTTACAGGAAGAAAGTTCTAAATCTCTGCAAGCATTTTCCTCTATCATTATAGCCTAGGCACCTAAGTGCATGTGTATGTATGTACTACCCTGTGCTTGTGTGCAAGAATGACTGTATGCTTGACTGTGAGAGCGCGCTTCAAAATTAATGGGTGATGCAACAAAGAAAACCCACGGGAGAGATTTCCTCTAAGCGCTGTTGTTCGATCTACGCCCAACTCCTTGCCAAGTCTAAACTATCCTCATTAAGCTAAAAACGTTCACCCAACTCCATATGTTATTGCCAAGATACATCTATGCTGGAAAGCAAGGGAGTTGAGAGAGAGCAATATACTAGATAAAGTCCATTTTCTCCATTGCCCTTTAATAACATTCAATGAATGTGAATGATTGAGCTTGAATACGATAAGAGGTCATACACAGATGAAAAAAAAAAAAAGAGGGAGGTAGAATGAACAGGTGATGTTGAAGTCTGATTTTTGCCAGATCAGATTATGCATTTTCTTTGAGACTTTGCAGAATTCTCCATTATGATCTTGTCAACAGCCCTGTCGCTTTCTTTCTATCCCTCACCCTCCCTCTTTCTCTGACAGCCATCATCCCCGGTGTCCTTCAGGGTGTGTAATCAATGGCTTTCTGTCCAGACTTGGCCACTACCGGGACAGCTGCCTGGGGCCATGATTCTCTAATAGACAATAAGTCTCCCCTCTCACTCTATCGCTCATCTGCCAGCACCCCTCCTCCATCCATCCATTTCCCTCACTGTCGGCCTGAAAACAGGATTTCACGGCGATCCATTTTACCATACAACTCTGTCTTTTTGTTTGTGTGAATAAACATGAATGCGTTTGTTTCGTTCACTGTACAAAGTGCGTGTGGTTGAGTGGGAGACTGTGTCTATGTGTATCTACTACACAATGGCTTGCGTGCATGTATATAGGCTTCTCACTTGTACACACTTGCCACCCTGAGGGCCCCTTAAGCCAATCAGCTGGAAAGAAGACTGAGCACCTTTGTCCTCACCGTGGCAATAAAAACACAAGGCTCTAGGTCTTGTCAGCAACCACAGGGAGTGCACAAAGAAGGAGGCTATGAAGTGAATTAAGGTACAGTGATCATATAGATTGAGCTTCAGCCTGTACAGCGGTTCACTCAGACGACAGGTCAGTGTGATGCCCAAACTGAGCTCAGAAGGAAACTGGACCACACATTTTTTTTTTTTTATTTAATAGGTGCAAGGACTAAAAAAGTAAGAGTAGCCAAGAGTAGCAGAGGAGAAGAAAGTTGAAACACTGGGAAAAAAATAAAGTGCTCTATCTGCATGGCAGGTTTACGTCCAATAAAACTGTAGTTGGAAGCAAAAGTGAGAAAAAACCTGGACCGAAACGAATCCGAGACAAAGTAAAACACACACATTGACCGTCACACAACAGCGGTTTAGAAAATCCTTTGATCAACAAGCATGGAGGAGAGGGGATGTCGAGGAGTGTAACTGAAGAGAGACGAGCAGCTTCGGACTTCTTTTCCCTGATTTGCATAATGCGTCCCTTGTTCCTCAAACTAATGTTTCTGTTGTTGCCCAGACTTAACAAATGGCCACTTAAAAACTGACATCTCTTCTCTGCAGCGCCGCTGTGTGCTGCTGCAGGGAGCTAATCCGTTGGCTGTGTGTGTGTGTGTGTGTGTGTGTGTGTGTTTGTACAGCTATCTTTGTGAGGACAAGCAAGGGTTTTTAACCTTTGGAGTGAGGACCATTTTGCAAAGTGAGGACATTTAGGCCGGTCCTCACTTTATTTTCACTGTAATGGCCTCCAGAGTCTGTTTACATGCTTCTCTCAAAGTTTCAGAGAGGTCCTCAAAAAGATGCCAATATCGAAAATGTGTGTGGATTTTCGGTGTGTGTACGTACTCTGAATACACACACTTTTTGCTCTCTATCGCCCTCTATTGACATAACCGATTTATTGCACAGGAGCAACTTTAACTAGAGAAAGACATGTCTCATGGTTTTTTAGGTAAAATAAAATACATATTATGAAATTTCATTTTGTTTTATTTTACTATCCCTTAGTTTTTAAATATTTAACAAGGTTAT
>NC_060156.1:15591831-15661771 GCF_021292245.1 Micropterus dolomieu | reverse complement strand
TGTGCGTGTGTATGTGCGTGTGTGTGTGTGTGTGTGTGTGTGTGTGTGTGTGTGTGTGTGTGTGTGTGCGTGTGTGTATTGAGCCTAGTGCTCCTGGCCTGCCAGCTCCTCACTGCTCCGCTCCACTGGCTTCCTCAGCCTGTACCGAGGATGTTCAGCTTAACTCAGCACTGACAGAGGAGACCCACAGACTGTGAAACACATTGCCGGTGCATTTCCATTCTAATAATTCTGACTAATCCATATGTGTGAGTGTGTGTTTATATCTATGATGGGTGTCACAGTAGCACTGGTCTTGACGTGTGGCAGAAGGTGTAAGAGAGTGTGTGTGTGTCATAATAGCTCTTTCCCCTGAGCGGTGCATGAATAAACCCTGGTGTTTTCCACTATGTAGACTGCATGTTCTGCCTGCGCCATTCATCAGTCTTTAGCAAGTCACAAACCATATGCCTCTCTTTGATTTGGTCCGCATGTGTGCAGATACACTATCTTATAAGAGGGTTTACATGCTTTACCATGACTGCAGATTTTCAGCAGGGGGGCTGCCCTTAATGTGCCTTACCAACTTGAGAATTTACACTATGTTGTTACATTGAGCTGCAGTAACTTACCAACAGTCTTGACAGTGATGGTCTTGGTAGCGAACTTCTCTCCTATCTTCTCCCAGTTTAGCTCTGGTTCAGTGCCCGTCTGAAACCACTCAGTGGCTGTGCAGCGGTACTGTCCTTCGTCCCCAGGTACAGCATTGTGCAGGGACAGAGAGAATGCGTCGGCCCGCACCTTCTCCACACGTATCTCCCCATAGCTGGCGCGCTCTCTGTAAGTGGGACTGAGCCACATAGTACCATCCCGATCCACAGAAGCCACCTCCTGGGCTGCTCCAGTCACCTGCTTGTCTATCCACTGCCAGACAACAGACAGAGGGCCTGTAGTGGAGTGGACTAAGCATTTCAACTGGATCACATTGCCCTCTAGGACCTCAGAGGAGTTAGTGGACAATGACACTGTGATGTTGCTCTCTGAGAGGGAAGAGAAAAGAGAGAGAGAGAGAGAGAGAAAGAGAAACATGGAGGTGAGCATGACAAGAGATAGGACACATAAAAAGGCGTTAGAAAAAGTTGCTCAAAAACCGAACTCCTTCTCACGCTGAATCCCAGAGACAACAAGAATCCCACTTCCTGTGTTAAAACATTCAGAGTGTACAGGAGGCCAGGGGCAATAAAACAAATCACTGAGCCTGTTCCCGGGAGTATAACATAGTCCTGTGCTAGAGCTGTGTGCATTTGTGTTTGCATGCTAGTGTGTGTGTGAGAGGGCGATAGTGCGGTTTTGTAACTGGCCTCAGGCACACCAGTGACAGCGAGAGAGGAGGCCTTGGTGAGTTTGTGTGTGTGGGTTGAGATTCTCTTTCTGAACCCTGTGTGGCTTGTTGACCAAGTCCACATTGGCACAGGAAAGAAGGCTCAGATCACAGGGCTCAGCGGCACTTCAGAAGTGGAGGGGGATAAAAGTCTTTACTGGTTCTTCTGCTCTGCTTTATCTCGAATCTCATCACTTCAATGTCCATCAAACATTATGGAGCTCCGGTTGACCCAAAAGCCGTCTTATCCCTGCGGGGGTAGTGCTGCTGTCTCTTGGAGGTGCGGCTTAAGGTATCCCACTTTTTTTTCTCCCCTCAGGCCAAGCTCTGCTACTTCTCTTTCGGCCTGTCAGCCCTCCTAATAAGCATGAGCTCTCTGTGAATATGGAATAAATTTGTTTCTTACTTCTATCACACTCAAATGAACACAGGAAAACCATTCAACCTGTTCCTCTTCCTTTCTGTTTTGTCTATTGTAAAAGCTTCATAGGTTTTTTCACAGCTAAGAACATATTATGCTCTCTCACACTGAGACGTGAAGAGAGGATTGTTAGACAGTTACACAACTAGATAGACTCATCGTCCTTCCCGTAAAAATGTCTGGTTTCGAGACCCTTTTTCTTCTCTTTGAACTATGTTTTTAAATGTTCACATTTCCCCCCACCAGCTCCTTCTTTTTTGGTTTTTGCATTTCTCTCTATTGCAGTATATCCCCTCTCTTTTGCCCTACACTTGCACTTGTCCTTTCTATCTGTATGACAAAGATTCAGTGTGGCATGTAAGCTTTCTCACCCTCATTGCAAAGGTAAACTCATCCATCAGCACTGATTTGTCAGAAGTGTTTACCTCTGTTTTTCCTTTGCTGTCACCTCCGCCTGCCACTCATCAACTTTAACCCCTGGTTATTACCAACTCTCACCCAATCCCCCCAATTAAGTGATGAAGCACATTTTGAAATTGCATGTGAGTGAGTGCATGTGTGTTTGCAGGTAAGAGAGAGCAGACATGAGAGGACAGTGTGTGCATGAAATATAAGGCTGCCTGACCACGACTGCTGTGTATCATAGCAGTTCTCCTCCAATAACCATGGCCATTATCCTGTGTAAACCCTATAAACATCCTTTATGGGACATTAAGGTCTTTTGTTGGAAAAACAAAACCTCCCATACAGAAAGGTTCCCTGGAGACTGCTGCAGGCTCGGGGCCATTGTTTTGGGCTGATTTAGCAGGGGGTGCAGAGCGTTCAGGATAAGGTAGCGTTGGCTGCTTGAGAGGAGATACTATTCTGTAGTTATTATGTTTTATTATGCTGGTAGCAGCTGGCTCCATGAACTGTTCCAGTCCTAAGAGACATGGAGGCCCAAACTGGAGTAGGGGGGCGTTTTCCTGCTGCCATTGAGATGAAGAAAAATCTCAGTGACAGATGAGAGGATAGGAAGCAGGGTTTGGAGGGTTTGACTATAAATTTGCATCAATCAGCTGCAAGCATGATACAGCCCCCACCGGCCAGCCCTGCTTAACCCAGCTGAAGAAGACTGCCCCAGCAGAACACATTAATTTAGCCAGGGGAACCACTTAGAGGGCTCTGGAGAGCAAGGCGCCTTTCTCTGCTTCTTTTCTTTCTCCATGCTTTAATTTCATGGCTGTTAGCTCAGCCTCCTTGAGTCTGGACTCTTCTGCTCTGCATTATCCAACTACAGTGTCCCCCCCCCCCCCCCCCCCCCCCCCCCCCCCCCCCCCCCCCCCCCAACTAGCTAAGCCACGGAAATGGGAAGGACCACAATGCTGCATTACCAATCCTTAGCAATCCACTCTAACAGAAAATACATCAGGAATAACAGTCGCATTATCCTTTCCCCTCTTACTCAAAGTTAACAATAGAGGCTATGCAGCTATTTGTTATAGGCCACCTTGGAGAGAGGGAGAGAGCGGGAGAGAGGGAGGCTGGAGGGGAGCGCTGAATGACATTCCATACTGGCTACAGAAGATAAAACTGTTACTATGAAAAGCACATCATTCTTAGTGTAAATGACAACTAAGGGCAGGACAACTAAGCCAGTGACCTCGTGAACAGATTATTACTCACTCAGTGGCTGGACCGTGATCTGGACATTGCGGGACCTCTTGCTGCGGTCGATGAAGTCCCCTGTGGGCGTCTTCTCCCGCTCTGTCACGCGGCAGATGTATTTCCCAGCATCTTCAGCGCGTAGGTGCTGCAGCTTGAGCAGGTGCACGTTGGAGCTCTCTTTCCGCACGGTCATGTGACCAGCCGCCTCGCGGTCGACGTAATCGGGGCCCAGGACAGGCACGGCACTGGGGCCCACCACGGCCACCGGTGAGCTGCTGAAGACCCACGACACCGAGAAGAAACGCTCGGGCACATTCTGGGCCTCGATGGTGCAGCGAAGCTCCAGCGGCTCACCGGCCGTGAAGGACCGTCGCTCTGTGCTCACCTGGATGCTGAAGTCCCGATCTGAGTGTAAAATATGGAGGAAAATAGAGATTGATTTTAAAGGAATGTTTAATAGAACAATCAAAAATGTGGTCAGGTGGTTGCAAAAAAAATAAAAAATAAAATGTATTGCACAGACTACACTCAGTGATAACTCAGCGATGTATGAAAACCCCCCCAAAAATTCCCTTTTGAATGTTGCACACATCAGTGTGGTTTAGTAAGAAAATAATTTTATCCAATACCAGTAAATGTGCAAAATACTTGAACAGCAGTAGATTTTAAATAAAGCAACTGAACAGAAAGAGCGTAGGTGTGGGGGAGATCTCTTCATGAAGGTGATATTTGTTATGTTCCCAAACAAATCCTTTCTGATATCTAAAACAAGACTGATGTCTAAATATGGACTACAATTGGAATGCATAAGACCACTGCGGGGGGAGAGGCGCGGGTTCAAGAATGGGCGGGGGCAATAAAATAGCACCAGTTAGTGCTGAAGAGAGATAGAGAGAGAATATAAACTAGTGATACTAGTGAAGCTTGAGGTGCAGTGCTCAACGCTGATCTTTCAGAGAACTCTGCTCACTCTCCCCCCTTGGTTTCACTTCTGCAATAAAAAAAACACATCTAATTAAAATTCTCTTCAGCAGTCTGAAACAGAGTCAGGCGCTCTCTCCTCCTCCTGCACGGTCTAAGACAGAACAGACAAAGTAAACACTGCTAGTGCTAGCTCATGCACTTGGCCACATTGGGCTTGTTGTCTGCGCATGTGCGACTGTGTGTGTGTGTGGGGCTGTGTATTGAGTTTTATTTGCTGTATTAATTTCCAGATGATGAGCATGCCATGTATCAGAGAAGGCTGCTTTGCCTCTCAGTAAGGTGGTAGCCCTGAGCTGTAATTACAAAGACTTTAAACAGACTTCCTGAGAAACGCACTCATGTGGAAAGGTTCAAAGCCTGCCGTTGGTATAGAGCTCGTTATGCAGGGGAACATTATGGAGGGAGGGAGAGGGATGTTTTATTCACATACACCAACATATGAATGCACACATGCCAAATACTGACATAAGCACATATAGTAACTTATTGCTCAGTTTTTATATTGCTGTAAAATCAGTATCTTGGTTGGTTGCTGCACCTGCAACAAGGCAGCAGGACAGCAACACAGTGTATTATGACATTTGAATGTCATTAATTGTGAACAGGAAGGAGAGCAAAGCTAAAAAGGGTTGTGACCTGCTTTGACAAGAATTTGTCACTCAGCATGGAGCTCTATTACGACGGTGTTTTACAGGAGGAGTTCAGCTGAGAGGATGCAGAGGCTCTGGAGTGAAAACATCCTCACATGTCCAGCATATGATAGTGTTTAGAGCTAATTAGGAAAAAAAGAATATTAAGTACAAGTAGCAGAAGGAGTAAGGGGGAAGTGGGTGAAAACTGAAGGAGTAGGAAAAAAAACACAGTGATGAGACATGACTGCAGAAAATGAGAGGTGATGTGAGAGTAGGGAACAAGAGAAGAGGTGAGAGAAAGGAGAAAGAAAGAGAGAGACGGTAAAATCTGAGAGTGAAAGGTACATTAGGATTCTGTCCGTTGCTCCTCTCTCTGATGCTGGCTGTGGGTGATTAGCTAGTGATGGTGCTGTCTTGAGATCTCCTCCATCTTTTATAATAGGAGCCTAATGGAGGAGCTGCTCCCTTTCCTATCTAAATTTCTCTCTGTGTCAAATACGCACATGGACAGGTGCAACATCAAATACACACATTCAGCCTAAAGGCATGCAAGGTGTGTCCTCATCGTGCAATAAGTGAGTGAACAAGATGAAATCAAAATGAATCCACATGCATAATCCAAGTTTGAGCACTCCCAACCCAGAGCCACACAAGTCTGCTGTATTCTCTTTGTCATGCAACACCTCCATCCATTATAGATTACAAAGAAGACAGAGAGTGACGAAGGGTGCTGAGAAGGGAGCTCTTTGTGCCTTTTGTCTCTTCCCTGAAGTAGGAGGAACTCATCTGGCAAACCTGCTTTACATCCAAGTTCCCACTCTTCTTCTCATCTACCCAGCACTATCTGGGGCATCATCAAGTTGTATTGGTCCAGGGCAGATCCAATGCTTAATGGAGAAAGGCAAAACGATTCCACTTTGAAATGATTTACTGGCATGAGTCACTCGCCACTGCGTGCTGCCTTGGTAATTGAGCTAATGTCAAAGCAGTTTATCACACATCTCTGTGACCCTTTCTTGGAAGCACACAAGTTTCTTTATGTATGTGGAATACAGCACAGTGGGCGTGATAGGGGTCGAGTCGGGTGGGAGGTTATAAGAAGCCGCCTTTGTTTCTGGTCCATCAAGTCTAGGGGGTTGACAGCTCATTAGATCATTATCATAAGTCCTACTCCTCCATCATCTCCATCATACATTGTGCACCCCTTGTTACTTCCTCAACCCCATGTCTCCCTCCCACTTCCTCCCTCATTTGGTAACCCCTTCTTCTCTTCCGTTAGACAATCTCCTCCTTCAGAGTAGGCAACTGTACTACACTGCACTCAAGCACAAGCCAGACTGTGTAATTGTTGGTGAGGAGTGATTGAAAAACCCATTTTTGGCTTCTGATCTCTGGGCCACTCGTTGCATGGGAAATTGTATATGCGGAAGCCATAGGTCTCCTGTGTCAAACACCCACGCTGTTGGGAATTGGTTAAATCATTCTTGGATGTGCTTGTAATGTTGCCCATCAAACAGACACAAATACAAAAGTGGGGAGTCTGTGGAGGTTTAGTTAAGCCCTTTTTAGTAAGCTAATGAGCTTAGTGTGAGATACTGATCAGCAATCAGAGGAAGCCAGCCCACATGCTTGCACGTGTGTCTGTCTAAAGGACAGGGGGGACCTGAGAGCAGGCGGGCATCTTTACCCTCGCTCCCCCTCCCCCCTCTTTTTCACAGAATCTCTTCCCTTTACTCACCAGTGGGCTGAATGCGGAGCTGAGTCTTTTCGCTCTGCTTGCGTGTCATGGCAAACCAGCTGCCGTCTGAGTCTTGAATCCACTCAGCAGCCTGGCAGTATAGAAGGCCCTGGTCCACTGGCTGCAGCTTGTGAATGGTCAACCTGTAGGCCGTAGCGCTGGTTTTATCCAGCCTGAGGTCCCCTGCCGCCATCCTCTGCCGGTACGGTCCCCCAGAGCGCAGAACAAAGTCCCTTGACAAGGTGACCAGCTCCTGAGGTGGGGCGGCCGCGTCCTCTGGGGACCGCAGGTACCAACCCACCGATAAGTGTGTGTGCTGCTCGGTGGTCCGAGACACCTCGCAAGTAAGCTGTAGTGTGTCGCCTTCCACCTTGGACAGAGTCTGGGCTGGAGCGGTTACTGTCAACGAATCCGCGATGACTGCAAAAATAAAGAAAAGAAGAAGAGACAAAAATTAGCACTCAGTCAGCATATGTAGAGGCTGTTTGGGATGTCAGGGAAGGTTAGAATTACTCATTTTAGAAAAGGGTTATCTGGTCCCTTAAATGCCATATTAAGCCTGTCTATAATAAATCTGAAATACCATACAGTGTTGTTGTTAAATGTGGAGGACGTGCCACAGTAGAGCATTTTTGTTTACGCCTGCTATTATGGAAGTGAAAATAAAGCATTCTGCTGTAAGTGGTTCAAAATCTGATTTACTCCCCAGTGAGGAAAAGGTGGTAATGCAACCAAGCTTTTGTTGTGAGGTGACTGCCCTCTATTTCCTCTTCCATACATGACTTTCACATGTCATCGTGCGTTGATGGCATTTCCTCCATCCCACACAGCCAGATCCCTCCAGATACCCCTCCAGCACCAGACTTATTATATCCCTTTTGGTTTGCTATAGCAAATGTAACAGCGCCACCCTCCCTCTTACTAAACTTTTCAAACATTTTATTTTAATCACACATACTAAATATACAAATGCAAGTTAAAATGGCTGTAATACATTACTCCTAGCCCTTCTATCTACAATACATCTGAGAACAGAAGACACTCAAGTCAGAGACATCAAGGTGTGATAATTTCAGAAAGCAGTCTGGAAACACACCACACATTGACGGAAATAAACACATGCAGCTTTTAAAACTCGCTAAAGGAGTATTTTTGGATATGTATCAGGGCACTGTTGTATATGAGTGTGTGCGGAAGAGAGAAAGAAAGAGACAGATGGATAGCACTGGACCCAAGATTCCAAAAAGTCATGCATTAATGACAACCAAAAGGAACAAAGGTCGTGAGGTTGTAACAAAAAAAAAAAAGTAGTGTTGGCTCCCGCAGCTGTGTTTGGATGTGTGCAGCTGCACATGGATGCTATTCTATTTGTCTCCCAATCATTTATGCAGTGCATAATGTCACTGGTTGAGGCTGGAAAAATATGGACACACACACACACACACACACACACACACACACACACACACACACCCTAAGAAACAGAGAATATACAAAGACATGAGTGTTCACAATAGACAGCAGTCAACAATTTAAGTTAGGCTGGAATAAATTGAATTGAGCGAATAATGCCGAGAGAAGCTTTCTTGCATTGCCATGTGGTGACTGTGAGCCCTTCTCAGAAGCCAGAAAATGGAAGTGCTTTGTGTGGGTTTATGCTAGTGGAGTGCTTTGTCAAGATGCTTGGCTATTCAGGCTCTTAAGGGATTGTCATTGTGAACACTACAAACCAGCATGTTTGAGATTGGTGCTTCTCCTCAAGTCACCTGCTATGACTAAACACAGATGCAGGAAAAAGTTATTCCTGCAATCATTTGACGTATGCAAATACATACTAAATGCATGCACACAGAAGTCATCACATATCTCTGTGTGTGCTCATGTGTCTGTGTATGAAAACATGAGTCAAATTAAGAGATGGGGATTGCGAGAACAGAGAAACAAATGGAGGGAACAAAGGCAGAGAGATCAGAGAAAAAAGATAGAGGAGGCGGAGAAAAGAGGCTTGACATCTGGTTACTGGAGTTTAACAATACACTCAAAGAAAGCAACAACGATAAAACAGAAGTGGCAGGAAAAGAAAGTGAGTAATCAGGTGGGTCAGCCACAGAGGCACCCTAATGAGATACAGTAAGTTCAGACAAGAATAAGTTTCTAGCAATAGTTTGACGCAATCTTGAGAATACTGATGAGGTCTGACTGAATATGTCCTCTGATCGGCTCCTCCATTACCTTTAGGGCTTGATAAACAGTCTTGCAGCAAGGGAGGCAAATGGTAGTCATGGGGAGCAACCAAACAGTCCCGCTGATATATTTGTTTGTTGATTGTATGATAAAATGACTAACATGGGAAATCTTAGTAGGTCTGTATTAGTGTTTATATTCTCATGCTTTTTTTATTACAGGTTTCGGCTGGGCAATCGGCCCCTGCTAATGGTTGTAAGTGCTGGGTGATAAATCTTCAATATATTCATTTACTAGTTTTCAGTGGAATCACATTGTGATGATATGTTATTGTGCTACAAATTTGGGAATCCGAGTAATTAAAAATAAACAAGTTTGGTAAGTGAAGTGAAATTTTACAGATGTGTTTTTTCTGAAGTAGTGGAATCAATTTACTAATTTTTATATGCGAGTCATCACAACAATTCAAGTTGTGTGCAATTTCTATATCGGAAAATATCCTTATTAATTACTGTAATAAAGACTTAAACCATATCACCATGCCTTGGCCAATTTCTCCCTTAACAAATAAAATTATCTTATTCATTACACAAGCATCACAAAAGTCTGATTCTGCTACCTGAAGGACCTGGTGTTGCAAAGTCCTCTCAGTCAACAGCAGCCTTGCACAGACATTCTGTTACCACAACAACACACCTACGCTACAACCTGCTGTTGCCATAGCAACCCTCCCACATGACAGCTGAGGGCCTCCAAGAACAGCCGGGAGTTACTATAACAACCGCACCCCCTAACACCAACCCAGTACTGACTCTGAGTAACAGACTCCTGTCCCCTCTGTGGACCCCCCCGGGGAACAGTGTGAAAACAGCAAGCTGACTCTTCATGTCCTACAGCCAACTTCTTACAGAGATATTTAACACTTTGACTTCATCTCAAGTTCTCTGGGCCAATCAGATCCCTACACTCCAATCTCAGCATTTCCAAGGGCCGGGCTGAGGTTGTAAACACACTGAGATCCTCCAATAGTCCCAATGACCTCAATCTGGGAAGGATTAAGAACAGCATGAGATGGCATTCTCAGGGACACAAACACACACACACAGTTTTGTCACATGCGAGGACACTGTATTGACTTATTGTAACATAAGTGCTGTGTGCCTTTTACAACCATTACAACAGCATCAAATCACAGATCTGGGAATATTCTAGTTTCAATGTAGTCAGCAAAAAACAACCAACCAACAGCCAAAACGTGATACAGCGTAGGCATATAGGTAAAGACCTCAACTATTGTCCAAACACATGAGCCACACTGTTACAGTAACATGTTTTTCATTAGTCAATATCACATACATCGAACGTGTATCTGTGCTGAAAATTGTCCCTAACAAAAGCAATATTTACTCCTGTTTGAGTAACACTTACAAAAAACTACAGCACACTTGTGCAATACCCATGCTGTCTGATCATCATCTTCATATGCCACACATGTGAGGTGGATGGATTATCTCGGCAAAGGAGGAGTGCTCACTAACACAGATTTTGACAGATTTGTGAACAATATTTGAGGACTTTTGTGTACATAGAGAAAGTCTTAGACCTTTGAGTTCAGCCATAATGAATGGGGACAAAAGCAAAAGTGTTACGTTTATAACTTTGTTCAGTGTACATACACCACAGGTCCCCTAACGTGGACGTTGCCATGTTGCACCGCCATGTTTCTAGTGTAGCATAAATGGACGAGCGGCTGTAAAGAAGTAACGTTAGTAGTAATAGCAGTAGTAGCAGTCGTCGACTGGTTTATAAGAAGTAAGAAAAGAAATCTGGACAAATGGAGGACCACACGTATTATTTAGCACAAGAGCTGACAGAGCGTGTCAGCCAACGTAGCTTCTCCTGGGTGAGCGGTGACTGATGGTGCATTCATGTGGTGTCAGAATTATCTTTTTCTTCCTTAAACCTTTATGGCAAAAAGAGAAATAAAGTGTACATGAGACATTAAGAAGTATACAGAACTTTGATTTGTGCAAAATCACGTATTGCATATACATATTTTGCAAACATGTAATTTGTAATATGGTAAGAATGAATGGGCTTAGGGCAAGTGAGCAAGCCTTATCCTTTAAGTGGGGCTTATTCTAACCTAAACCAAAAACCATGGTTTAACTTTAAAAAAAATAATAAATGGATGTGCAATTGCTGTTTGTGCAAACAGCGAGGGTACGTCCCCACAATGTTCACAGATTATTGTCCCTACAATGTGATACAATACAAAACACACACACACACACACACACACACACACACACACACAGTAAACACTAGTGCCTGGGAGCAAATGACAATTTTTTATTTTAATAACTTATTTAATTTCCCCCACTAACCTCAGCAAAATTGCCAGAGAAAGTTTGTTGAGGTTGATGTGAATGCCTCCTTTCAGTGCATTTTTAAAGAGCTCATATTATGCTTTTTTGCTTTTCCCCTCTCCTTTATTGAGTTAGATACCTTGTGCATGTAATTTGCAAAGTGAAAAATCCCAAAGTCCAGCCCAAAGGGAGTTCCTATCTCCCACAGAAAACTCTGCTCTGCACTGCTTGAAAACAGCTCATTGGTAGTCCAGCCGCTTCCCATTCATCCTTGTGACGACAGAGGGAAGAAAGCGAAATGCGCCATATAACGCTCGCCAAGCGGCTACTCCGACACGCCCTCAAAAACACTGGTGGAAAAACACTGAGCTGCAGCACACACACCTCTCCTCTCCCATCCAAACACTAGCTACCCTCCAGACAATCAATGGACATAAAGTTGTTGCTGTGATGTAGAGACAGAGTTCAGTTAAAACGTTATGGATGAAAAATACATTTGTTACAGATTAATAACTCACCACTCTGAAACTCTTGCTCCAGCCAAGCTGGTCGGCAACATGTACAGCTGAAACAAAGCCTGTTTGCTTCTCACTGACCCACCGTTCTCTGCTTCTGATTGGCTAGTAGTCCTTATCTAAGAACTGCGGTGTGCAACTCCCAACAAAGATCATTTAGAGACAAGATGTATCACTCCATAGCTAAAACAAAGCGTTCAACACAGGGTAAAAAGAGGAGCTGCAGCAATGTGCAGTATGAAAAGAAATACGGTGTGTTTTTGAAAATAAAACCATGTAAACCTGTTCTGGCACAACCCCTAAATAAGATTTTGAACCTGAAAATGAGTATAATACCACCTCTTTCATTGCAAAAAACGGTGCATGTGTTCACTGCACCCCCAATGTGTTCAATGAGCCAGTCTTTATTACCATAAAATAAATAAACAATTTCAGAACTTTATGACGGATTTAAGATAATTTTGCTCATTTGTATCACATTCGTAGAAACTGGAATCTCAAAGTACTAGCAATTAAAAAGTTTTTCCTGATGAATCAGGTAATCTTCTATAATTTTCCCGTGTGGATAAGAAGGAAAATATGTCGTTTATTCTGCTTTTTATACTGACACAGAAGCTGTCAATCCGTTATAAATCTTTAAAACTACTCTCTTCCTGCTCTACCTCATCTGCAATTTTTGCTTTCATCTCCCTCTATTCCTGATCTTCTCCTTCTCTCTCAGCCCTCTGAAGTGAGCGACGGTTGTCATCCCTCAAGCTGGCCTTTTAAGTCCAGTCACACAGGGATAGAAGTGTGGGGGACACGAGGACACAAAAAAGGAGGATAAGAGATTTCGCAAAGACGACACGAGGAGAAAAAGATCATTTATGAAGTCTGATCTGTACATTTTAGATGCACCCATCTCTTTGCAATGCGTGCAATGTGCTATTGAAGCAGAAGCGGCAAAGATTCCTTACAGAAAAACGAAACAACAAATCAAATTAAATAGCAGTGCACGTTTGTGTGTACACCGTTTTCACATGTGAGTGTTTGTGGGAACGGGATTTTTAAAGATGGAACAAAAACAGCAGATAATGAAGATTCATCCATCCGATCAATTTGCGCTCACAGTTGTGGTCATATCGTGGGAGAAGCTGCTGACAGGAGGAACTGGAGAGATTCACACTGCTCTCTGGATGTTACCACTGCTACAAATGGTCTGGCTCACAGAAGCACACGCTCTCTTTTCAGCAACACAAACAACACATGTATGCACCCACACAGATGTCAGGTCATTGTGTTTCCCTGCATTTGTTTGTTCATGTATGTGTTTATGTGCCTACTTAAATGCCTACGTGTTAAGTGCAAGTGTAAAAGGCAGCAAGTTTCTAGCTCTGTTGTTTATTTCACTGAGAGTCTGGTAGTAGCTTAGCCTCAGTTTGGAAATGTCAAACTTTTTCCACTGGCTGCTGGCCAATCAGAATGAAGGAGTTGATATCAAAGGTGTAAAACAATCGCAATATCCATGATGGAGCTTTTCTCTGACATTTAAATGTGAATGTATTCATGCCTGCTGGCAAATACTGCAACAAACTGTATGGTGAGGCAGTCAACAGAAACTGCTATGACAGTTGGTGGGCTGACCCTACTAGCTATACTTCATGGCCAAGTATGTGGACAGCTGAACAAAGTATTTTGACATCCATACTGTACATGATTGTTATACATCTTATTACAAAGCTATGGCTTTAATCGGCTACCATAACACCCTCCGCTCTGCTGGGAAGGTGTTCCACAAGATTTTGGAAACTGGCTGCACGGTTTTGCTCCATTTTACCCACAAAAGCATTAGTAAGGTCAGGCACCAGCCCTGGGCGATAAGGCCTGGCTTACAGTCAGCTTTACATTTCATCCCCAAAGTCTTTGATAAGGTTGCGGTTGGGGCTCTGTGCAGTCAAGTCAAGTTATTCCACACCAAACCTGGAAAACGGGGGAAAAAAACGCAGCCCACTCATTGATTTGAATGGAGCCCTGCAACTCAGGGGGCAAAACAATGTAGACTCAACTAGTTCGGCAGTCACATACATGTAAACATGCATGTTTCCTGATGAATACTTCATATAACAGCATATTTCTACTGTTTACCTCACAATAAGGAGATAAAATAGTTGTTGTTGTGACAACGTTCCATTACCAAATTTCCAAGAACCAGGGATTCGTTAGGGCACATGCAATTCAATTCCGCTTATCAGTTCCTAACTTTTTGCATATTTCTGTTGCGCAACCCGAATGAACTGCAGTGAGCATTTTACAATCCATTAAAAATTGCACTTATCTGCCAGGACATCCTACATGAACTTAACGCCACATCCTTTGTACGCAGTACATCAATAAAGCATGCGAGAAGAAAGTCCTTCTGTTTACATTCCTGCACCATGGCAGACCGCAGCAAACGCGTGACATACATGAATGTGAAGGAATGCACCATGTTCCATGTGTTGCGGTCTCCCAGCTACAATAACGCCTCCAAATACAGCTAATGCTAACAGCAGCAACATCTCACGTTCAGGTACAAAACATAGATGAGGTGACATTCGCCTTTTATGTTGAAGGTAAACAAATGATGTCTACAAATTCTTCCAATAGATATTCCCAGAGACTACAGAAACTTCTTTCATTTTAGCCACAAAGGGGAAGATAACTAAGGAAAAAGTGGATGAATATCACAGAGCAGTGAAAAGATTTGTGGTTAAGGGGGAGGGAATCAGAACAGAGATTCGATATGAACAGATTTTTATAAGCAGAATCGGAATTGATAAAATTGAAACGATACCCAACCCTAATTGTCATGTTGAAACAGGAACGGCTTTCCTAAAACTGTTTCCAAAGCACATTATTGTCTAAAATATAATTTTATAATTGGAAGTAAGGGGCCTAACCAAGAAAAACAGCCCAAACCAAAACACACAAACGTATACAAATTGGGTGTCCACATACATTTGGCCCTGTAGTGCGAAGGACATTCACACTACTACTGCCTAGCACTGCAGATGTTCAGCGACAGCTGAAGTGGTTACCGCTTTTCTGTGTGTAATGCCCTTAAGTGTCTGTGTTTGCGTGTGCTGCTGCAAAGCAAATGGCCATTTGGCAAAGCCAGTAGGGTAATTATTGTTAATTACTCTGTGAAACTGAGAGTACCGCTGAGAGGAAAACAGAGCGAGTGGGCGATCTTCAGCTCCACTTCATGAGAGTCCAGCCTCATCCCTAAGCAGACGTCACTTGCTGACCCAGGATGCAGGCGTATTGGGTCAGGAAGTAAAAGAAAGAGAAATAAATACAGAAACTGTGCCTACACCTGCCTTTCTCATACTTCCATCCATTATCCTGCCCATTCACATCCTCAACTTCTTTGTTCTTCTCTGTGAGAGCGGTTGATGAGTCAGAATGAGGGTTGAAGTGGTTCAACTGGGAAATTGGGAGATAGGAAAGCAGAGGGTAGAAGTAGGCGGAAGAATAATAAAAGGTGAGGATAAAGACAAATAGGAAAAGGGAGTAAAGAGTTAATGTATGCCATATCCCCCCTAAATCTTAATGATCCCTGTGCTGGAACTGCAAAAACTACCGCAGATAGATTGTTATTTTTCTGTTTGTAGCCAAAGATATATATAGTTCATTTGCCATTCTTACTTCAATACCCTAAATTAATTCACACACAATAACAAAAATCTGCTGATCAACACACAGAGTGTATCTCTCAGGAGACTGGAAAATCAAGCATGTCTTCAAACGAAGACACTGTGAGCAACCAGTAAAGCAAACTCTGATGAACTGAGGTCTGCACATGCACCCTGAACTGATAATAAGGACAGGATATAGACCAATACAAGAGAAAAGAGCAGGTTAAGGATCATGTCTTGGAGCTAGCAGGGAGACATGTGAGAGCACTATTTAACAGAGAAGAAAGGGGTGAGTGGAAAAAAGAAGACGAGTTGAAGGCTGCGGTGTGGGATCTGGATCCACAGCAGGGGGGGCATCCATAATACAACACACACACACACACACGATGAGATGAGCCTGGCACCCTATTGAGTCTAAGATACAGAACGCCATTCATGCATCTGTCTGTTTCAAAGTTTTCACATATTTAAGTGTAATACAGGCATAAAACGTGCTGTGCAGTGTATGGACCCAGGGAAACGATTATACATTCATTAGTTTGAATTATTAAATCTTATTGTTTTTTAATTAAATTTTAAAATCATCCATTTATAATCAAAATAAAATAAATGCATATAAATACAAAGTAAAGTCATCGCACAAAAAATACAAATGTAGTAACTACACTTTCTAATTGCAGTCCATAAGGCAAGGTGATGGTAGGGGTATCGATGATGCATTGGGACATTTAATGAGGAAACATTGAGAAACACAACAGCACATTCATTAGTCTGTATGTGGATGGTACTGTGACTCACTTGCAGTTATTTGCAACTAGCTGACAGCTGTAAAATATTAGACATTGACACAGCTAAGGTCTCGGTCAGAAGCATAAATGATTTCCACATTGTTGAATACATTTTGGCATAACGAGTAAATAACACATCACATTCATCTATGTAACAAAAGGAACAGGACCTGAGACTCACTACCGCATAATTACTGTCTCTGCATGTACAACCTTGATTACATCAGTTCTTAGCTCATCAACTGTCAGATTTTTTTGGAATCATCAATTAGTTGCCTTAAATATTGCTCAGCTTTTTCTCTGTTGTTTTCTCTCCGCAGATGAATGAAGCCTTGCAGAGGTCAGTGTATTCTACAATACAGGGCTATACCTGCTTTTTTATTTTAGCCTGTATTGCACGTCTACCATTGCCTCTCTTTCCCTTCACATTTCCTGTCTGTTCAGTGCCTACTGTCATATAAGGAAGAAAACGCTAGAAAAAGGCCAAAGCACTTCTGTGAAAAGTCGTGCCTCTCTCTTTAAGTAAGTAAAAACTACTAGCTTAATCCCCACAAAAGGGACCATTGTAGAAATTATCATGCAAATACATTTGCTGCTATCTGTAAGTAAAGGTTATCAGGCTAGTATTCCTGTATGTTCAGAATAAATGGGTTCCTTATAAATACATGAACAATTGTTTATTTTCAGGATCCCAGACCACTGATTGAGAATAAACCCCAATCATATGACCCCATAGCGTAAACTACTTGTTTTTAAGATTTTTTAAAATAAATTTGCTTTTTAAATGAGCCACTATGACTTGATCAAAGTGGCTTCTATACAGTCCAATCATAACACACCACATCCAATCTTGTAAAAAACATGTTAAGGGAGACAAAATAGAAATAAAAGGGGGATATAGTAAAGGGGGGAAAGGATATGAGAGATCTTACAGATCCTGTTATCAGATTTTGAGTTAAGAGCTGTGAGGAGCCCTACTAAGGGAACATCACTATGAGTGTCTGTGTGAGTTTAAGTGTGTGTCCTGTGCATTAACACAGAGGTCGCGATGACTGAAAGGAAAAGGCCTCTTCATTTAATAAAAAGGGTCTCTGAAGCATTCTTTATTCTTACTCTGTCATTGTTCTTCAGGCTCTGTCCCATTTTTCTCCTCACAATTTTCTTCTCACTGGAGCTTCCATCAACCCCCCCACTCCACGCCCCCTCTCTCTACCGCATTAGCTGGTGAGTTTCCTTTTCACTAGACAAGTTGCTTGTCAGCACCCAATTATCACTTATATTGTTTTTTCACGGCCTCTTTCCTCCTCCAGCTCGCCCTCTTCATGGCTGTCTCAGAACACAGGCAGGCGCGTTTTATCGAGCGCTGATCCCTCTCTAACCAGATTATACTCTACATGTCAGTCAGACAATGAGCCTATTGCAAGTTTTTTTATCCTAGGACGTCATTAAACTAGTAAAGGGAGTAACATCTGCTCTGTGTGTGAGAGGGAGAAAGAAACAGAGCCAGGCCCCTGTGGCTATTACAGCTCATTATAACTAAAGGTAGAAGGGGGGCACATCAAAATCAGGGCAGTCTCTCTCTTACACACACCCAAACAACCAAACACACACAGATAGTCAAGCTTGGAGGGGACAGCTGCTCTCACACAGAGTAGTATAAGTGACTGTGGACTACCCTCTGCTTGCCCAAACATTTCCTCTAGAGTCATGACTCAGCCGTACTGGGTCACTGAATCACACACAGTCCTTAGGGATGTGCAGCTTATTAACATTATTTTTCAGAAGAATATACAGTAGGTGAACAGAACTTACTGGCAGAGGATATGTTTTTTTCCCCATGTGCTGAGCAAAATTCAAGAATTTATGAGACTACTAATTCTATCATAGCATTTCAATTATATTGCTACAACATGTTTTAAATGTTTCATACAGATGCGCCCTTCGAATAAATTACTTAAAAAAAAAAAAAAAATGAATATACATACCGCTGTATTTCACGGGTCTCTTATTTTCCTAATCATCTGAATAATAAATTGAACTTCCCTGAGGGCAGCAAAGAATTAAAGAGGAGACAAAGAGAATGACTGAAACTGACGGCCTATTTTTATTTTTTTTTGTCTTTTCAACAAGAAATGAATTGCACTGGACGACCAGTTGGTTCACACAGCACAGGAAGAAAGTTGATTGGTTCCACATACTGATGTTGTCTGCTGGATGTGTACATAGAAAATCATTTGTTTTGTCAACGTAAAAGGTGATAATACAGTATGTCAGTGTTGTGTTTCCAGCTTGTTGGGCTGCCTTAAAGAAAACAAAACGTTAATGCAGATTTGCTCTCTAATGAGAGTATGTACAACTCTACCAATTGTACACTTTCTCTGTTTCCCTTATAAATGTAATATCTTACCAAATTACATTGCCCTTTTCAGGATGTCGTGGAAATTATATTCCTGGTGAGGGATTAAGCAAAGAATTGAGTTATAACCAACCATTGTCTTTGAAGAATTTATTTAACAAAACAGAATAAACAGAGAAGTACTTAAACACATATACAGTTGGTCCAGAGGGGATTCATCATCAATCTCACAATCTCACAGCTCTGACCTAAACCCTAGTAAATGTGGACGGACTAACATAAGGAGTATAGGAGAGGAAAATTTAAGGATAAAAAACACAATACATATATCTATAAGCCATAACGACAATAGTAATAATAGTAATAATAATAATAATAATAATAATATTATTATTATTATTATTATTAAAATATTAAAAGATCATATATAAATATCATAAAAGATTAAATGTAAGCGGACACAATTTTCTGCCATAACACAGGAAATGTCTAAAGAATTAATAGCCACATTCGAGCACTTTCCAGAAAAGGGTCAAGCAAAATAAAGCATTACAATATAATATGTGATACTGGAAATGGAAATAATAGGAATTATAAAATGTATAGGAATATGTATAAAGCACCTTTCAATCACCCGTCAGGTTATACCAGTTTGTTTCATTGGCTTCTAAGCATGTGTCCAGGTTTCCTCAGTGGACGGCACAAGCAGAGAGGGAGAGGTATGACAAAGGGAGAACGTAGGAGAAGAAGAGAAAAAAGATGGGCAGCGAGCGAAGGAGTGGGATTTGTTATTGTAGCATGAGAATGGTGACGTGGAGTTAAAAGGCTGAATGTTGCGATAAGAGGGATCCGTGGTGAGAAGAAGCTTTCAAAAATGAGACGCTGTTTACACAAAGGCAGAAGAGGAGGATTTAACACTAACTAAGACACGCGCGCACACATATACACAGTATGACACAAACTCTCACTGAGGCCCAGCCAGGAAATGAGCCTGAGTGAGTGAGTTGGGAAGATGGAGAGTAAGTGGGAGATTAAAAGGCAAGGCGTGAGAGGAGGGGTAGTCTGAAGAGAGGTGGGAGTATGAAAGACAAATCTTCCTAAGAGCATTTGGAAAGAGCTACGTGCACAGCTATCGTTGACTGAAATCCTTAGAGCATCAAAGATTTACTCATCATGCCTAAACACATGAAATACCCCCCTCCACCCCATCATTCAGTATCACCCTCTTCTTGCATTTTCCATCTTCAGTCTGCTCATGTACACAAATAACATGAATTAAAGCAAACACTCTCTGCTTAGGAACAGAGAAATACATACAGACGCCACACCCCTGTGTGTGTCCGTTTGTCTTCTCCATCGCTGCTGTCCTGGAGGTTGTTAGCACTTGTGCAGGGTCTTGCAACGTCTGCCAACATCAGCACAAACACACACCCCAGAGTCATTACCACTTCTACAGACATGCACCAACACACAGATGCCGCCATGCAATAACCAGTCTACCTAAAAGCACACATGAATGCACGTGGTCACACAAACAATCCATTTGCAATCATTCGCACTCAAATGCACCTTCCCACTTGCATACTACAAACAGCATTTCTCAAGTATATTATGATTCTAATATTACTGTAGGTGCAAAAGTATTAAAACTAATAAGCTCCATCCCTGTGCTGCACTTAATGTCTCTCCCTCTCTCTCTTTTTTTTTGCTCTCCGTACCCCTTACAGGAGCTCCCACTGTCTCCCTTCATCCCTCCCTCCATCAGTCGCTCCAGCCCCAGATGGTAAAGCATTGTGACCAATTAAAGACTTCCCTGAGGATAGAACCAGTTATAGACCCAGCCATCTGACCATTTCTGTGTGTGAGTGTGTGTGTGTGCGTATGCGCGTATGCACGTAAACCGTACAAACATATCACTGTGTTTTAATCAGTGTACAAAGCAAAGTCTTTGGGCCAGCTCCACACGCCTTCTCCTCTGAAAATGTACATTGGCTTTTGAGTCCAGGAACACAGTCATATCTAAAGCCTTTTGTATTGTGCATAAACACACAATGACAAGATCCTGAGTATCACTTCATTAGAGTACAGTGCAAGGCAGAGGTCAAGTGGAGCAGAGTGTGGAAGCTGGCCTGAGGTGCAGAGTGTTAGCAGGTGTGCATGTGTTGCATTGGTGTATGAGAAACAGTGTCATTGGGGGGGGGGGACATGTAGTATAGCTAAGGGAGGTGGGCAGAACTCTATCACCAGGCACCCATCCAACAGGGCAGCAGATGAGGGAGCAACTGTCTGTCTGAGCTGCCAGCACTGAGGGGAATTTGGCATATGCCAACCCCACCCCACCCCTCTCTCTCTTACACACACACACACACACACACACACACACACACACACACACCTCTCTACCCACATCCCATGGTGGCTGCCCTGGCACAGGGGCACAGGTGGCAACATATGTCTGCAGTCTATCTCTCAGTTAACTGAGAGGGAGGGACCGGTCATGTCTCTGCCTGTTTGTGTGTGCACATGTGTGTGTGCAGTATGTCTTGCTAAAGATTTTAGATATTTGTGAGCCTGTGTGTGCACATTAATAGATTCTGTAGTAGAGAACTTAGATAGTGGAGTGTCCCTGGGACAGAGCATGAGGGTCATCAGCTTGCTCATTTTGGCGTTGCTTCACCAGAATGAGTTTAGCCTCCCAGATTTCTTCACTTTTACTTTTCACTTCTACACAAGCACTCAAAACCTGCCTGCAGCTGCACAGCCCACACCAAAAATCCAATACATTTTAACTAAACCTCTTTTTCCCCATTGCAAATAATAAGGCTGTGATTAGCATGCTCATGAGGGGTGGGTGTGATACTAATCGTGTAAACTGGTATCATCAGAGGAGGAGGTGACTTCTCTGAAGAGTAACTCCAACTGGATCTGCAACATTGCTGCACTTAACAACTGACCTGTGTGGGATAAAAGGTATATCTATTGAACCTTTGACCACACCATCGTTATCAAAGATGGGTGTGGTCCATGGGTGTGCTACAAAACTGGATGTGCACAGTGTTGAGGTTTGAGACAGATGGGCGAGGCTTCAACTCCATTTCAATTTGGCACAAAAAAAACCTGTGCAGCAGATAAACAAAATACACAACAGAGTGTACCAACAGCATCGAAAACAATACATACTATTAGACACATGCTTCACCATGCCTTGTTGTGGCTAAATCCAAATGAAAAAGCTCGTACTATGTCCCTGCCAACTCAGAGAAGCTGTGAAGAGATAATATTCGGTTTGCATTTTCATGACATGCTACTGTTTTATTATCAGCTGATAAGATATTTAAAATCATATCTGCTGTTTCATATGTCGCCTGCTCTTTAATTAATTAATAAGTTTTCCCCACCGCTGTCACTACAGAACAATCAGCACTGCCAAATAGTGCAGCTTATATGCTTGTGACCATAGCCAGCTGCGTTGCACAAAACAGTGACAACACTGCCAACCACGTTTGGCATTGCAAAAAAAGAAATTTGCCTGGATGCAGCTACTCTTTAACAATGCCAGTTCTCTACCTCTCCATGCACATGACACATCACTGAAAATAGTCTCAGCATCTCTAATGTGTCTAAGAGCTTGAATGTCCTGCATCGAGTGAGGGCATGGGTGCCAATGTCTGTGCATGTTCTTGTGCATATGAATGGGTGTAAATGGATTGTGATGCCTGTGTGTATTTATGGCAGTGTAAAAAGGGGTTATCAGATAAACAGTATAGTATGAACCAGGAAATACCTCCTTCCCCCTCATGCTCAGATAAGGCTTCAAAGCAGCCGCCAACATCAAACAATGCAGCAGTAGCCTGACTGTCGTGGACCACACTTACAACCACATCCCGGAGTCCTGGAGGCTATTAAACTGCAAGTTCCACTCTTTACTAACACACATTTTAAAAGAGCTGAACACAAACACTCGTTAGCACATCCATATTCATGTTGAATTCATATTCAAACTGTGGCTGTGTTTTGTTAATCTCACAGAGAAGAGGCAACAGGACCCTGAGGGTTGGCACTTAGCTAAGCTAATCAAATCAACTAGAGGAACAGTGGTGCAGCTTTAGCCCATTACATAAACATTAATAAATATATACACTCAACACACACCAACACAAACATGCACGTGTATTTGTTAATATATTAAATCCTTTCTCATTAGCCTAGCTCACTAGCGTGGGCGATGATCTAAATACAGAGCGTCTCTGACATCATTTATATTTTCATAAGGGTAACAACCAAAATTTGTAAGGCAGCGTATGCTTGAACACGAGTCTATAGGCTACGAGAGCATTTAGATCTATGTTTAATGGCAACAGCTTCTTAAATGGCCTGCCATACTCCTCAGCAGCAATATTAGGAGCAAGAGGCAGGGCTAAAATGCTATGCGGCCTCATCCAGAGGTCTTCACAGGTCCACTGGGTTCCTAGTATTCAAGACCTGATGTAGGACCTTGATTCTACCATAATCATTGCAGGAGGGTTTTATTTAGTTTGAACTGTGGAGTGTAGAAAAAATGACATCTGCTTGTTAATTGCTTTTTCTGGTGTCTTGACTGTTCACAGGTTAATGCATATATGGATGTCAGGTTCGGGTAGGTTTTCTACATGTGTATTTGGGATCAGGTCTAAAACTTTGGACCTATGAAGAACTGTAGCTTTATCACTGTAGTCCTCTTTGACGTGACAAAGTACACAGCTCATTTCCCCAATGTCAAAAATGGCCTTCAACCAGAATGAGGTCACTGCAAGTGACAGGCAGTTGGCAAGACCTAAGAGCCACCTCACAGTATCGAGTGTCGGGGGCCAGATGTGATTCTGACCATTTTGTAATGAGATTACATGTCTAAAATGTAGTTCTTCTTCCAAAACCTGTGTAAAAATGTTAAATCTGTATATATATATATATATATATATATATATATATATATATATATATATACACACACATACACACACACAAACACACACACAGTATAGCACAGCTTGCACTACTAAGTAACAAGGTGTCTGGTTTGCCCTGTTCAACAGCGCTGTTACATTCTCACAGTACATGTTCTATTCAGCAGTTGTATTGTCTACCACAGTGATCTGATGGGTTGTTAAAGCCCTCTTCAGTGATGTTCAGTAGAAAGGATGTTGTCCGATGGGAGCACTACAGCTCCGTCTCTCTCAGACTCAATTATGGCTGCGACATCTGTCCTGACTGACAGCTCGCTACAGTGTGTGATTGTGACTGTGTTTCTGTGGGTGTATATGCGCTTGTCTTTGTATGGTGGGTCCGAGTGGCAGTAATGTTATTGAGCAGGAAGCACTGTCTGCTAAAGTAGATGAGATGTGCAAGGAAATGGCAAGCCAGACATAGTGATAAAATCTCTTTCCATTTGGAGTCCTGCCTGGTCCGCAGCTTAGAGCCAGTACGTGCTCACATACACACATACAAACGACAGAGTGGGGAATGTAATTGTAAATGAAACAGAGAGGTGATGGTAAGGCCAGAGAGGGGAGGGGACAGAGAAAGCTTGTGAAGTGTCACAGCAAGGAGAGATGAGGGAGATAAAATGGTCCAGTCACAAACAGGCCCTCTGCTCCCAATCAATACCAACAGACAGAGATACAACTTCCCCTGTCTATTCATTTGCACTTTCCATCCTCTATTCACCTTCACCTCTGGTACATCTTACTAAATCTTTCTTTGTCAACACAAGACTTCACCCATATTTTTGCTTTCTCTAAAGAAAAAGATGCCTATGTTCATCTTTTTCCTTCCTGACGTCCATCATCTATCTTTATTCAATCACTGGTTCCCTCCACAATCTTATGCCATGTGCTTCAATCACCCTAGCCTCTCTCTTGTGATTAAGCTCAACTACCAGCTGTATTGACAAAACCGTATACCTGCATGACCAACACCAACACGGGGCAGAGACGAGGACCAGACTGAATCGACTCTGGAGCCTTGGATTGATGGAGCAAGTAGGATTCAGATGATGAGAGAGAGATAGGGAGCAGGGGTGGAGAACAGGGACATGGGGGGGGGGGGGTCTCCATGTCACCCAGTGCAAAAGACAGAATGTGAGATGACATCTCCACATTCGGTCGATCTCATTAAGTGAAGTAGAGGAGTGCAACTTGGCAGCGCCAGATCCCTCGTGAAAAGAAAAGCAGAGGAGAGACACAAATCTCACACACACACAAATCTCACACACACACACACACACACACACTCTCACAACACTGAGCTCAGCAGAAGCATGATTCAGCCACTCTTACTCTGTATGTATGTTTAGCAGTGCACAGGCTCAGCTATGTTAGGAAAAATCAACACTCCTGTTCTTTGCCCTCTTCTCAAACACTCAAGTACAAGAAACACACAAAATAAATTTTGACCTTGGGTAGGCATTGCTTCTCAGATTTCTGGCTTACCGTAGGGCCACTGTTTCATCAGGATTCCTTTTCTCCTTTTAAAATGAATGTAGGCCATAAATATAATTAAAATGAAAAGTGTGACTGGAGAGATGTGGTATTTTGCCGCGGCTTGTTCTGAAAATGATTCGCCCAATAGTTTTCTTTTTGCTTAATTGAAATTCCTAGGTCTCATCTCTAGTCTTTCCCTTCTTTCTCATTCTGCTTGATTTGTGCTGGCTAATTGCATTTAGAACGTGTATGGCGGTTAGTAACTGCATTAACCTTAGGAGTCGCATCAGGCAGAGACTATTTAAAACGCTCCCCTATAGCATCAGTTGTACTGTGGGTAATGCCTTGGGGAGGTGTAACCAATCACATTGGAGTTGCGAGGAAGAGCTCATCATTTATTGGTCACACACTATTCAGCATCGCCCCACTACCCATTTCCAATAGTGCCTCTTCTGTCCCCATTCCTCTCTTTTCCAATTTCCTCATCTCTGCCTTTTTGCAACATCCATCTCACTTTCTTTTCTTCAAATCCACTCACTGCCAAACTTAATTTTTTCTAGTGTCACACATCTGAAGATGAACGTTTTCTTCCATTCTCTTGTGTGGTGGCTGTGAATAACAGAAAGAAGCAAGAATGCTTCTGTTCACATTAAACAAGGCTTTGGTTCTCCAGCTCTATTACTATATTACTACAGGACTGGGAATGGATGTCTACTGCCAAATGTGGAGGCTAGAATCTGTATATCTGCCAGAATGGTGACTCCTATGGTGCTTTCTAGGACAGTGAGGGTATACGGGAGCTTCATAAGTAAGAGCAGTGTGATACTTGTCTCAGAGAGGGCTTGTTGTTCTGCTAGCTGTTGGACTCGCTCACATGCAGGCTGGTGCGTAGGATAAGTACAACCATGATGGCCATGTCAGGCTGTTGTCCTTTTCTTCTGCAATCTGATGTGTGGGAGGAAGTCAAACACCAACACACAAACACACACACACACACACACACACACACATGTATACATGTGCAAAGAAGCACACAGAAACACACACTCAAATTCAACAGACTAAGCCTTGTCAATCTCCAAGATTAGAGCACAGAAGAGTGCAAAGAGTGACCTCTGATCTCAAAGACATTCACAACACCCAGGTTCAATGTATGCCTTGTGTAACACTTAACCACCGATGGTGGAGCACAAACAACTACTCCTGTAAAAAGACACAATCTGAGAGTATGAGAAATAATTATTACTTTAAACAAAAACAAATAAAGCTGTTGGAATTTAACCATATCCATTTACTAAGAAGGACACTCTTCTCTTTGTGTGAGTCCCACAGTCAGCAGGTAAAGGTTAACTATTATCTATCAACTATTATGAATAGACAAAAACAAAACAGAATTTATCCAAATACATCCTGTTGCCACAAAATAGCTCATGCTTGATGCTTTAGAACTCCACTGACATTCAGAAACAAATGAAATCCAGAATAAGTGCCACACTGATGCATTTTGCGGCATTATTATGAACATGTTAAGTTTGGTTTAGTCCTCTCAGCTGGCCTATCTAGCAAAGCAGTGTAAACATGGAAAACCTTTGAGCATGTATACGTTTGCCTTACCTGAAGCTGCTCTCGAGAAAGCAAAATGCAACGGCAAAGTGGCTTCATGGACAATAGTTGTTAGTATTGATTTACTGTTGTGTTTTGTGTTTTTAGGGGCAGTTTGTGCTAAAAGCAAACAAATAATAATAATTTAAACCTGAATTAATTTATTTTTGGCCCCTTGGGGGAACCAGAAAAAAAGCTGTTAACACAAACCTAATATCACCTTATAAAGTTGATATGGTGAATGTGATAGCAAACCGTTTGCTATTTGTATATCCACCAAACAAACATTAGCATTTATATGAAGTCTTGTTTCTGGCCACTTGACAAATGTCCAAAAAGTCCCACAGTATCAGGGAGAATGTTGTCCAGGTGTTCTTTCCCTCAGGCAGCAGGTATTAAGTTCCACATTTAAACCTCCCCTGCTCTTTATACAGAAAGGTAACAGTAGATGAAACACATCCCTGTGAGTAAGCCTTAAAAAAAACAATGGGAATATAAAATTGAATCTTTGTAGTAGAGAATGGATATGGTTATATTGTATTTATGAATGTCACTCCATGATTTAGTTTTTTTGTGCCATGATGGCCAATTATTCCTTTCACATGTGTAATATTACTGCACTGCCTAAGGCAGTATTGGCACTTAGAGGCTGAGCAGCACTACATTTCTCTTTGATTAATCTAAGTTTAGTACCACAGAGGGTTAAAAAGACAAACAAACTTTCTGTCCGCTCATTTCCTGAAATGAAAAGTCTCTTGGACATACAAAGAGATCATCTTTCTAGCCAGTCAACCACATGCAGACGAGGTGACTGATGCTACATGACAGACAATGCAACACATGAAAACACAGCGTCATGGTATCAGACAGAACGGTGTCCAGGTGTTCTTCTCCTCAGGCAGCAGGTGTTAGGTTCCACATTAAAACTCTCCCCTGCTCTTTATACAGAGAGGTGACAGTGGATGAAACACATCTATGTGAGTAAGCCTTAATGCAGCACTCAGGGCGGAGATTACTGAATGGCCTTCTACCCCCTACAATTAACCCAAACACCCCACTACCAGACACACCCACACAGACACATCCCTTCTGTCTGCCTGTCTATCTCATCCTTCCTTCCCATATATCCTCCATAACACTCCCTAGGTTGTGGTTGTCCTTTGGCATCACCCTTGAAACATATTCTCAAAGGCACCATCAGTGAAGGCTTTTTTAATATAACAGAGCCGGAGCACATTAGAGAAAGAGGCCAGGACTGATGAATGGAGACAGACAGATGACAGAATGAAAGACAGGAGGATGAGGAAAAGATGAGGCATATGAGAGGGAGCGGAAGAAGGACAAGGAATTGTTTGCCCAAAACGGTTTAAGGAGCTGTACAGCTGCTTGGGCAAATCCTAGGGAGAAAAGACAGGAGAGACCCTACTGCGTACCCTGACCTCCGAAACTAGGTTAAGAGGTTAAAGACACAGAAAGGCTCAGATAACAAAGTCCCTCAACACGTCCGCTCACACACTCTGTCTAGCTCTTTCACATGCGTTTCTATAAATACTGTGTGCTATCAGCAGTGCTTTTTACAGTGCCCAGTGCCTGAGCCCTGCCCCACATTCTGATCGTACTGCTCATACAACTGCTGAGGTCCTCATAAAAACATTTATTCAATGAAAAACAAAGCCCATTGATCTGTTACACGCATAATAACTTTTGTTATAAGCACACTAATATTGGTCTCTCTCAGTTCACAGTGCCACACACCGAGTGACTTGGATACACTGGGACACAAATAAAGTGCAACTCAAATTTTCCTGAGGAAGGTCTCCCAAGGTCAGGGATAAAGGCACGAAGTTATGGAGGGAATGGAATCCCCAGCTATGACAGCTGTGTCCTTCAGTACTGCGGAACTGTTGGGTAAATCTGAATATGTTTCCGGGAGAGAGCAAGAGAGGCATCGGAAGGGAGTAGAAGATGGAAACTCGTGCTACTGTTTGAAACAGTCAAATATCACTCCTACACACCAGGTACATTATTGAAACAGCTCAGGGCAAGGAAAGAATACAGTAGATGTCAGAAGGATGTACATGTCTTTGTATGAGTGTGCGTGTGGGTGTTTGAGTGAGATTGAGAGAGATTGGGGAGAGCTTGTTTTCCCCCACTCACAGCAAGTGGGACATTGTGTGACACTGGAGTGCAACGCTTCCTTTCACACTCCTTCCAAAGGGTGCATATTACAGCTAGTTTTTGGATGGTTTAAGGTTTTTGATTTTTTAATTCGTGATGAGACCTGGCTGCCACAGATCTGGTTTGGACTTACAAATCTCCAACAACAAGACATCATATTCAAAGTCATAGCACACATAGGCAGGCCAGCTGCCAGAGGCCCAAGACCCTCATGGGTCCCAAAGACACCATGTTGAAAATGTTATTAGAAATTTGTTTGGAATATGCAACACTAAGACACAGTATGTAGTACTGAAATGACTCAAGGCAGGTCCTACTAGGGGCCCTGTGTCAAAAACTAGTTTTGATAACTTTCTAATTTCAGTAATATTAAGCATATATGGTGGATGTACTTAATAAATGTATGTTTGATTACCACCAACTAACTGACACACAGCAAACCTTGGGCAGGATATCATCCAGAATAGGATTGCTGGTTGTTTCTTGGGGGCTCTACGCATACTATAATGAAGCTGCCATGTGTAGTCTACCATGTGCAATCTACCTGATCAGTACTTAAAGACAACTTGATACATCAAGAATGACAGGCAGGTTCTCTTAGTTATCCAACAGTAAAGTCAGAGGGCCTTATTCAGTTATTATCACATAACAGATAAGCATAAAGAAGAAAGGCAGTTGGAGAGGTAGTTACCTTGTGATTCCCTATTCAACGGGTGATTTAGCTGATAATTGGTGGCTGGTTGATCAGTAAACACTAACTGTTAAATTAATGTATACAGCACCTTTAGACTAGGGTAGCTTTATCACCTTGATATAAAACTGGTACATCTACAGCCATATGTGTAAGGCCAACACATGAGCATCTATGGTAACAACATGTGGTTTATCTGTACAGTGACAGTGCATATACAGTATGTGTGTGCGCTTAGGGACTCACCAGTGAGGTTGGTGCGTGCACTGTAGGATCCCAAGTACTGCCCGTCTGTGTTGGGTGTGTAACACTCAAACAGACCCTGGTCCTTGGCCTGCACTTTGGTGATGTGAAGCACAGCTGAGTCACGGCTCAGCCTCTCCACGTAGATCTCTTTACTATTCACCCTCTGGGCATAGACGGCGTAGGCATAGTTTTGTTGAGCCGTGCTCACGATGCGGATCTCCCTGTCCGATGCTGATGGCAGGTACATGGACCACTCAAAGTCCTGCTGCAATCCCTCTTTGTAGCCCGTCACGTTGCACCAGATGGTCACATGAGAGCCCTCGGTCCGTATCAGCGGTCCACTTTCCACCGTTACCACTCTCTGAGCCACGCCAACACCGGCTACAGGTGGAGGTGAGGTGAGAGAGAAAAGAGACAGAGTGGACGGGGTGAAAGCAGGGAGAGAGGAAAGAGAGAACATGGTTACAAAACTGCAGTTTAAATATTTAGCATTGGCAGAGTTTATGCTCCCACATCTACTAGGAAATACAGAAACAGCATGACGTGTGCAGCTAAGCATTCTGGAGAGTGCTCACTGAGGTTGAGGTATGCACATACGCACACTCACCCAAACACACTGTTTTTAACCACCATTAACCACTTGAAACATTCACAGCAACTCTTTGTAACAGCTGATATCCAATCGTGCTCCCTGCTATCACACGCAATCATGTGTTAACCCTTCACCACACAGACAGCACTGCAGCTGTACTACAATGAGGTAAGCGGCAGCCATCTGGGAGTTGGGAGAGAGGTTAGTGTAAGCTGGTGAAACACAAGTCAGCAGGGCGTGTTAAGTGTGTCAACCTGTACAGGGTACAGATCTCTTTGAAATGGATAATAAATACTGATTTGTTTGAGTGTTTTGTCTGACACATTCATAATCTTTAGTCTTCAACATGATTCCTGAGCAAGGATGTGCACAGACTACAGATTAGGGCCAGACTGATGAATCAGCTGGACAAAATTAAATCTTAGTGGATCTTAATGGATATGAATTGCTTTCATCGAATGACAGAAGGTGCAGTTTAATTACATATATGTATTGTAACAAACTGAGAGCTCACTTTAATGTTAAGCACCTAAGTTGGATTATTGCTATTCTTTAAGTTGCTTTGCAGCCTATATTTAGGCAGACAGCATATGGAAATCTTGCTTACACCCCTTGCATGCACACACGCACACACACTCACCAAACACACATGGCATTCACCATTCAGGGAACAACTACAAACATCCCTCTCATTGGGACCGGAGACAACAGAGCACTTACACATAACCCCCAAATCCAAACCGAGCGACAAGTACGCTGTTTCCTGTCTGCACAAGCAGCTGGGGATTGCAGCTGTGTTTATGTGTGTGTGTGTGTGTGTGTGTGTGTGTGTGTGTGTGTGTGTGTGTGTGTGTGTGTGAGCGGGAGAGAAAGAGTCTGCACGTTGCGGTTTCTGTGGGCACAATGCATGGTAATAATAATTCACCAGAACAGAATTTTAATTTCAACATCCTCTTATTCTCCTTATAGTAAATTTCCACTACAACTCCATATTTCACTCACTGTTAATTATTAATGCCCATGCCCATGTATGTGTGTGTCTATGCACAAGCATGCATGACTGTGTGTGTCTTATTTTCTTCCTGTGTTTGGAGCTTCAGGTCTTTTGTCTATTGTTTGCTTTCAGAGACACATTCCACTCATTAGCTAATAACATCTTTACAAATCTATGATTTGAATTCAGTCCCAGTGGCACAGGACTAATCAGGATATAAATTATGAAACACTACTCATGAATGCTGCAACTTTAAAATGTAGACATGTTAACCTTGTCCTTAAAGAAAAGGCAAATGTTTATTTGGCAAAGTGGCACAGTTATCTGCATATCAGCTGTCTCTAAGTTACTGCAGGAAAATCCTATTATTACAGTAGAGATAAACAAATACAAAGTATGTTAGGCTCATGTTCATATACGATTATGAGGAAAAATTCTAATTCTAAGAGAAAACTAGTGATCAGAATGTATTTTTTACAATTCTGTACTTAATATTTCCCACAAATACAGCTTAATTTTCATGCAGACCTGCTAAATAATATAGCACATCTCCCGATGCTTAATTTACACAAATATAATAGAAATAATCAATAACAAACTTATCATTTAGGCAAAATTTAATTTGTTTGCATATGGATCTAAATAAATGAGTCACTTAAACAAAATAGATATTTCCCCTTAAAAACAGATGAGAGACTGCATATTCCCCCTCAGATTTCTGTTGGTAGCTGTGGATAAAGATGATTTGATTGTATCTATACATGTTAAAGATCTCTCTTTTTCTGCCGACTTTGCACAGCTCTTTCAACCCGCACATCCTGCTGTACCACATGGCTGTAAAACTAGAGGCCATAACCTGCCAAACATTAGGCCACTGGCATTTAAAGTCAGTTCACATAGGAAATCCTTCGCCAGTGAGCAAACAACCAAGCACTCGGGACTTAAAAACTGAGATTGACAGGAAGTCTGTCGTGACGTGTGCTGACTGAAACTGGCTGAGCATGTTATGGGGTGCATTAGGTCAGAAGCAGCCATCTATTCTGAGTCAGGCCTTGGTTCCCTGTTTTTCTTCACTGTGATGTCAGTGTGCTAATCTGGCGGCGCCTAGTCTACCCACATCCAGCTCAGATCAGGTCAGAGCTGTACCGCTGCATCACTGCTTCTCATGTTGCAGCTACTCATCTAGAACTGCTGGAAATGTATTACTCATACATCCCAAAAAAAACCCATACTGCTCATACCGTGTTGGTGCACTAAGAGCTTTCCTCCACTCGCCTGTCTCCTGTCATCCTCCTGAAACAAGCTGCCTCCTTACTTCTGATTACTCTCACTCCTTCCCTCCATGCTTCATCCATCATCAATCCTTCCCTTCGTCCTGCCCCTACACACTCTGTATATTCCTGTCTCTTCTCTCTGCCTCGCGGTTCTCTACATCTTTTCAGGCAGGATTTAAGCAGCTCTGTGAGACTTCAAAGTGCCCATCGCTCTGCGGGCTGTTTAGAAAGGCTGACAATGACATACCAAACCCTGCAGACCTTCAACTGATCGCTCTATTCCGCCACCCTTCCACAGTAATCCTGTGCCCGCAACCTCCCCCACTTGTTCACCTCTGGCTGCGCTGCCTCAATCGCCGAGTGCCCATATTTGCTCAACAAGGCCTCAGATTTTCTATTATTAACGCTCATCTCCATCTCTGCATACCGCGGATGTCTTGCTACCCCTCTCTTCCACCCGCCCTCACTCTCTCTGTCTTCACTCTCCTGTGTCTCATCTCTGCTTGCCAGTTGCTTCCCACACAGCTTCCTGACTGGATGCAGAAAACATGCGTCCCGTGTCAGATGTTGGTGAATGACCACGGACAAGCTCTCTAACTGACCTTGCTGTTCGTGGGCTGGAGCACACAGAGAAATGGTAGCCGATGACTCCAAACACACACACACACACACACACACACACACACACACACAGCTGCAAAGAGGATTATGCTAAGTGGAAGGGGGGTTAAACACTAATCCAATCATTTGTGGCCAGTGTCTTATTCTCAGTGGAAACAGCAGCAAGGCCACTAGCATTCATGCCTACTACTCACATCATCACTCTTCTATGACACAAGATAATTATACACCTAGAAAGGTGTATAATAAAAACACTGCAGGGTGTAAATTATATAGAGGATATTCACAGCAGTGTGGAGATGTGCTAATGTGGAGATTTTCTCACTTTTTTCCTCACACACACACACACACAAACACACAAACTGTGAGCAGATACCTTACCTCAAGTATAAACAACTCAAGTATCGGTACTACAAAAACTAAGTCTCAGAGTATTGAAAAAAGGATCTCTCTGTAACAGTCTCTCTCCTCTGTATTTTACCCACTTTTATTTAGAGTAGAGAAACTGTCTTTGAAAACAATGTTTCGTTTTCATCTTCCAACAAGAGCGTGACATTATATCAAGTACATACTTCTTAGCGCATGCACTCTCTGCTTTTCTGCTGCTGTCGTGAGCATGCATGCACGGGTCACCGTGTTACACACACGCACTGAATGAAAGCGGAGCATCATGTGGAGTTGTATTACAAGCATGTGATTAAGTGATTACAAAGGAAGAGTAAACAGAAATGCTTGATGTTGGGCTAATTTGCTGGGAATGAACATATACAGAAATGGCCAATTAATGATGCTATAACCTCATAAATCATGACATACTGCTCTGCCTTATGGGATAGTAGATGAGTCATTTTTTAAGGCCGTGAAAACTATTTTTTTTAACATAAGCAATGAGGTCCTAGATAAAACAGAAAATGTTCTGCTACAGTCAGAGCAGTTTGGGTTATTTCCCATGAGAGATTAGTGTTTTTCTCTGTGTTCATCTCACTGGTTTGAAGTGTGCAGCGCTCATTTAGAAAAAGGTGATGTCACACATTTCCATGCACCAATGAGGATTTACTAACATTTTAATCAGAATCTAGCGGCAGTTGTGGGGTTGTTTACTGATGTTGCCAGGCCTGTCAATAAAATCTGAATAAACCACACCCACACCATCCTGGTGAAGCAGATTTTCTGGGTTTTTGGGGTGTTAAATGTGATGGTGTGTGAATTAATACTAATGTTTTTCTCTGAACTTTAACTTTAGGTGTTTCGTTATCTAGTCATGAATATTTAACAATATAGAGAAGATGTTAAGATTTTAGAGGCTTTAATAAAACATATCAGTAACTATATGAATAGTGTTGATTTTGTCCCTGATATTAATTGGTCTCAGATCAAAACCAAATGTTAAATGTATTGCCTGATGGTGTGCTTGAACAGCAAGTCCTTACCCTCAAAGCTTTCTGCAAAAACCTTCGGGGAAAGGTGAAGAGTGGGGGAACTGAAGTTACTCCAGCCACTGAAATATGAATTAATTATGAACATGTTTGCTAGACATAAACAAGCGTGAATTTGCAATTTCTGCAACCACAAACACACATGCATCCATGTGTTCATGCATTCACACACACACAGTAAAACAACTTGACATCCATGGTAAATTTCATCATCAAAAACAGAAAGTTGCGGTTCCTATAGGGTGGGCACAGCTTTGTGCACCTTTTTGCAATTATAAGCCACTTCCATTGCCATACCCCTTTCAGCAAAGTGGCATTCCCACAAACAAACACCTTCACACATACACTCTTTACCTCCATGTCAAGTTTCAGCCTCCTAGGGTGAAAACTGTGTTTTCCAAAGGGTGGGGGGATTTGTGTCTGACTGACCAACAATAGAGTAAGCTACTGGCTGGTTGCAGCTAAAAAAGGACCTAGTTAATGTCCCATCTCCCCACGGAAGGTTCAGGCTCATCCTGCAGATCTGAAGTCTTGTGAAGATTTTCAGACAGCGAGGTAGCAATTATTAAAGGTTTATGAAAGGAAAGGGGAAAGGAGAGGGAGAAGAAGAAGAAGAGAGAGGAAGTTAAAGAGAAAACGAGAAACTCTGCCTCCAGCGTGCTGAACACCGCAAAACTGCACAGAACTAAGTGAACATGAAAGCGTACCACTGACGTATGTCTTGCACATACATGTGTGACAAAGAGAAAAAAAAGTTGGAGAAAGATGAAAAACATAAGAGTATTTTCCTCTACATACTTCTCAGCGCTGGTTAACCATTCTCCAAAATCACTCCACGTCGTTCTCCCTCTAGTCTCCCGAAAGCATTTGACC
Source organism: Micropterus dolomieu (assembly GCF_021292245.1). Taxonomy (NCBI): domain Eukaryota; kingdom Metazoa; phylum Chordata; class Actinopteri; order Centrarchiformes; family Centrarchidae; genus Micropterus; species Micropterus dolomieu. The sequence continues at coordinate 15,626,156 of NC_060156.1, read as the reverse complement.
CTGTTAACATCATTACCAGAGAGAGCACGAATGTGAGGAAGACAGAGAGATTCCAAGATGAGGGAAAACTGGAGTGAGAAAGATGAAAGCAGTAGAAAGAAGAGACATTTTCATGCAAGGGAAACGTTAACATTTAGAGTGGATACGGGGATGGTACAATGAGAATTGCGCCTGTTTCCTGAAATCATACAACAAAATAAACCTGTATGTGCTTCATTATAATGCAGCCTCGCAAGATGATAATTGTTTTTTCTTTCAACTTCTAAATTTGGAAAAGTGAATTTGTATCTCACAGAGTTGGGTATAGAGAGTTACATTTACTCCGTTACATGTAGTCAAGTAACTTTTTTGAGTAAATTGTCAGACTAGTTTTATTTCATCATACTTTTGCTTTTACTTAAGTAAATTTGTAGACACAAATCATTATTTTTACTCCATTACATTTGGATGTACATTCATTGGGCTACTTTGCTACTTATTTATTTATTATTTCTTGCATTTATGATCTGTTAGAGGTAGGTGGTCAGCTGGTCCCAAGTCTGTTGGTGCTTTTTTATCCTGCCGCAATCACGCATCCACATGATTCTTTTCAGAGCAGAATGATGGCTGAAGCTACAGCATGGTAGTATGGCTTTTAAATAGTGCTAGCAGCTAATATTTACAGATGAAAAATTTGTGCACCATGCAGCCAGCCCGTTCTCATCCCAGGGAATTCAATACAGATGCTTTGTCAGGCTTTCACACAGTATATCATGCAACTCCTGCACCATTATGTAAATATTCATACTAACAGTGTATGAGCAGTGTGCATTTAACTGGTCATGCTCATTGGAGTAGCCAATTTTTGCAAAGGAACAGTACCTTGAGAACAGTTTTTGGCTACTCTATTTGCCTCTGGTGCCTCGGCTGATGCTAGTGAACTCACACTGTCCTTGAGCAAGAATGTGAATATTTGGCTGCTCACTCATTGTACATGGCACCAGGCAAGCAAGTCATACTAAAATAAACCAATGGAGTGATGAGAATCGAAACTCTTTCCTCCCCATAGCTTTCTCAGACTCTCAGGTTGATGGGCTCTATGCAGCATTAAAATTCAGGCCTCATTCTCGCTCTTTTTCCACTCCTTGCCTTCCCGCTGTGATAACCATCATCTGCGTTGGAATATAGAAATCAGTGTAGCAGGACTGTCATTAACAACGTGACCCTTTTTGCCAGCTTCAAAACCTTCAACAAATCCCATTTCCACTGTTTGATTTATTAACTGGGTTGTTTTAAAGAAAGATTAGGGAGACTGCATATTTCTTCTGTACTGACAAAGCTAAATGATTTTCAGTATTCAAGGGAAAAACATTCTATCTGCTGGAAGCCTGTCAGCTGGGAGACAGGTGTGACACTCTGTGTGTGTGAGTGTCTGACATGGAGAAATCCAGCCAGAAAGGGAGACTAAGTGTTCTAACTTCCATTAGACGGGCAGTTAGACAGGCCAGCAGGCCGCTCTAACAGCTGACAACAGTTACAACAACCCATTACCTCCATGGAACTCTAATCAGAGCAAGATCCACAGAGTACAGGGGCTTTCAGAGAGTGGGAAGATGAAGTGGATTTACTGTACATCACTATTTCATCTTTGCATGGCTCAACTAGAGAGAGGCAGGTGATGCCAGTGGTACATACACAAGGATTACAAGATGAGGACAGTTACATGGAAGGACAAATTCACTGAATCAGCCACACTGTAACCAGCAGTATTGCGAAGGTTTCCCCATCAAACTTTTCACAGTCCTGGAAAGCAGGAAACTTTTATATACTAGTCTTATATTCACTATACAGGCAATGACTTTACAATGTTGTAAAACATGAGTGTTTTTGCTTTCAAGTCTAATCTCAATTGAAGTCTCTAAGGAGTCTAAGTCAGTCAAGTCACAGGAGTTGCGTCCATGTCAAATCTCAGATTTATGCAACTTGAATCCAAGTCTACAGCTCTTAACTGGGACTCCTGCTTTGAGTCACACCTGGGTCAGGCTGCCCTGCTCTTTCTATATGCTAACTAGTCATGATTTATGGGCCCCCTGGGCTACAACAGTCATGACCCCACCTGCGCTGTGGCTCACAACAGCTGGTGAGACCAGGATAGAAGAAATGGGGTGTCTTAAGGCTAATTCATACTGTGTCAATGTGTTACTGTACACTGTAGGTGTCTGTAGCCATTACACTGTAAATGTAATGTAGCCTAATGTACGGGCTGTGTGGGCAGAAAAGTGATTTTTCTATGTGGGATGATTCATATTTTCTTCTATCCGTTTCCGGTGCTGGTAGTAATTGTCTATAGTGTCAACATGGAGCACATCATAATCTATCCTTCTCTGTTGAACAGCTGCCTCTTCATCCTCCCTCCTAGACCCTCAGCTGCTTCACTTTCCTGTTTGACCACGATAGAAAATAGCTTTCGAGTTTTATTGTTTCATTCTGAGCGATCATTTGAAAACGATAACCAGCAGGGAGAGATTCCTCTCAACCCTCTAAATAACACATTCATCAAATAATTTCAATCAAAATTCTCATCAGTGATGCCACACAAAACTCATTCCTTCTCATCCAGTAAAGCTACTGCTTATCAAATGCTATACTGTATGTTGCTTTAGCTCTCTGTCCCTCAACGCGAAGGTGAGGGAATGCAAACATGATTATTTAAAATTTTATTAGAGAATAATTATAAGATTCTGCTACTTTTTCCTTACTGTAGCTTTGCAGCAGTGCAGCAATAGTCAACGGGGGAGTCTGTGCAATGTTATAACTCAGTTACTACACCATAGTCACATATGGCACCGCTACAGTGACATCTTGATGTATAAATATAATTAAAGCCTAAAAATGTGTGTGTATATTTGAAGACAATTCCCTATTTCTATTATGAATAAATCAGATTCAAATCAAGACTGCGAGAAAGACAGTGAGAAACTGCAGCTGGATGACTCTTTTGCCTCTGTCCAAAAGGCCACAGTAAAAAAATTTAGTGTTTGAGATCAACTCATTGGCATGTATAATGCCTACAGTCATAAGGCTAAACAATGCCAGGTTTTTCAAGGTTACACACACACACACACACACACACACACACACACACACACACAAACAAACAAGATGCACAAATCAAAATAAAGCTGGACTATTATGCCATACTATATTATACATAAATTACACTGTGAGCAGTTACAATGGGAGCACATAAAGAAAATCAAGTTATGTATACAGGAAGTAAGCATACTCTCCATCATTTTCCTCTAGAATGCCCCTGTCAAATTGCTTTTAATTCTTCCACATAGATCACTGAATATAAGCACTGAATTGAAGGCACTTGACAAAGGAGACATTTTCAAACCTACAGTCCAGTACAGTCTTCTCACCAACGTACATATCAAAATAATCATATAGAAGATTCAGTGTTATAGTTTTCATATCATGTCGAGTAGATGCAGTCTTGTCAAATCTACAGTGCTGTGGGTCATTGAGAGCTTGGTAAGCATTAACAGTGTGACAGATGGTTCCAGTTAGTCTGTATGTGATAAAAAGGAGATGTGGCAGGACTGTCTGTTCGCCACATGGAAGTGTTTAGGTTAGTAGTTAAAAGTGCCAATCATCCTTTCATCAATTGTTTCAAATTTTTTTCATCATCCCATCTACTATTTATTTCTGTTTACAACAGTGTGGGAGACACAAGGGTCAAGATATAGGGGGCAGAGGAAAGTTGTCAAACTGGTTCATTCATATCAGCCCATGCACACAAGCACAAACACAAACACACATTAGTTGTCAAACTGGTTCATTCATACCAGCCCATGAACACACACCAGTACGTTAAGTGCCTCAATCTACTCCCTTCGCCAAACCCATTAACTCTGTAAGGACATCTGCTACCCCACTAACCTCATCTCTCCAACCCCCAGTCCTAACCAACCTCAACCCTCCATCAAACACACACACACACACACACACACACACACACACCACCCTTTCTGAATGACAAAGCACTGTGGTCTCACATCTACCCCCAACAAAACTTTCACACAGACTATGCAACAACAACAAAAGCTCATCTCATAATGTCCTGTCATGAGCAACTGTTACAGCGGAGTCGACTGAATGTTTGTAATTGTTGTAAAAGAATGTGAGGCTGTAAAACGCTCAGCTATCGTCGGTCATTATCCATCTTGTGCTTGTGCGCAATTAAGCCTGACAGCTGTATCTACTTTATGTACAGTGGTTAGTTTTTGTATGACTGGCAGCTTGCTATCAGTTCCCACGTTTGTGCATTAAGCTGCAGATTGGAAAGGAAACTAATTAACTATTAATTAGTCTACTTCAAACAGACTTTTTCTGCCATTGTCAGTCATTTTGCCTTTCAGGCAGAAAAAGACATGCGCTTGTAAATTCATGCATTTATGCATCAGCAATTAGACACAAACACACATCTCTTTGGTTTTAGGTGTAAAGCAGAGAAGAAGCACATTAACAGAACATAATGGCAAACTGAGTGAAGCGCTCTTTGTCGTTGCATAAGAGGGTGCTGATGGGGGATCGAACATGCATGTAGACATGCATGTTATTCATGTGAGCACACACATTTGAACGTCTACACCGAGCTGAGCGTGTGCCACTGAATGTGGATCCGTGGTGTACAGGTGGGGAGCGGTCGTCATAGTTACGCCGCCTGGTGTGTCTCCCACCAGCGTGGGATCTGCTTGGGTGGAGGATCAAGCAGGGAGCAGTAGAGTGTGGCTGTACTGGAGGACAGCAGCTCAGAGCGCTGTTGGTGCTTGTGTGTGTGGAGGAGTAAAGTGGAATCCTCTCACCGGCCAGTCACCATCACTCCCTACACAGAACAGCGGTGGGGAGGGGGAGCAGACCAAATCCCAAGGGGAAGGGGGCTGGGTTGGTCTTTTATGGGTAGAGAAGGTGCTCGTAAACAGTCCAAGGTAGATGTGGCTGTTAAACACAGATTCTTCCTCTGACACTGCGAGGAAGATGAAAATATCTGGTTTGGATCACACTTGAGGGCAGTTTCTAATTAGTGCTCTTTGAAGAGGAGGTGGGCTGGGCATAGTATTGTTCAGAAAAGAGTGGGGGAGGGAGGTCAGGGGCCATTCACTGGAGGAGGAGGAGGCAGCTAGAGTAGTGTTTGAGTGAGGAGAGGCAGAGATACATGCAAATCGGACCAAAATAACACTACAAACCGAATGGCTAAAGGGCTATTGTTGGGATTGTTATCACAAAACACGAGATATGATCTTGGGCGTGACGAGATGTGCCAGGCACAGCCAGGCAATCCTGGCAGGGAGTTGTGATGTGGGAGAGTCCTGACAGTTAACCAGAGGTGCTGCTGCAGAGTCAAAATCAGACACAAAGCAGACGCTGCCTCTGTTCCAGCTCCGGCTCCAGCCACTTTCCTGATTCACTGTGGCAGGCAGGAAGTCTCCCTCAAGAACTTTGCTTGACTTCACACAGTCACTCATCTCCCCTTTTGAACTGGAGAGAGACTACCGCTCGGATCTGGGTCATCATTAAAAAAATAAAACAGGCACCGCATGAGAATACTAGCTTTGATTAACAAATTTTTTTTTTTGCTCTACTACCAATAACGTTCAATCTCAAATGTTCCTTTGTCTCTTATGAAAGCGCCATTGGAGGAATAGTTGCTTTATTCCTTTCACCTTTGAGAGGATGGAGATGGGTGGAAACCTGACAACAAAGAACAGTAGGGTTGCTGTAAAACAGCAGTGGTTGTTGGGTGCGAGTTTCTGTTTCAGACTGTGAAGTCTGTATTACAATGCAATTACTTGCCCTATAGGTAGTAGATACTAACCAGTATTTGACTTGCCGTTAGATTCCCTCCCTGCAGCAAAGTCCACAAGCACAGAAACAAGTCCATGCCCCCCATCCAGATTCTATTGATCCATCACTAATGAGACATCTCAACTTTAATGAATATTTACTGCTACCTTGTGCATTAGCTGGTGAATGATATCCACGCTGACAGTCATGTTTCTGCTTTTGTATTGTTTGTTTTTTTGTCAGTTGAGTCAACAATGTTATGATATGAAAAAAACAATAGCACAAAAGACATCTTGTCGTGGGTATACACAAAGACGTGGGTCTAGTGCTTATGATGCAAACAAGCGTGCGTGCAACTACTGAATGTAGCAGGCACAGAAAATAACAAGGGGAGCAAACAGCATCACAATCAGACAGCTGCACGAGCCCGTACTTCCCCCAACAGAGAGAAGTAGGTCCTCAGTTTCTGGTGGCAGGAACCGGCAAAAATAATGACAATCACATGCACATAGACCAAACTTTTCCATAGCATTTATAGATATATACACATAGCTCTGCATCAGCTATACAGACGGTGAGTTATTGCATTTTGCCTCACTGTCTAGACAGCACTCTCTCTAATGTCAGCTGAGGCTTACACATGGAAAGCATTCCCAGTGTGATAACAGCTGACTCAAGAGACACAGCAAGGAGACACTTGGCTTGACCACACACACAAACCAAAATCCCTGTCATTTTGGGGCGGGAGCTTCCAGCTGTCATTCTTATTTGGGACAGAGGAGAGGGTGGAGTGGGCAACAGGGAGTATCACTGCAAACTTTGAATCCTGACAAAGTTTAGAATGCCTTAGAGTTGACCTCAACATTCCCATGACCATAAAGAGTTAAGAAGTCAGTGAAAACGGTTTTGTGCATCGGTTTTCCTCTTCAAAATCGTAAGTAGTTTAAATGGTCTCTTTGTCCCTTTGTCTTTACGCAAACAAAGTAGTATCATAACTTTCCCTCAAACTAACATCATAATATTGAAAAACTACATGGCAATAAGTAGTTCACACAGCAGATTTTTAATTTCTTTCACTGTTAATTATAAACTTACCGTAAAAAATAGTTTAACATTAACAAATGTCTCAAATGGAAAATTAGATGAATCTCTCACCATTTTTAAGCCTTTGTGACACAGCACCACTTGGACAATCAAAACCCCTCTTTCACTCTACAAAAGTCTGAAAAAATAGGCTTATGCCTAAAATGGAACTTAACTCTAAAAGTACCTTTATGTTGTTTGATTGGGCCAATTATGGACGGCCAGCTTTATACTCTTTCGGCTGATAAGCGTAAAGTTTGATAGCGTTAGAGCAACTACTTTCCTCTTTTCAATCAATAGCACTATAAGCCAGAATAACAGGCTATTGTTTCAGCGTCTCACATCTGACTTGAAATTACTGATCAAAAATAGCATCAAAAAGCTCACTAAGAGATAAACCTGGCTGTAAGGAACCAAGAAAACATCTACCGCACACAGGGAGGCAGAAAAGAAATGGAGGAGGATGAAGGCGAAATAAGATGCTCTTGAAGGATCATACCACTGTTTTTGCAAGTTTTACGTCCCTGACTAAAGGATGTAAAAGATATTACCGCTCAACTTTTTCCAAAGCATAGCGTTTCAACTTTTTTAAAGTATTTTTCTTACTGTCCAGGTTTTTGTCTAATTCTGTAGTGAGTCTTAAAATATGGTGAGCATCAAGTCTGCAGTGTATTTTTTAATTCTAGTTTCATTGAAGTTTCGGTATTGTAGGTAATGCAGTTTAATTACAGACTGATGTGGGATTGTAGTCTGCACTGACTTACCTCGCAATAACAATAAATAACAGAAAATTAATGCAGGAAAAAAAAAAAATTATATACAGCAGGGTTTACAACATTTTAGGCAGTGATAGTATAGTATTTATGGTTTGCAGCAAATGAGCTAAAACGTGCAAAATTAACGGTATAGTCCTTTAAGCGTCTGACTTGTGCTGAATATTATGTTATGAAGATGCAGCGTTTAGTCTGATTCTGTGTAAAGTAGACATTTTGGTTTTGTTTCTTTTGAAAAAATGGCCACATCCCACTTTTAACTGGTAAGAAACATGCATCACATTTTTTTCTATCCCCACAACCAACCATCTGACATAGGATTGTGCAAATTCATTCATAACATATTCAGATAGTGTGTGAACAGGGTGAGAACAGCGCCTGTCCTCCTGAGTTGGCAGAGCAAATCAAGATATATATATATAAAACATCACATAATGACAAATGTGTGAATAACTGCAGGAGGCAGAATGTGCATCTTGTCAGACATAAGCTTTAAGAGTTTCCTCTGTACAGTGTGAAGCTGCTCTGAGACCAGCTGAAACAGGACTAGTGGCAGCTCATCTGAACCTGGGTGAGTGCAGGCTGCTCTCCTGTCAGCCCAGTAAATGGAAACCACTCAGGCATTTCACAGTTAAACCAGCCAGCCTCGCACATATTACATTTCAATTTAGTTATATAAACCGGGACGTCTTGGGTACTTTAGGTTGGCTCCCTGTTTCAAATACACTCTTGCACAAAAAGAAGCTCACACCCCCCCCAAAAAAGCACACTGTGCTACACCACACCAAAAGCATGACATCTTTCTCACACTCTGTGGGGGAGAAGGAAGACATCCTGTTTGTAAAGCTAATAAACATTCATTCCTTCAGGCAACTCCTTTTATATGCTTTATATCATATACCCCAGTGCCACAAATAAGCAAGCGCACTCCCTCACACCTGGTTGCAACCTCAGCAGCATAAATAACACCGATATAAGATTTGCCAGCCAAAAATTGTGCAAGTGGTACTCCTGGGTTTAACAGTGGCTGATAGAGTCTCCATCTAACACACAGCTGTCATCCACCTTCATTTTACTTCTTTTTTCACAAACAAATGCAAGTAGAAACACATATGCCACATGACAGCTAATCACACACTAAATACAGATCCATGCCAATGTCATTTAACACAGATGCTTGTGCATGCACACTAGAAGACGGATTAACAATGGATATGGATATGGCAATATGTTGCCATACATTCTGTTCTGATGTGTTATTAATACACTAGCACCAATATGGCATTACTGGAACATAGTTGTATCCTCACTTTAAACCTGTAACAGTTCTGCTTGCTAATCAAATCAGCCTTTTGCAGGAAGATAAGATGGTTTTACAGTATATGAAGATGTCACGTGGGTACATATTGAAGTACGTGTTAAATACAGGCTGAGGTTCATGCAATGTTGCACGCAGCTTAATTCAAGTAGTAGAACACTTTGAACGGAAAGCTTTTTCAGTCTAGTGGATAAAAATAATGTGATTGGTTCCTGCTTTTGAGAAACATAATTTTGCCCTCTCAGAGGTATGTTTTCTTTTTTTGATATTGTGATTGAAGGTTTTAGGGCTGGAACTAATGATTATTTTCAGTATTGTTAAATCTACTGAGTCATTGTTTAATCTAAAAAATGCCATTAAATAGTGGAAAACACCCATGACAAGGTCCCAGTGCCCAATGGGACACCTTCAAATGTTTTGTTTTGTCTGACCAAACGTCCAGCCCCAAAGATATTCCGTTTACGGTCATGAAACCAGAAAATATTAACATTTGAGAACATAGAGCTGGAGAATTTTGCTTACAAAACAACTTCAAAATGATTATCAACATTGTTGGCAATTAATTTTCAATCGAACCACTGATTTTTAAGCTCTGGTGGATTTATTTGCTACATAATCACAGAATTACATTCGAATATCACCAATAATGCTGGCAGCATGTCATAATATGAGAGGCCCCGTTGTGATTTGTGCCAGTGATCCACACAGACACACCACATAAAACAAAACCCAATCTTTCTTAACAGCTGAAATTCTCTTCACCACCTCAAACTGCTTCCCATTTAACCATGTGATTCATGATTATTATGTAATATGAAAGCCTTCTCTTATCCAGCCTACACCGTATTAGATGTGTGCAGTCTTCTAGGCCTACATAGAACAATACATCTCAGGTTTTCACTGGAATAAGTCATTTACAGCCCGTATCCCAGTGAAAGTGACTTTTGATGTGGTGAAAGGGGACGTGAAGCAAGGCACAGCCTGGTAATCCTCTTGGCCAAGTGGGGGCCTCCAGCAGGCCGACTTCCACTCCACTCCCACTCCCGCCCCCCCTTCCTCTGTCGCCCGGCAGCGCTGACAGGCCTCCCCATCCAGGAACAGAAAAGCCATCTGGTGTTTGTTTGGGACAGTTCACAGGCAGGATGTTGTGTGTGTGTGTGTGTGTGTGTGTGTGTGTGTGTGTGTGTGTGTGTGTGTACACACACACACACACACACACACACACACACACACATATATATATATAAGCAATCATGCCCCTATGAATGTTTGTATGTGTCAGATGGACTGTTATACACGTGAACATGTTGAACTCGCATTTGTCTGTGAAATCCAATAAACTGAAGGTAAGTGTCAAACGTGTGAGAACTAAACACACAGTGGGTTATGAGGTATGACTCTTTATAAAAGTAAGCTGGTACTGGGTGTCTTCCCACCCACTAGATGACTTCAATCCCTGGGGTCATGGGCACCTGCTGGTGATGTGTGATCCAGGTGCGTCTGTGTGTGTACCTATATAATATGTTTTATACATGTGTGTGATGGGTAATTACAGACAGCAGGTTGTTTGTTATGTTTATCCCTTAAACACAGGTCAGATGGTAAAGGGTTAATCTGGGACTAAAGTCCAAATATCACATTAACCTAGTTCAGCGCGCGCGCACACACACACACACACACACACACACACACACATCTGTCATCAACTGTCATTATTGCAGTGATTATCGATGTAGCCTACTTCAACCTGACTCATGATGACTAGTACTTGTTCTCCAAACTAACTCGTTACAAATACAGGTGTGCCGTGACTGAGACACAACAGATGCTTGATTCACCCAGTTAATCTAAACAAGCACAAATGAAGGCTGAAAGGTTCTTCAGATGACTTACCAAGCAGCGCAAAGGCAAGAACGAGCGCACCGGTTGCCATTGTGCGTTGCCCCGCAGATTCACTTCCAATATATCCTTTAGACGAAGATGTGATGTCTGGTCGGATATGTCAGTGTGGTTAACCGCTGGTCCTGAATCCGAAAGGAGGTCTACGAATCCCGGGCGATAAAGGCAACCGGGGCTTGTCTTGAGAGTCAAATCCACAGCCGGTGAGTCCGGCGGTTTGCCAGTGTCCGACAGACTCACCACTCCTGCGTCCTCCTGCTTAAAAATGCCTCGGGTGTTGCTTCCCCTCGCTTTCACCCTCACCTATCTGCTTTTATCGCTGACGACGTGTGCGAATGCCAGGCGCCTAGGCGACCCAACCCACTCCCCGTTTACTACGCATCAGAGACTGCGGAGGCGATTCACACTCGCAGCCTCCCCGGCAAAAGACAAAAGTCCAGCGTGACTTGATCGCAGACAGGAGACTTAATGTGTAGGCTACTGGGAGATCTGCAAGGACTGACGGTTAGACCTTGCTATGATTGTCCTCCCCTTCTCTGATGGGAGAACAAATCGCAGTCCAAACAGGCTCTGGCTTCCTCCACGGCAAATCCCGGAGACTATAATCAATCTCCCACTATCGCTCCGCAGAAACCCCAATGGGCGGGCGCTCTAGATGAAGCAGACAAGGCTTTGTGCGCTGACACAATAAATCTGATTAATCAATGAATACTCCAACTCCAAACACTGGGTTCTCAATGGTAGCTATACTAACTTTACCACTACACCTGAACCGGTGTGTCCTTAATTCACAGCACATGCGGTTTAAAGACGGTTTAATATCCTTCACTCATGAGTTCAAACACTGCCTGCTTATTTATAACCTGTCCGACAAATGCTGTGATCTGGTCTCAGTGAGAACTAGTCTACCGAGTCTACTGCTCCAAGGTTGTTTCCCTGCTTCCTGCTTGGAAAACTACTTTTGTTTGCCAGGCGCATTTGAAAACTCAACAGCGTGCAGTGTTTGCCCCCACCCCTCCTATCAGAGACCACGCCCCAGCTGTGTGGGATACCGTCCACTGTGGGAGAGGCCATATTTGCATTTCTGAAATTACATTCTAGGCCAGGACGTTGATTGTCTGAATAGGTTAAGCCAAGTGAAGGGTAATTAAAACTGGAAAGCCACCAATATTCTCAGCTTTTTATTTTGCAAGTTAGAGTTTAACCACCTTCTGAGGCTGATACTAACCATTATGGCACAAAATCGCATCATAGGCCTACTGCATATTAAGTGCATGATGATTTTTTTTTTTCTAATTCTAGACTATTCAAATCAAATGGTGTTTATGCTGATCACAAAAGTCACCTTCTCATGCATGATTTACACTGCAGTCTGCCTGTTCTAGACATAAATTTTATATCACTCCCACCCCCCTATTTTCTGCTACCCTACACAGCCACACAACTGGCAATCAACATAATGAGGTACCATTCTGCTGGAAAACTGTAGGAAATATTAGAACAATCTCTTTTTTTATCCCCAACACATCACAGTTCGGTTGCAAGTTGCTTACTTTGACATATGCTTCGATTTATTTATTTGCACAACTCTGCTGCAATATTAGGAGGATCTCAAAATAGACAGGGTGAATGAGAGTTTGCAGGGAAACAGAAAATAGCACAATGAGATAATACTGCTTTGGTGTGAAGTTGTGAAAGAGCATTGCTTTCTGGAGAGGACAGAAATACAGAATCCAAAAAGCTCTAACTGAGTGAAACACAAAGCTCCCTCCGGTGTAATACATAAATAAATGAGCAGGCCTTTGCATGTGCATACAAAAAGTAATTGCAATGGACCCATCTGGTATTCTCTTTACCAACTGGGAATCGCAAGTTCCGAACACTGCCTGAATGCAACATGACTACCATTTGTTCGAAGCACTAAAAGTTATTTTTCTCCCTTTGGTCTGCTCATGGATTTCAATTCTGATAAAACTTCCTGAACAACCGGTGAAATGGGTCTGGGCCCTGAGGCACCAAGAGAGATGTTTACAGAATACAGGACGTTAAAGGGATATTTCACTGCTGGAAAGATGGTATTTTCATAAAAGTAGGTGTCTATGCAGTAGAAAGACGTAGCTAGTTTCGGAATTGGTGCTATATGACCAGAGAAAAAGGCTGTAGTATTTGCTCAAAAGCTTGAAAATCTACAACAAGAATGCACTGGGCCCATTGCTCTCTAATGCCACTCCCAATCCCAAACTTCCCCTAATTCACAATACAGTCAGCACTGGTAACTCTGATAGCACCACCAGGTGGGGCATCATAAAAAACAGTAGTTCTCACACTATAACGCTGTGGTACAAGCAACATTGCACTTACTCTATGCTCAGACGTCTGTTTCTCCAACACTGGCTTTTGCTGTTTTGTTGGTGAGGCTAGCACTGTGCCACTATCCTCACCAGCTGGCGGTGCTTGACTCTCGGCTGTGGCGGCCTCTTCCTTCTCTATACGCCGTCATTCCTCCACATTGTATTCTGGCTCATATAAGTAGCCTGAATGTCTGATCCCAGTATTACATTATTAAAATAGGTTTCTTCCATATCTACAGGAGCATTGCCTTCTGCCAGTGGTTGTTCTTGCCAGTTGATTTTGGATAATGTGTTTTGATTTTGGAGCAGTTAGGAGCTGCCCCTCTCTTGATCCGACTGTCCATGGAGGCGGGCATACAAAAAAGTACAATCTGTAGTTTGAACAACAGCCCTAGAGCCGACATGAAGCAAAACGGAGAGCTCTGGGGGTAGGCAACATGGAGGGAAGTTAACCATTGTTCATTTGCATATACTACCCACATTATAATGATACAAAGCTGGTTAAAAACGGCAGTTTCCCTTTAATAAACCGTAAACTGACATCTAAATAACAGTTACCCAAACTGTTTTCCCTCGTTCTGTCTAAATCTGTGACATTGAACAGAAAAGAGAGACAGCTTTTGGCATATTTATATAGAGAAAACAAAGGCTTGACAACCAAACATCCTGCCAATGAAAAAGTAATCCAGAATGGGATTAGACACTGGTTTGAAGCATGTGGGCAATAAGATCAGCCTCTCCAAAGGTCTATCCAGGTCCAACTCAGCTGAATTAATACCCAGCCAAACAGGCTGGCTAGGTAGGCCATGTGCATCACACCTGGTCTACATATTGCTGCGCCTAAATTTAGCTCAGTTCTCCACAGACTCCGTATTGCATGGACGAGTGATGGCACAGTTTGCACAGGCAGGAAGCTAAAAGGCAGCTGTTATATTGTTTGAGCCAAGCATCATGTTAGATCACCTTTGACCCCTCACGCCAGTTTTGGCAACTATCCACAAGTGTGTTTTCTTAGAGAAAAATGGGCTTCAGAGGAATGTTTGCAAGTATAGTAGGGATCGCAGTAGGTCTCCATGGAAACAGAGAAGTCTGCATTGTGTGTATTTCATAACAGGGTCCATCACGAAGCTGGACTCTTGATAGCCATAGCCTCTTTTGCCAGTATCTTGCGTAATTGTTTAGTGCTGTTTGAGACCTGTACAGGACAACTAATTATTATTATTATTATTATTATTATTATTTCTTCTTAATATTTTAGTACTATACCATTCCAGCACTTCTTCTTCACTTCATCTGTTCAGCTGGTCTCAGCAAGGTTACATAGGCTGAGATGAGAGAGGCTCAATGTGTAGACAGAGAGAGAGATTTGTTACATACACACATTTTCATAGTACGTCCTAAAAGTATATGAATGACTTATTGGATTCTCTGTGCATTTCTCTCTAGTGTCAAATGAATATGTGAGCTTTACAACAGGGAGTGCATAGAGGAAAATCACACGCATTCGCATGCACAGATTTTACACATTCATAAATGCATACATTAATGAAAACATGCACATACAGACAAAGGTATCATTTCAAATCACAGAGGGATGTTTCTCACTGAGACAATACATATACATGTGTTGTATATATGTACCACACAAACACGGAACCACATGTGAACCCACTTTGTTGATGACTCTCCCAGCTGTATAACTGGGGTGCAAGGAGGATACAATGAATTACGTAAAAGAGCTCTGAAACAAATAAGAAAAATATGAATAAGTTAGAATGAATAACAAAAGCTCCTTGTTCTGATGCCATCAAAAAGCAGTAGAAAAAAAATCTGAAACTACTTCTGGTCAAATTTCTTTGAAGATGCTTCCCTGTGAGGTCTAAGAGAGCAAGGCAGAGAAGGATCGGGAAATAATCCAGATGATGGAGGGAAGATAAACAGAAAATGTGTAACCTTACATTGTCAGACAAAACTTATATTGCAATATGTGTTTCATCTGAATTAAACATGAGTACAAGTGGAGTTATGAGGTAAACAGGATTGGGCATTGCTCATAGGGAGAACAACTAATGTGCAAAACTACTTCAAGTTTGGACACGTTCACAGCTACAACTGTTTCTCCTAATGTGTACACGTGGCAGGTTATTATGCTCTCATCTTATCCAGCTTCTTTTAGACGGTCATGTAAAGTGTATAGTTGCAGGTACCAACCTGCCATATTGTATACTGTAGGGTTTGACAGTTAGCAGACTGACAGACAGCAGGCAGAAGGCAAAACTCCAGCTGGGACCAACCAGATTCAGGAGTGCTACTTTTCTATCGAGGATTTAATGTGAGCTGAGTCACTACACAGTCAAAGTAATACACTCCAATTTCTCACGCCACACTTCACATTGGCTCGGAAGATTACACACTGCATTGTCAGATAACCTTTGATTATATGCAGCTGAGGCTGGTGCAGTCAGAGATGTAATTTTGCCTTGATATTACAAAAATTTACACATTCTGTTTTTTTTTTAAACAGTCCTGCACAACAAACTTACGCTGTATACAATTATAGCCAGAGTCAAGGAGCTTCATTTTACATTGCATTAACCTACCAGGATCACATATATCTACATTTTATTAATTATTCATCAAAGGGGCTCTTAATGTGGAGTATTAATATGAAATGACCGATTTTATGTTGCCTTCTATCTGTCTGTGTCTTCCATTCCTCACCTCTGACAGCGTTTCTCTCCCTTTCTGTGTCATTTCTGTGCTACATACTACTCAAACGTCATGTTTTTTTTATTTCCACTTGAAATCTCTATTTGCCATGATTGCTTGATGATTATATTTACCGTCACTAAAGTATAGATAACCTTTGAGTTTAAAATGTCTTTTACAAGTTTATGTGTGTGAATGCCTGTTCATTGATGTACTGTATGTGTTTGCACTGTAGTTATTTTTGATTGTAAAGGAGTCTACTACACTAGCATGAAAGCGTTCACTGGTTTTCCTGTATCTTTGCAGGTGGTTGTAACAACATTAATATACGTTCATTTAAATCTCCTTTGTTTTCAAACTACAGCGAAATTGATGCTGCAACAATGACCGAACACCACATGTAATTTTCATAATCATTAACTGACAGGTGGTTGCTAGAAATATCCTATATTTATTTCATTGCAAATAATCACACTAGCTGAATGTGCCAATTAAAGGCTTTTGAATGAAGTGAACAAATAGTTGAACATTGGAGTAACAATAGATCCTTTCACCCTGGCTGGGCAATCTTACTGTAGGTGTTATTACACTAGGCTTCACCAGGTGTAAATATGCACACATTGTCGGCAGCAGAGCCACCAGGCCACACTGAATAACTGAACAAGTCAGATACAATTATGGTTGTTTCTGGCAGCAGTGTAGGAAAAATTCTCCTGTGTCACAAAGAAGGACAGCTGTGTACACTTGTTCTTCTGTTGCATGCAGCAGAACTAATTTTCTGAGATCTTCATTAAAAATAATTTTAGTGAGGTTCATGCATTCATCTCTCCTCTTCTCTCCGTCTGTCTGTCTTTGTCTTTTTTACTGAACTTGATTATGTGGGTGTTGCCCACTGTGCAAACACAGCTGAATGTCATACATTATTCATTTGTAGTGTACTGGACAAAGTGACACACACACACACACACACACACACACACACACACACACACACACACAGATGTTGTATTCTCAGGTAAAAGCCCATGATGGCAAGGGCATCAAGGTGAGCTTAGACACACTATGATGATTGTTCCACTTTATGCCCCAAAACACCAACGGCATTACACAACACACATTTCATCATCATCCCTCGCAGGTACAGGCTTGTCCTTTTTGCTGTTGGGTAACAAAAACAAAGCAGATGCTATCTATCAAATCCGGGCTGGAAAACATGCTTTGTTTCTCACGGTCACACTTAGCGGCGCTTTTGCTTTGTGCATGCAGAACAAGGTAACTCATTCTCACCACACACCCCTCTAAACTGACATGACTCATGACTGGAAGAGGAAGTGTGTGGGCAAAAACGCTTTTGGAGGCACAGTTAATACACCACCAGATTACTGAATCACAGCATTATCCAAACTGGTAACAATAGAGGGGCGCTGCATGTGAAATTTTATTAGTTTTAATGGATACTTGATAGTATATGTCATGCTGAGTGCTGATGTTCACTTGTATCCACCTATATCCTTTGAATTTCACTACATAAACCCTCTGATGCACATCATCGGTCAAAGTAACCTGACTGAGTTTTTAGTTTCTATATCTTTGCAATACATTAATTTAATAATTCCTCAGTTCACTTGTTTTTGATAATCACTTACTTTTTGAATAAAAATTTTGTATCAATACCCTCCTAATGCATAACATGGGTAAAAATGACCTGTATAATTTATTATTTAATGCATCACTCAGTGATTCTTTTAAAATCAGTTTATTTCATCATTTAAAATTCCACAGAGTCATTTAATATCCCCCGTGTTGTTCCCCCGTAAAAACAAACAAACAAACATTCACAAATCTGCCTACCAGCACATCCAAAGCTCACTATCATGTGATCAGATCCATACACGATCAAAATTATAAAACAAATAATATAATGTGTTGTAATTGCTGAACTAGATGTTCAGAGATCTAGATGTAACTACCTGAGGAAAGTGGCTTCATACATTACTTAGCATGAAAGCATGAGAGTGGAATAAGTCTTACCTACTACAGCCATACTTCTTCTACAACCTCAAAACAGGGAGGATTTCAAAACCAAAGCACAGGGTCTGAAACAAAAATGAGTTCCTCCATAATGGGGACTTAATAAAGAATGAAAATAACTAAATAACAAAGTTCAACAGCATTTTTATGTTAATTAGGTCTACTTTTGATTTCTTTAAAAATCTTTTCATTCTCAGGAAAGAATACAGAATAAAATGTTTTGCCCCTTAGA
Source organism: Micropterus dolomieu (assembly GCF_021292245.1). Lineage (NCBI taxonomy): Eukaryota > Metazoa > Chordata > Actinopteri > Centrarchiformes > Centrarchidae > Micropterus > Micropterus dolomieu. The sequence continues at coordinate 15,607,931 of NC_060156.1, read as the reverse complement.
GAGTCTGTGCATGTCTGAAAAACGAGAGTCTCTGGTTGGCAAGTATGACTGCACCACCATCACCTAATTTTCAGCAAGAAAGCAAATAAGCACATTTCCCAAAATGTCGAACTATTCCTTTATGAGCATGAGCCACTGTGCTTCACTATAATCTGCAATTACTTCTGTCCTAGTGTCCTTGAGCAAGTTCCTAACCCTCAGAAAATCTCGGAAATTACAAAAATTTCCAGGCCATGAACTTGTGTCTCTGCAACAGCACTGAGAAAATGATGTGACATCATCACTGATGGGGAAATCTGAAACGGGTGCCACGGTCTCAGGGACACAAGTATTAAATCCTGTTAAAGGTCACATTGAGGTATTGATGGCAATGACACGGTGCAGAAGCTTATCTATCTATCTATCTATCTATCTAACAATGATGGAAGATGATATTCTGTTTTTTTATTTAGATCAAGGCAATCTGTGCACTGATACTTTATCAAACCATTCAGATGGGAGCTGAGTTTACAGATAAAGATTTCTGAGTCGGTTGTTTAGAAGAGGGCTTCTTACACTAAATGATCAAGTCAGTTCGATCTTATCTCTGCCAACAGAAGAAATATGAGCTGCCTGCCTACCTCAGCTGAGTCATGCACTTCACTCTCATAAACAAACACACGTGTGTGGAATACACACACACACAGAAAGAGACACACACAGACACACACACACACACACACAGTTTAGGACACATATACAGATGCTATGAAAAACATCGCCTCTGATGCAAACCCTATCACATGCTAGCACTCCCATGCAAAACACTTTCCCTGACATGTCTTTGAGCATGCTCTCCTTTTTCATCTCACCAAGATAAATCAGTCACATTCATATGGGTTTTTCATGTCCTTCAATATTCATGACCAGAGGCACACAGTGCTACATTTTGAACCTAGCGAGACACTGCTCTGTAGATGGAGAGAAGCTGCAAAATATCAACATGTAAGAAACGTGTGCGGACCTGGAGAGAGTCAGGTATGCATACTTACAAGCATGTGTTGACTGTGCAGAAAATCCGATCTTGCCCAAACAAACAGCTGTACCAATCAGAGGACACTCGATCCAATGAGTCATAACATACAACCTTTTGCACATCTTGACATTCTCATCTTACATCAGGAAGCCAGAAATAAATCTTGCGGGTCCGTATTGATTTATTTGCATTCAACCTTTGGCACTGAAAGCTGTTGAAGAAAAGTAATCACAGTTTGCAATGCTGTTGTACTAAAATGAGACTTTAATTAGCAAAAACATATTTTCATTTTATATCAACAGGATATTTGGAGTCAACAGCATAAACTTGTGATATTAGTACAGTGAAGATTCTAAGGGATATTAGTTCAAGGCCTTCAGGATGTTCAGGGAATTCATTAATCAGACTGTCGTTGATAGATTTGGCTTAGAATGGCATGGCTGATGAGCCATCACAATTCAAAACAATTGATGAATTAAGCTTTTATGTAGAGTCACCTTTGCCTTTCAGTTTCTGTCAGAGGAAAATACTGTTGATTGGCTTTTACCCCTCTGGCAACAAACTTACTGTACATGAAATAAATTACATTGCAAATAAACTCATGAATAAGTTAAATGCAAACATAAAATAAAATAAGTTTAGTCTAGTTTTAGATCTAGTTGGACCGTGTCCCATGAATACATGCTTCATTGTAAGCCTGTTGTGAGCAGCACACAAAGATAATATTGCGGCTGAGTTATCTCGATTCAGGATTTACTCTCACTCCCTCAGGACTCCATACGGTATCTTTGCTCTTCTTGGTCCACATTCTTCAATTGTGAGTGTATATTTCGGAGAGGGGGTTGGGATTGGAGGTGGGGGTTGGGGGAGTGAGAGAATTAGTTTTCCTCCCTCTGAACCAGGCAGGGCTGTTTGCCAAAGAGTTTTAATTGATTTTGAAGTGGTAGCTGTTGGGAATGCCTCTCACCGTTAAAACATGCTTGACACACAGAAATCAAAACAGCTTATTACCACATCAAAGGGGCAACCACCAGCTTGCCATTTGTGTAAACTAAATCGCCAATTTTGATGACACAGTTCTTTTTTTATTTTAAATGTTAATTTATAAACTTCCCGTTAGCCATGCTAGGGTCATCCTATTGAGTATGCTCAGGGTATGCAACAGCCATTAGCTTTTGGGGGAAGGATTGTTTCTTCGTGCTTTATCATATACAGAGAGGCAGTAGGGGAGTATTTATACATCATAGCAGGATGTGGAGCAAAAAAACCCAAACCAAATCTCTCCCCACAAAATGTATGATTGATTTGTGTCGGTAAAGTATTGGAGTTTGTACATCCTCTCAGGTGTTTATCTGAGTTACAAGTAGCTCAATGTACAGGTTCAGTCATTTGTTCTCCGCAGCTCTGATAACAGACAGTCTCCTGCACGGCGGGAGGCTCAGCTCTGGGATAAGGAAGCTGCTTACCAACAGGAACACCAATTACTGCACACTGCATCATGGAGCCTAATGGGCCTGCTGTGGCACAGAGACGCTCAGGATGAAAGACTTGTAAGTTCTCTCATGGCAAAACCTGTATCTTAAATAAGGACCTAATGCTGACACTAGTTTTGATAAAGCTTTATCATTGTATAGCTTTCCTTGCTCAGCTCACATACAGTGTTAAATATACTGGATATGGTCCATTAAAAGGACAGCATCAGCTGTTACGTGACCATAAACCAGGATCTAAACTCACTTAAGCTACTACACCATCACACAGAAAAGCAAGGTTAGCAAGCATGACAAACATGCTAGAGGGCTACACAATTGTATCCTGCTTGAGGTTCACCAGGGGTTTGCCAGGAGTTTGCCTTTAATGTTAGCTGTGTCTGCAACTGATTTGGCTATCTCTGTTGTAAACAGATTATTAAATGTGAAGAAAATGTTTGTGCTATTAGAGTGTAAGCACCTCCAGTGAATTGGAAACTGTAAATACCCAAAAGGGCAATATATTCTTCATATCATCATAAGTCAGAAAGATCATTTAAAATATGACAGTATTTATTCCAGTGTGGGAAAATGGTTTAGGGCAAGTTTCCGGGTTGATCAGGTACTCTGAAGAATAAACCTTAAAAGGTAAATCAGCACTGAATTACACAGAGTAAAAACTGCTGCTGAAATGCCATCTATGTGTGAAACTGCTGAGCATGCTGCACTCTTGGCCACACCCCAATCAGTGGTGTTTTGAATCATCTCCAAAAAATAAAATCACATGCTTTTCCATCTCTGATTGCAATGTAGCTAGAGGTGAAACGTGTTTCAAACTTTCATTGCACCAGCAATTTTCTGCCTTCAATCAGTGTGGAGATTTCCTTTGACTCGAAAGCAAGATAAACAGAGAAAAAAAATATTTACAACAAAATTCACAATAAAGTATTAAAGGATATAGTCAACCTGTCAGTACTAAATTTGTAGCATGCTATTCAAATGCTGCTAAACAGCACTAAATAGGCATATTCCGTGTATTCCTGATGGAAAATTTCCTAACTCAAGGTTTTAAACCATAATGAAATTAAAAGAGCAGCTTCTGTGATGGCTGCATCTGTACTGTATGTAATTAGGCAGAGTGGCAGATGATAAATAAAAGAAAACGTCACATAAAAGTATCATGGGACCTCTCATGACCTCCATTATGACTTTGAGTCTCCCTGTGCTCTGGACTAGAAAAAAACACTACCTACATATAGACATGGACCAGACCATTTCTGTGCCCTTAAGGCCTACTGTGTCACACTGTAAGACACTGATGATGTGTGACAGGCCTGTCTGCCTCACTGTCACATCAACCAGCTGCTCAAAACGAGAGAGAGAGAGAGGGAGAGAGAGGGAGAGAGAGAGGGAGAGAGAGGGAGAGAGAGAGGGAGAGAGAGGGAGAGAGAGAGGGAGAGAGAGGGAGAGAGAGAGAGAGAGAGAGAGAGAGAGAGAGAGAAATAGAAGGTAGGAGAGAAAAAGAAAGCCAAAGATGATAAATACCAAGTCAGCACAAAATTGGATGTATGTGAATTTTATGTTCATAAAATCAATGGAAACGTTCAATTCGTCTGATAGAAACATTAGAGGCTGTGTGTGTGTGTGTGCATCAAGCCTGTAATGATGCAGGCAGTCAGGCATGTGTGTAATAACTCAGACAACTGTAGAATTCTGACTAATAAAACATTTTTCTAATAAGGTTCCTTATTAACACCTTAGTGAGTATTGTAATATATTACAGCACATTTTGTCTGCACATTTACCTTGTATTTGATAACACTCATCTGTAGTGAACTGTATTAAGTTTATTATGGATTTTAAGCATACATTAAATGTTTGTAATTATATGTACATGCCAAAATAACACATCATCTAGAATAGGTAGAATTTTGATGTATATTACTGATGGTAATGTTAGACAAGTTGCATTGAACTACACAGACAGTTTGAGACCCAGTCTCGAATATCCACTGTGCCCATGACTACAACTACAACCCGCTGGATCATAGCGCATATACTTATATACTCATATACTCATATACTAATTTAGGGTCACAGTTATTCACAACAAAAACAAAGTTGGATGAAAAATATTGTTTTTACCCGCTTTTGAGTAGGTTTTAGCTATACCAAACAAGTGCAGGTGATGATGAAAAACATTCTCCATGATGAAAAAACTGTTGATGAGCTATAAGCAGATAAAGGACAAAAAAATGGAAAATAACATTATTACATTAAGATTTCTGTAGAAGGGCTGTAGTGTGGAGTGAGCAAACAGTACACAAGGACACACAAACATCTACACTTGCCCCATTTCGTTGCCCCCCCCCCCCCCAACTCGCAGCTCTCCACCACACCCTGTTTGCTCCCTCTGAGGAAGTTTTGAATCCTGTCATTCCAGCTAGGAGTTCAGCACTTCTTTCATGTGTGCCTAGACAGCGGGCCTCTCCTCCTTTTGTATTGTTTTATTATTTATGCATGGGGAGGGGTTGGTGGTAGTTTGGTGTGTGTGTGTGTGTGTGTGTGTGTGTGTGTGTGTGTGTGTGTGTCGGGGGGGAGCAGCAGCAGCACTGGGGCAGATGTGTGGGGGACTAATTCAAATTCTGTTTCAGCAACATCTTAGCAAGCCGTAGAGTTCAAACATTTTCCAAGCAAATGCAGAGAGAGAGAGAGGGAATGAAAGGGAAAGGCAAGAAGAGAGGGATGACAAGACACAAGGGGTAGGTGTGTGTGTGTGAGTGTGATTTTGCATGCACTTGTCCATATGCATGTGTGTGTGTATACGTATCTAGCACATACAGTATGTGTTAGTATTCAAGAACAGATGGAAGTGTGTTAGGGAGGCGGTGCAAGAAAGCGACGGAGGAAAAAAGGAAGAAAACAAGGGGGCAACAGCACACAGAAGAGTGGAGAGTGTAAAAAAAAGAGAGAAATAAACTTTGTCTTGCAAATTAAAAATAGACTTTGCTTTGGGACCTGTGATCACAGTAAATGGTATGCATCTTAACCACTAGGCCAACAGAAAACCCCGATCTTTATTATTTTATAGGATTTTTTTATTCAGAATATCAGTATATTTATACATGTGCAGCTATCACATGTGCTGAATATGTTCAGTGACGTGTTTCTGGATATAGAAATGTCCATAAAATTAATGTAAATGAATGCATGATGCATGTCTTAAAATCTATTTAATATCTATTTTATATGATGGTTTAAAAAAAAAAAGGGATCAAAGTGTCAAATCTGAACGTGCTGCCAGAGCATTTTTTAAACAAAAAGTTAGATAAATAAATAAATAAATGGAAAAAGGCAAATGACTTCACATGCTCTCCTTACAATATGGCTGAAACTGTTTGTAATCACACTGAGTGTGAAACAGAAAAATCACAGTCTTATGCTTAAAGAGGACCCTCTGAAATGGTCTTAAACACTTTGATCTTGACCACTTTGGCAACATGTACATCACACCAGAAAACACTACAAATAACAAATACATACTGAGAAACACATTCACCAATATGGCAACACATACTTGGAAGAAATGCCACGGTGGAGAATGCACGTTTCTTGCAGCACTAAACTGATTAGCATGCAAATAATTAGTGACTAAATGTATAGTCCAAAATCTGTAATAATATGGGAATGTGATATCAGAAGGTTGAAAGTAAAATAAACACCATTAGCTAAGTTGAACATGACATTACATTCTACATCTTGGAAACAGCAGTTGACAAAGCAATCTTAAGTGAAGGTCCACTTACTCGCTCATTCTGGAGCTTTTGACTGTGTCACACTGTCTTCATCAGCAGATGGAGTTTGGTCAGTTGCCATGTAGATGTTCAAATTTCCATCATTTTAAAGACCTCTTGCTGGTATACATTTTGATGATGAAGACCACGTGAGACTGTCAAAAACTCAAAAACAAGCATGTAAATTGACCTTCAGCTGAGAATACTGGACTGTTACTGTACGTAACATGGTTCACTTCAATGGCAGCTACGATTTGAAAGTATGAGATATTTCCAATTAATGGTTTTCATTGTGGAATAAATTTTAAGAAGTGTTCACACACCCAACTATTTCACATGCAGGAGCGCTGGAAAGTACACTTCAGTCTCAAGAAAAGAAGATCCCGCAACATGTACTGATCATACTAACGTTTCATTCCCTCTGGACCTTCTTCAAGAGTCTTTTAAACAATTTTTTAAACATATTAAATATTCAATAGAAAATTCTCCGCCCATTCTGTGTGCAAAAGTGTGGGACAGTTATACTCCTGAATGTCTAATAATTGACAGTGGCATTACAATCTGTCACATTATATGCTACATATAAGAAAAATAAAAGAAAGAGGGGAACAAGTGCGACTCCACGACAAGTCTATTTATAACAATATATACGGAAATTGCATATCTGATGAATGAAAACCTTGCAGCTTTCAGAACTTGTTGTGTGATCACATGCGCTTCTTGTATCTTGAGTTTACCATAAGTGGGTCTGTAAAATCCCGAGCATGCCATGCCAGGGCATCTCATTGTTCAGTCCTTTGGGGGATTACATGGTGAGATACCATGGCAAGGCATGCTGCAATATAATGTGACAGATTGTACATGCTGTCAATAATTGAGAGACACTCCCACAGGAGAATAATCACGCCACACCTGTGCACACAGAATGGGAGGAGCATTATCTATTTAAGATCAATGTTCTCAGAATTGTTTAAAACACTCTTGACAAAGGTCCAGAGGGACCAAACCGTGATCAATACATTATAATACTAAGCAAGAGCAGTGTGCGGGATCTCCTTTTTTCAAGACTGGAATAAATGTTACAGAAATACACAGACACATCTATGAAGCTGCAGCACCCCATCACACCACAACACTCAGTCACAGTCATCAGTTAAAACCAGCATGTAGACTGTGCTGAACCTTGTCACTCCTCATACGTTAGCTGTTCTCTGGCCAGTTTAGGCTGCACTTAACTAAAGCTGAAGCCTGCTGTGGCTTCAGGGTGCCCCTGTCTGTGCCAGCCATATCAATAGTCGCCACAGCTGGGCTCGGCTCTGACACTGAGGCTATTGCACCGCTGCCTCAACACTCAGCCCATCCAGGCCAATCACAATCAGTGAATGTATGTTGGAGCATGTGTGTGTTTATGGGATGTGTGTTTCCCCACTCTTCTTCCTCCACGTCTTCAGCACATGCCCTTGAGCATGTGCAAAATGGCTCAGTATCAAAGAGTAATGGTTGAACTGAAAACATACTCCACTCGGATTAAAAAAGTGAGCCCTCTGTGTGTGTGTGTGTGTGTGTGTGTGTGTGTGTGTGTGTGTGTGTGTGATTGTCCACTGTAAAAACAAAGAGACACAGAGAGGCAGGGAGACATTTGCTGAGTTGTATTGAATTTCAATAAAAACTGCAATGATGAGTGTGAGGCCTGGGCGATTTTTCAATCTCTCATTGCTCTGTCTTGAATTAGTCGTTGTACACTCCATTTTCACCATGCCCAGCTAATCAGATCTCCTCCTCTCCCCTGAGTCTTCCCTCATTTGGTACGTCCCATGAGCCATGTGCCAATCAAAATGCTCATCAATGTCTGCCTTTTTCTCCTGCTCCCCTCCTTCTTTTAAACCATTTCATTAAACTGTGCCATGAAAAAAAGTTACTGGAGCTGAGCAGCCGTGTTATGTTGAATATCAAGTAAGGAGGTGAACCAGGTATATGTGGTGCTGGTGAGTTGCCTGTTTTAGAGAGTCACATGGTCTTTTGTGGGTTGACCAAATTCTATGACACTTGTTTGTATAACACCATTTAAAATCCACGGGATGAACATGAAAGTGTAGCTTGTCAGGTCAGTGCTAAAAAAATTTAATTAATTTTTTACAGTGTATGTACAGATGAGATGCAAGCACAAATGTATCCTTTTATACATCAACTTTCAACTGAGAAAGACCTCATGTTGTACCTCACATACAATGATGGAATCTAACTCAAGTGTATCAACTTAAGTACCTTAATTAGGTACAGTTTTGAGGTACATGTATAGATACCTCAATTGATTATTTTAATTTAATGTTTATTGTAGTCGAGTGCAAATGGCAAAAAAAATGCTGCATGTATGCTGCATAACAGTCACAGGCGCATATTGTTCGCATACTGAGTTTTGCTGATAATTCTTCATCTTATGTCAGATTTTAAATGCAGGACTTCTACTTGTAATCGGGTATTTTTGCAATGCAGTATTTTAAGTAAATTATCTTAATACTTCTTCTACCACTGCTCACATATAGCAGCTGCAGATTTAAAATACCAATTTTCATTAAATCACTGGTGGGTTGATCATTACAAAACTCATGGTGCGCAACCAGACATTGTTTAAATCCACAGAACTTTATTTTACACTGTAACAGGGATCCCAAAGTTTCCAGAGATACCAAAAGGTCAAATTACATGAGATGGAGTTTAATTGTGATCACTTCCCTGACCTTAAAGCTGAGGAGAAAGGGGGAGGAATGAGGGATGAATATATTATAAGCAGCATCACAGTTTTCCTTTAATGGTTTCTGGTAATATTTTGTCAAATATACAGAAGTTCAAATTGTGTTTTCAACCAACAGCAGAGAATATATGGCAGTGTCATGTCATGAGTGGCGACGCTCTGTGCGATGCGAGTGTGTTCTTCTTTGTGAACATTACTCATTTTTATCACTTTTAACACATTTTTAACAATTTAAATACATATATATATATTTCTATTGTTTAATATAAGACAACCAAACTTTCTATAAGACAGAACAATATTCTTGAAAAGTATAATGGTACTTTTATGTGCCGTGATTAAAGTCTAACCTCTGTTCCAATAGTTTCAGATTAATTCCTGGTCTCTTATAATTTCCTGGATAAAGAAAAAAAAAGTTATTTCTCTACAATTATACTGTTGGAGGGAACAATGTCCCATTTGGGATTTTAAGCCATTTACACAGATGATTCCAGTAATGCCATGCAAATAGAATTTAATTCAAAGTTAATTCGCCCGCATTACTTTTTAATAAAGAAATGATAAATTATAATCTCCTCTGCAATTTAATCTATTTATGCTGCTTCCGTCGCTGGAAAGTGTCCACTGCTTGTCTTTCTTTAATTGGGAGAGAGGAGGCAAAAAGAGAAAAGAGAGAATGGAAGAAGTAAGAAAATAAAGCAGGTAGCAGGTAAATTTGTTATCTCAGCGCCGGACAGTGTTTGAGAAAGAAATAAAGGGTGTAATGAATTGATTTCATATTTAGTCTCAGGCGTGTTGATACACATAGATCTCTAGTGGTCTTTCAGCGCCTGTAGCCTGCAGTATTTTCTTTCCTTTCATTAAGGTTGAGATTTTGCCCTTTGATAGTGTTATTGATTCTGCCTCCGAACACTGTGGCACCCCTGTGAAGTTGCTCTTCAGGTAGAAAAAAAAAACAAAAGAAGAAGAAGAAGCTATTATCTCTGGTGTTATCCTGTACCAGTGTAGTGGCGATTCACAAAACCACTTTACTTACCAGTGAACTGTTTTCCTCGCTCTTTGTTCTTCCCCGCTTTTATTGAATTCAACTGATAATTACAGATTCTGCTGCTGCTGCTGCTGCTGCACGGGCCTGCTGTAATTTCAGCAGACTGAAAATGTATTGCTTAAATCATTATGATTCTCTCCCTCGTCTCTGTGTTTCAAATCTATCTCTCCTTCCAATCTGTTCCAAATGTGTATAAAGAGGTGCAGAACTTGCTGTACTTCAACTCAAGTCCAAATATGACCTTGTAGTTTTTATCATTATAATGGAGAGCAAATATCAAGTGAACATTGGCTCCTTTTAATCTGATACTTTGGTGACCTACATCTAATAATTCGTAACCTTCACCATATAATATCCTCTCTGTCCACAGCCGAGGCTGCACTTTGTCCTCAGTAAGAAGCTGGTGTGGATGTTAAATGAGACTTTCCAAGGGAGTTAGCGGACACCTCTGCCATTCATGGATCCACCCTGCAATCCAACATCATACTGTCAAGTTCAACATATGTTTTCAGCTGCTGCAGTGCAGTTAGAATTAACTGTCAGAAATATGTAACAGACATAAACAAAAGCCAGATTCGATCACATATGTGTCTTTTTGGTAGAATCTATTTGTAGGGGCGCTGGTTAGCTCATTGTGTGTCCATGTACAAAGACCTTAAACTTTGCCGCAGCAGGCCCCAGTTTGAGTCTGTCCTGTGGCCCTTTACTGCATGTCAAGGTACAAGGTACAAGGTTGCTCATTAGTCATTACAGAGCACACACCATGGCGCCTGGTCCGGTTGTTTGGGCCGGGTGGATCGTGGTCTGCTGCTCTTTAATCCCAAAACTCCGTCTTCATTTTCCAATGACTGTATTTACGTCAGAAAACAAAAGTGTAGCAAAGTTTGATGGAGTTTGTCGTCCCCTGTCTCTCCGTCTCCCACATTTCCTGTCACTCTCCAGCTGTCCAATCATGACTAAAAACTAAAAAGGCCCTAAAAAAATAATAATAATAAAAAAAAAGAATGTAAATGTATTTCAATTAGAGCTGGACTGGTAAATTGGCTGGGTTGATACATATCACATATTAGGTTACGTCAGACTTATTGCTATTGTGTGTATGTGGGCAGATCAGTACCTTATGCAAACATATTTTTGTGGATATTTTAAAACTGGGTCACCATTACATTGTCAACTTTTTTACCTCTCTGTTTCTATCATCCAACATCAGGGTAACAGCAAACAGCAAAAACTTGTTTTATGGCCACAAAACACAAACAGACTAGGAATTATGCTTCGCACATAACACAGAAGTAATTATGAGGAAACCAAGGCCGAATAACCAACTGTGCAAAGCAGGCAAATCCAGACCCCCCAAGGGGCCTTGAACGCCCCTTATTGTTATTTAGCCTTTTTCAGAGCAGATTTTTTGACTTGTCATGGTAGGAAAAGCACAGGTGTTACTAATAATATTAACAATAGCTCTGTTCAATTCAAGTGTCCCAGTAAGTCGTGACTGTGTGACAGTGGGCCAGCATGCACAATACAAGAACCCTGACACAGATTACATACATTTTTTTTTTCTACTGTGACATGTCAAAAGGTCTTCCTTACAGGTCCTTAAAAGTACTCATTATTCACATAACTCCTCCTCATACTGTAATCTATAACTATGTGTCATATTTTAAAAGCTGATCATATATTTACTTATTACTTAGTATCCATCCAGAACAACTGGACACACATCACAGAGTTTTAAAGATTCATGTTTAAACTGATATGGTGCAGCTGTAATATATTGTTATTATATACTATAAATATATTGTTGTAAGCTTGTAGAATTAACAGGTGATCTAAGGTCTGGAATGCAGATGGACACTCATTCACTCACTGATGATGTTAAATTGGCATTCTATAGCATTCAATCTATTTCCTTCAATGTCCATATGGCATAAAATGTTCAAATAAACAAAAGGCCATCACTAAACTGTACCCTTGGTAAATCACTGCATCAGTGTTTCACAAAATAAAGAAATACATAGCATCGCTGCTAATCACAGCACCAGCGGCTATGAAAGAATTTAGACATTTGGCTGATGGATCCACTTAAAGAAAAAAAAAAGGAAGAAAAAAATTACACACGGCAGCCAAACCAAGGACATAAGATCAAACGTGATAATGTAGCAAAGCTCATTTTCTTCAAAGATCCCTAATTGATTGGTTGATTATGCTTTCTCTGTTCCTCCATCTCGGTGGGTCTTCTTTAATAGCTCCGTAATGACGCTACTGAACTGGACGTGTAAGACTCAGCCAATTAGAATAGTAATAGGCTCTAATTAACTAAAAAAAAAGGATTTTCAATAAAAAAAGGAGGAGATAGCGAATTTGATTACTCATTTTCATTAACTTTTTTTTCTCCCTCCCCCCCTGCCATCCCTGGAACTTTGCTCCCTTCATTTTTATGGATATTTCATCTTGTGTGAAACATCACAATACATGCTGTCCCTGGCAAAGGCCAAAGACATAACAGCAGAAAAGCCTTTCTTCTGCTCTCATTCAAACAGCCTTCCTTTGTTTCTGCATAATGAACTAGTCGCTGATGGCGGCAGAATACATTTTAATTAGAGTTTTTTTGCAGGAGACTTGTAAGGATGATAGGTTGTTTTAAATCAAAACTTGACAGTGTGAAGGCTTTTTAGAGATCAACCAAAGTTAGTAGCTGAACTGTGTTTGCACGTGTGTGTGTGTGTGTGTGTGTGTGTGTCAGACAGAGACAGAGTCGTGTTGTGCCAGCAGGTATCTGTAACGGTGCATCAATAATTTGCAACAATTTTAACCAGCTCCCTCCTCCTCTCTGCCTCTTTCTTCCCCTCATTCCCTCTCTGTCTTTCTTGCCTCGGGTCAAGTTAGCACCACTTAAGGACTACAACACTGTGCCCGATCACCATATGTTGTCTGTGTGAAAAGTGTGTGTGTGTGTGTGTGTGTACCTGTTTTGCTTGTTCTCCTACCTGATGCCTCTCATTGCTCGCAGCCAAAGCATGTCAGCTTTTGAGAGACAAAAACAAAAAGAGAGGGGACACCAGGTACACCAGCATGTGTGTACGTGTGTGAGAGTGCAGATAGTGTGTGTGTGTGTGTGTGTGTGTGCATGCGTGCATCCTGCAGGCTGGTTCGCCATGAGACAGGGCCAGATGGTCACCCTAGGCAAAGCAGGTTGGGCCTGTTTACCTGCTTCACTCTGGGTCATGTCAGCTTTGTTTTCAGCTTAGCCGCAACACAGATCAAGCCTTGGTGCCAAAAACGCCGCGTTTAACTCCCCCTCTCCTCCTCGTCCTCTTCTTTCTCTCCACCACTTCTGTGTTTTTAAAGGCATAAGTTGTATCCTTCTGCTCCCCTGCAAATGTAGTCTTATGTTGGAACTGAAACAAACACTTTTTTTTTTGAGAAAAATCTGCAGAATCACAGAGCAAATTCCAAAATTCATATATCTATGTTTTGAATAATCTATTAATTGTGAAGTGGTAAAGAAAAAAAAAACAATAGTGTGTAATGTCATCACAGTAGACATCAAATATGATAAAAAATAGAAATCTTTTTTAAATAATTAGGAATCATCTCTATATTATTTCCTTAGAGTTCAGCTACTGTCAGTAAACACTTCTTGAAGATGCTTCACATTAAAAGTATACTTGGATTATGCCCTTTGAACAGGTGGAAGGTTTTTCACAAGAGATGTTAGTAGAAAGAACCAAGAGGAATTCATTTGCAAGTTAAAACAGTATTTCTGATAACATGACATGACTGTTATTGTACCATACCGTGGGCCTACTGAATTAACACTTTGAAATGTACTCAGCCACTATTTGAGAATTAATGGTAATACAGTTTGACACACAAATTAGCATTTTGACATTACAAATTAGCATTCCATTATATAACACAAATTAAACTTTAAATATGTATGCTATCGTTTCTGGGGTTTTTTTCTGTATAAATACATTTAAAGTATATTTATATATCTATATGCACACACACACACAAACACAAACACACATATACACATATATGTTTAGACCGTATGTAATGCAAGGCTATTTCCATCAGAGCAGAACAGCCCTCTCTCTCTGTGCCCCTGTTAACCCCCCGCTGTAGCAGCAGTTGTTGGCACCGTGGCTAAGCATGATGTCCGACTGTAGCAGTAACAGGTGCCTACATGTTGCCTGCTGGCATCATGCCGCCGCACCACAGCAGCTATCTTGGCAGTATGTTCAGCCCTCACGCCTGAGCTCGCCGGCTGTAATCTGCCTAACCTCAACCTGCGTACAGCTGCCAGTCAGTTTAGAGTAGTCATACACACTGATTATGACTACACATCACAAGAATGGTCCTATATGTGAGGAGAAGTACAGTGTTTAATATATATATAATACATAATATAAAATTCAGTCAGAGGGGCAGTTTTGGATTCTCTTATGTTTCCCTGTGATACTGTCATTTCACACACACACACACACACACACACACACACACACACAAACACACACACACACACACCCTGTTTGGCATCTGCCTCCCCTTTAACGTCAAACCCATCAGCCACACAGACCCATCCACCCCCCCTATTTTCTCACACACTACCACCCGCTATACTGCCCCTCCTTTCCCACACCACTGCACCCACTGCCCCTCAAGCCTACTGTCACCCCTTGCACCCACCATCCCCTGCCCCCCTCTTTCCTGCCTTCCACACACACACACACACACACACACACACACACGCCCTCCACCCTTTTTCCATTTCAGATGCAAAGCTGGGGCCGAGGCGAGCCGTGCATATAGTCACAGTGGCAATCTCATCTATGTCCAATCTGTCATGCCACTGCCTTTCATTATTCTCCTGCGTGGGGGGAGAGATAACGCCGAGGCATATTTTATGGACAGCAGAGAGAGAGAGAGAGTGGGAGAGAGAGAAAGAGAGTGAGAATGATACGAGAGAAAGATGCCAATATGGCGGGGTAATGGTACCAAGATGTGAGGGGTCCCGCTCTGGCCAGGGGAGAAGTGTCACTCTACTTCCTTGGTATCTAGGTCAAGGCAACAGAGAGGGTGAGAAAGGGAAAAAAAGAAAGAGGTAAATGAAATGATGAAATTATTGAAGTAGAGCTTTGGAGGCGAAGGATGGAGAGGGACTGCTGGTCAGTGCCATCTCGTCTCCATTAAAAATGGACAGCCTGAGGGTCTGGGGGGATGGTGGGGGGTGTAAATAGGCGGTAGCCATTCTTCATGGCCACTCGATGGCCCCATAAAATCAGGGCTCGTATGCATGCATGCATGCCGCTGTTGTTGAATATGGAGGAGTGAGGGAATGTGAGGGGGCAGCAGATGAAGGAGGGGAGGGATGGATGGAGGGATGGGTGACTGCACCAGGGTCAGGTATTCTCTTCTATCACCTCTGTTGCCGGGCTGAGTGGCTGACTGGTTGTCTCTCTGCTCAGCACGCTGGAATGATTGGGTCCTGGCCTGCAGAGAATGTGCTGGCCAGTTTTACATATATACATATATCATAGCCATTGTCAGGCTGTGTGTGTGTGAGTGTGTGTCACATGTGCATTGTGTGTGTTTGAATATGCAAATTAGATCCAGCAATGCCTTTGATATTGTGCATGTGTGTGTTGCTGCAATTGTGGAACATCCAGATGTCAGAGCAGCCTTACTCGGTGTCTGTCATTGAGACAGCGGGGGTGGGGTTAAGGTGACCTGTTTTAAATATAGACAGTGTCACGACAACATGCCCGACTCGACTTATAAAACCCATTTGCATAACGTTTCTCCCTTATCCCTCTCTTTCTCCCTTGTTTTCTTTCCTTCTTCCTCCTGGGAGACAGGTAGTGCACACACGTCGTGTTTAGCTTTTGTCTCGGCCGTTCAAATACAAAAAGATGTCATGTAAAGTCTGTCTTCGACAGAAAAAAGACAAAACCGTATACCTGAGTCACACAATGGGGAATGGGACAAAAGACAAACACAGTGCATGAAATGC
>NC_060156.1:15545603-15591731 GCF_021292245.1 Micropterus dolomieu | reverse complement strand
GAGAGGGAGAGAGAGGGAGAGAGAGAGGGAGAGAGAGGGAGAGAGAGAGGGAGAGAGAGAGAGAGAGAGAGAGAGAGAGAGAGAGAAACTCAAGAGTCTTTTAGCTTCATATTTCTCCATAGACTTACCTGCTTTGGCCAGCGAGCCATGATGGAACAGATAAGTGTCACAGAAAATGCACTACTAAGGATGATCAATGAGATTTATAGAGATTAATGTCAGTCAACTGGTTCCTTTACGCTTATGAACACTTTTTTTTAACTTTTACTGTTAATACTCTCAAGGCGTTGGTTACCATGGTAGCCACAGGGTGATCTGAAAGGGAGGATGGTAATCAGATCCTCTATTTTAGCTGAAGTGATTCCACATTAAGCACCAATATACTGTGAAAATATGTGGAAAGGTCCTCCTACAGTATTTCTGGCCAGAAGCGTAGATTATGAAATGAAAAATAAATGTTATGACTTACTGTTGTATGTGTTCAGTCAGAAAAATATGACTCACTGAGTGGAGATGTTTGCATTTATGTGAATGTATGTAGCTATTATGGCAATCTGAATGTGAATGCTTCCGTATGCTTCATGAGAAAGTGCATATTTGTTTGTCTGTGGTTGCAGATGTATACAAACATGAGAGCTGTAAATGTGCCAGGCCTTTGGTCGAACTGTACAGTGTTTGTCAGCTAATTAGCAACATGAGTTAGTGCGACAGCAGTTGGGGGAGCGCGTCACACGCAGAGAAAGGCTGATGGGAACTGATGGGCGCAGCAGAGCATCGTTGCTGGTGACTGAGGAAGAGGAGGGGCGGTGACAGCATCTAAACCACTGCTAATGAAGTCATCAGCTCTCTTGCATAGCTATCTTAGTCACAGGCGAGGCAGCCGTCAAAACTGGCATTATGGCATGAATACATTGCTCAGGCGGTGTGGAAGAATCATCAGATGTACTGTACACATGCTGGTGTAGAGAACACAACCATTTGTGCTTGTGAAAATACAATTATCTCACTCCAGTAGGGATGGCGGTGTCCTGGTGGCATGGTCAAATGTGCAGAACTCAACTAAAGAAAACAGCAAATACAATCAGATCGTCTCTGTTTGCTTGATGGTTTTGTCTTATGTGAGCTGTACTTCTTTCTGTCTGTATTTGCCTATGTTATTTTGGTACGCAGGCAAATACAGTAATCCACAAAGGCTGGAATAGAGTGGTTTAAAGCAGCAAAGGCAGTTGAAAGTTTTTATTCACTCAGTCATTTCAGGTTGCTCTCATTGAGCTTAGTGTTGCCATGACAATTTGAAGGCTACAGTATTGGAAAGAGAACATCTCTTAAACGTGAGTTTCGCAGTGGTGTAGGTGTACATCATGGAAGAAAATAACCATACTTGGCTGAAGAAAAAAAAGAGTTCTAGATCTTCAAAAAAAGGCAAAGTAAAGATAAACAGGAAATTTATACAGTAAAATAGTGACATAATAAATGCCAAAGAAGATAATAAGATGAAAGCAACATCAAGCAGGCTGCCTATAAAGTGTGCAGGAACTTTAGCTTACAGCAAGACTATGGCAGCAATCTATTTCATGGTCTCATTCCTCTAATAACAAGGTGTAGAGTGGTTCAAGTCAAACTGACCATGACATTTCTTCCCTCTCTACCCTCCAGGAAAACATTTTGGATGCGTGTGTGAGGAAAGCCTTCAGTGCTAGGGGCTGATGTATTGGCTGATTAGCAGCTTGCATGGCCTCTGCTGATAGAGTTTCACAGAGCTCTATTTGTTGCCCTGCTCTGAGATACCAATGAACCAATGTTTTGGAAGCAGCTGACATTTCAGTTAAGAGGCCTCTTCTCTGCAGCAGCTCTGTCAGCATCAAAATCAGATAACCTCAAACTGTATACAGACAGTGTTAAAACCAGCTGAACTGTTGTTTTCCTATTTTCTCACCCAGGAAAGTCAACAACTTCAGTCAGAAGTTGAAAGAAAGAAAGAAAGAAAGAAAAAAGAAAGAAAAAAGCACAGTTGTGCTAAATTAAAAAGTCCTGTTCTGGCTGACATCTCAGATTTCATGCTACTTCTGCCTCCTTGGTGATGCTTGATTCAGATTGCCCTCAGATCGTGAGCACGTCATCTGAAAGCCAAATAGATGTATGGCAATTCCCACTGAATTAGTTGTTCAATTATTCACATTGGCAACATGTTGCCACTAGTATTTATTGACATAAATTCCCAATGATTTATTAACGATTTATTAATTATCCAAATGATGACAGTTATGATAACGGCCATGACTGCAAGGCTTGCACCAATAGGAAAGCAGCAGTGTCATACTAGAAGCCCCTGCAGTCCTATAAAGAAGCATCAACAATGTGTTTGTTTCATTTTATCAGCTCTGGAATGTATGTTGAATGTAATCCCAAGACAAAAAAATCCATTTCTTGTTTGTAAGTGGGATGGAAATGTCTTTGCTGTCTTGTTAAATGGAGTGGTCGATGGAGAATAGGAGTAAAGGAATGGCAAAGGAGAAATATGCTCAATCAAGAGTCAGTTAAGATTCATTGTTTTATTCATGTGCCTACCGGCGCAATATTATAAAAAACAACAACAACAAAAAGGCAAGATTGATTTCATTTTTAACACATGAATCATCACATGCTTCATGATGCTGTTATAAAGAATCATCACCCTCTCCATTTTTTTGTCTACTTTCTATCAGGGGAGAGACGCAGAATACAGCAAACATGATTAAAGGTAGCAGCATGTAGACAGACAGACACAAACATGAAAGACACATGCATGTATATTGGTAAGCTACATTATCATAACAGGATGCACACAGATAAAGCTTTGGGGTGTTCATCTGTGCAGTTCTAGCATGAGAGAGTACAGTGAAAGAAAGAAATGGGAGCTCTGAGTTTCTTGAGCGCTCCCTTGACAGGGAGCAGAACAGGCTATTACTTCATATTGCACCATTTAAGCTGTTTTTATTTTGGACTCTCCAGCTCCTTCTACCAGCCGGCGCTGTCTCTAGGGATAACAATCAGGCCTCTACAAGAAAAGGAAGACAGCTCTTTACAGTTTAGAGAGTTGTATACAGTTTGCATGTCTATATATTTGTGTGTTGGGGTGGGGTTGGATAAATGAGGTGATTCTCTGTTTGCATAAAGAGACCGCAGCTGTCAATCATGCTCTGTTTGCTTCGGGTCTTCTCAAATGCTGCTATTTTTGGTGACAGTGTGCAGTCTGAGATGTCGCCTTTACACACTGCTTTCAGCCTCTCCACCTGTGTGTCTCTGTCCAACTTTGTAGGCAGTTTTTCCTCTGCTCTCTCACACGTGTAGACAAACACTTGATTGCAAAGCCCTTGGCACCAAGAGAACTCGGGCAGAGAAAGAAATCTGCAGTTTCACTTTCTTATATTCTAATAACTGGGTGCTGCAATGACAAGCTCTAAAGCAATCTGACTCAACCCTTTCTATGTTAACCTGTTGCCTACTAAGTCTGTCATTTTGGCTATCAATAGCTCCCTCTAGTGCTGACAGATGATAGGACTGATGTTGAGAGACAGAGAAAGAGTAAAACCATGTAGCTCACGGTTCGGGTGAGGAACCGAAGGCTGTTCTGTCAGGCTTGTGGTCCTGTGAGAAATGGGAATATCAAAGGCGAGACAGGGCCATGAGGGAGTAGAGATGAGTTGAGGGTATAAGCAGAGAGATTCAGTGAGCTGAGGTGAGAGGAGGCAAAAAGTGCTTCAGAGAAGACTTTCAGATTTCAGGAGAGCAGTTACGTAATTCGCGCAGATGGTAGTTTGAGTGTCTCTCTCCCCTTGTGTCCCCCCTACCTCTGCCAGGAAACATTATCCTCTTGTTCAAGAGGTTTGAGGGCTAACTTTGATCACTTGTGTTTACTGTGTGTATGTGTGTGGACAGAAATCTGTTTACACAGTCACATTGTGGGGATTCGCCTTCCTTTTGGGGATAAAATGCAAGTCCCCATAATGTAAATCATTACATTTTAATATGAAGACTTGGTTTAAGGTTAGTTTAAGGTTAGGTTTAGGTTAAGGGTAGGGTTACGGTAAATCTCCAGGAAATGAATGCAAGTCAATATTCTCTGAAGTGATGGAATCACAACTGTGTGTGTGTGAGTGTGCGCAAAATAGCTTTGACAGGGATGGATGTGGGAAGTAGGGATGCTGAGGGAGCTGCAGCCCCCCACCTAAAATTAGACATAATAAATACCATCAGTTAA
This sequence comes from Micropterus dolomieu, assembly GCF_021292245.1. Classification (NCBI taxonomy): domain Eukaryota; kingdom Metazoa; phylum Chordata; class Actinopteri; order Centrarchiformes; family Centrarchidae; genus Micropterus; species Micropterus dolomieu. Next base: position 15,587,491 of record NC_060156.1, on the reverse strand, counting down.
ATCTATTACTTTCTTATTTTTTACTGGAATTTAAATGCATAGTGGACTATTGGTAGGAAAGAGGTTTATATATGTTGTTTATGATTAATATGTATTACTCTAGGAAACTGGAAGAGTCAGGGCATATGGTCAGACAGACCCAGACAGTTAAACCAGCCAACTACAGTTAGAGTGCATAAGGTATCTGCAATTACTGCCACTGTACAGTGACACATAGAACAACGGTAGAACAACATTATGAAATATATAAAATATATAAAAACAGCTTGCTCTAATGTTCCTATCCTTGCAGGTTCATGCATTAGTTCAGTTTTCCTGTGGCTGCTTTGACACACCACATATTGGTGTTCATGTTTGCTGTCTACTTGTGAAACACTTTGGTCTTTGATTATTAACCATGATCTGGTGATGGTGCTTGATATAACCTTAAGGGATATAATTTATTCTGAGGGGGGCATGAATGTCTATACAAAGGTTCACAGCAAACCATCCAGTAGTTAAGACATTTCACTCTGAACCAAGATTGTCAGCCTCACGATGGCGCTACAAGAAAAGTCAGGGAATCCCAAAGGTTGGTGGATTTCCATCCTGGGAACCACAGATGTTTGTGCATGCCTTTTAGGTGTGTCAATAAACCAGTTGCTCCAGTAGTTGAAGGAGCTTTAGTTCAAGATGTTATGGAATAATGGGACACATGGTTTTTATAGATCTAGTCCATTCCATTCATGGCACATGAAGGACAGAGCGTCAAGCTGATGCCAAATCAGATCTGGAACGAGATCATAGCAGTAGAGACAACCAGCTCAAAGCATCCAGCTACATGCTGGCAAACTTGGAACCTAAATGTCTTCTTAACACCTATGAGTTTTGGATATTTGGAAAGTGAAGAATTATAAATTCTACGTTGCGCTTCATGCACCGCATCCAATGTCAAAACAGGAACTGATGAAACAACGATGTTCAATTTGTCATTGTTCAGATTATTGAGGCAAATAGCATGACCAGGCTGTTCTAACATGTCTGGTGTTGTACATTCTAGTTTGTCCCCGTTACATCTAGTCTTTGCCGCATAGACAGAGGGATTGATTTGTCTCCCAAATTCAATGTTTCTTTGTTTGCTCTGACAGGCATTGCCATGGAAACACAAGGGAGTAGAATTACAGTAAAGTTAAGAGGGAAGCTGTAAGAAGGAGTCAGTCCACCAGAGTGTGAAGGGCTGGTATAATTCAAGACCAAAGACAGTGCTACAACATCTCTCTGGGGCTACTGAGGACTACAGCCTGCCTTCACAGTCCTCAGTGAACTTTTAGTCTCTTACATCTTTTAGAAAACCGCTACTTGTAGATACATAGCTGGTATACACTCGTCAGACAATAACCTTCCTGTGTATGGGAGTAATATGGTGTCTCTGTCTGTTTCCTCAAAAATGAAAGCAAAAAATGGATTCTATTCTAGTCTCTTACACAGATGGGGTGTTAAACATTGATAGGCCTGATGTAGGGAGAAAGGGAGAGAGACAGAGAGAAGCACTAATTTCTTCTTCTTTAGTTTTGATTTGATTACTCTCCAGCATCCAATTTAGTAGGAACATCTGTTTAAACACAACAACTACATTATCGTAGATTCATAAACTGACAGTGACATGTATTCATGAGCAAACATAGGCTACACAAGTACAGTGCAGCCTGTCAGTATTTAGACAGGGAGACATTTTTTTTGGCACATTGGACTTTCAAGTTAAAATTCTGATTTTAATCTTTACTTTGAAGATGCTTACACATAGCAGAAAAACCACAGAGAAATTGTAGCCTCTTTAATGCATAGTCCCCCAATTTTAGGGGATTAATGGAAAATTTAAACAATTTATATGTAAAATTGGTTGAAAATCATTTACAACCAATGACTGTCTCCAACTCACAGACATCAACCATGCTCTACCAGGCTGGTGTTCACTGCAGGCATCTCAACTTCTTACCCTTCAGTCTGGTCTTCAAGAATTGAAAGACATGCTCAGGTGATTTTAGGTTATTGACTTGGCCAATCAAGACCACTCCTCTAGCCCAAAATGCTCTAAATGTGTATTTAGGATCTTTGATCTCCTGGATTTTCCTACATTATGAGACCCTAAGAGAGATGACGATTCCTAAATTATTCAATCATTATGGATTTGAAAACCCTGAAACTACGACGTTGTATTAGGGCTGTTGAAATGAAATTTGAAAAAACAAAAATAAATTTTGGCTTTGTATTAGATAGAGGATGCTGTAGGGAGACAGAGACAGAGGGAAAGACATATAGGAAAAGGCATGGGCTAGAATTGAACTCAGGCTGCTACAGTAAAAGACCTTAGTACATGGGTCACACACTGTACTAGGTGAACCATTGGGACACACTGACAAGAGAAAACAAAGAAATAGAGAAAGAAACTTAAATGTTCTCTGAGGTATCGGAGTATGATGTCATAAAATTACAAAAAACCCACAGAAATTCTCTGAGATTAAAGTCACAAATTTACAAGAAAAAAATAATTTTCAGATATGCTTATGTTATTAAAGGCTCTGTACTATTAAAAGCAGGGTATGCAGATGTTAATAACAAGCTTCTTTCACCAACCAGTATTATGAGATACTGCCTTCTGTTCAAATCCCAAAAGCATTAAAAAAAATGGGGAAGAACTGCAGACATTTATAAATGACTAAGATGTGACACTGGCCACACTAGTGGTTTTGCTGCATCACTCATACAGTATCTGCCTGTATGAAACCTCCACTTCTTTGCTTATGACTGCACTGACTGTCTTGTTTTGTTAATGACACAAATGAAGCAATACCCCCACCCCTAATTGTTTTCTTGCAAATTTACCACTTTTAACTCAGAATAGCAGATTTATTTTTGTAAATGTACGACTCTAATGTCAGATGTCTTTTCTCAGAATATTACCCCCCTCTCTGTAATATATATATATATATATATATATCTCTACAATGACCCTGATATGCCACCGTATGAAACACCCTTGAAAGCCAGAGATTTAATCTCATAATAATGGTTTCATTTTAAATCCAATGTGCTGGATTAGAGCCAAAACAACTGTTATACGGACTGTCCACCATAAACACACATTCGGTAAGTAAACACTCCTTGAAGGACACTCACACTGAAGTTTTCACATCTCATCTAGAAGTGAAACTGTGCATCCAGAATCACATGTAAATGATGTGATCATCTTCAATTTTGCCTTCCATTGTATAAATGTAACCTTTTTAAGAATACCGTGACCGTCTGCACAAATGTTTGTCAAACTCACACCTCAGCAGCTTTGCAGACCACACAGTCATTCTGTGCTCTTGCACAACCACAGACCATTTCCTGGTTGATTCAGCGCTGTGTTTCACAGAGAAAGGTTTTAAATATTACCACATTTTGTGCTAAGCTGCTCCCTTAGACATGTTATACTTTGACTCACCTCCTGCCATCAAGCTGCCTGCTATGTTGCTACATAAAGGAATCTGTCAGAGTATGTTGCTTTGTAGGTGTAAAGCCACAGAGTTGATCTGCTGCTTAGCCCAACTGTCCATTGCAGGCATTAAGAAGCTAGTGATTATGCAAAGAAGTTTTAGCTGTAAAAATGAAGTGCCTGTTTAATTTTAAAGGCTTAATGAATTTAATTCAAAAAAGGCAAAATTATTCCCCACTGCAGAGTATAAAACATTTAAACAAGTTTTTTTTTTTTTTATAAACAGATCATCATAATTCAGTTAAACAAATAATTGAACTTTGAATTAAAAAAAACAAAAACATACAATACAACTTTATATAGTTATAAAAACTTATTTTTTTTAAAAATTGCATTTTTCCTCTTTGAGTTTCATTCCTCTGCACTGGCTTTGGTGTTCAGAGGCTGCTCTGCCCACAGAGATTGTTCGGTCTTCTTTCCTTTACTCCGGCATATCTTCAGCACCAGTAGCAATATGACCAACAGTGTGCCGATGACAACAGCTACGAGAATCCTTATCCAGGTACCTGACATGCATTCTGGCTCAAAGACTGCTTTAGCATGTCCTACAAAGAAGAAAACAAAGAATTCATTACTTTTGTCCACACACATCGTTTAACATGGTTTTCAGCCACTGATATTTGCTTGGGAGAAAGTGCTAATCACATTAAGATGTGCTTACCTTCTGCATAGACATTGACAGTCCAATTTCCGGACTTTTCCTCTGCAATCTTCCACCACCCACGGGACAGAGATGGGAGCCACTCTTCTACTGCACAGAAATACACGCCACTATCTTCAGGACCTGGCTTCAAAACTGTTAGGCTGAACTGGTTGGGCAAAGGGTGGTCATATCTTAGACAACCACCCTTCTCCACACTGTATTGTAGGGTACAGTTTCGGTAAACTGAGAATATGGGGCTAGGTTCAGTTTCTCCCCATTTCTGCCAAAACCACGTGACCTGGAACACAGATTTAATGCTGGATTGTTTGGCAATATGACAGGGGACAGTGAAATTCTGGGAACTGCTCACATTCAGCTCCTCTTCTTTCTTTACAATGGACAGGTTTTTTCCTGTGAAAGAGCATGCAGGTAAAAATACACATATTCCAAAGTAGAGATAACAAAATGTATGTAAAAAAATAAAAATAAAAAACACACACCACAACTAGGACAGCACCAGAGAAACTGCATGTGTGGTTGTGCAGCACAAGCCATAAAAATGCATGCAGACAAGCACACGTTCACTTTTCTACTGACTGTTAGATGAGAAGATTGATACCACTCTCATGTCTGTTCTGTAAATAAAAGACTACCACAAGCAGCGGGTTTGCCTAACTTTGCACAAAGACAGGAACCGGGAAACTCAACATCCATACAAAAACAAAGAGGTGTTGGGCCCAGTAGTATGATTGCCTTTTACACTTCCTGTTTTTGTTTGCAAGATACAACATCTTAACAGACCATTTTCACTGCAGTTTTCCAAGATATTTTGACTTTATTCTATTTAGTGTCCTAGTAAGCCATGTCAGTGAGAGAGCATGCACAATATCAGAGCCCTGGAACTGGGCAGCCATCATTAATACCGGTGGACAGAGCCAGGCTAAGCTGTTTCCCCCTGTTTCTAGTTTATGTGCTCATTTAAATTAAGTTGGCTACTCACGGTATAGCTTCACAAGCACCAAGCAGACAAGTGATATCAATCTTCTCGTCTGTCTCTTGGTAAGAAAGTGAAAAGGTGAATTCCCCAAAACTATTTAGAGACAGATGCAAACAAAACAGACACATTTATAAAGCTGCCTACAGAGTGCTCTGAAAGATGTAATCATACCTGGAACATGAACAGTCACAGTGATGGGGCCAGCACTGTCTGAGGCCTTTTGCTGCCAGCGGCTGTCATGATCTAGCTGGTATTGCTCCACCTTGCACTGGTAGGTCCCACTATCCTCCTCATGTGCCCTATGAATTCCTAGGTAGAAGCTGCTCTGAGTGGGTCTGGAGAGACGAAGCCGCCCCTGCAGGTCTCTGAGCCCCTGGTTCTCTGGGTAAATCGTCAGGCCTGTCGGATGAAGCTCCACCAGGGTATTGGTGGCGGAAGAATTGGGTCCAGTGTAGAGCCAAGCTAATTTGTAGGAAAAAAGTGGACTGGGTGCACCTGAGGTCATGTTACACTTGAGCTCCACCTCGTCTCCCTCCCAGGCAAACAGCAGCTGGTCCTTCTTATCTAAACGAAGGTCACTGGCTGGAGAATGATAGAGGGCAGAGAAAAGAAAATGCAGTCAATCTAGAATTAAATGTTTTGTCAAATTAGGTTTGTATAAAGCCCATGAAAAAAGTATTTCTATATATTCATGACAAAATATTCACAAAATAGCAGTCATAACTTTAAGTAATTCACAAAGGCTTTTAGCCCCATCGACTTTAAATCAGTGAGATAAGTATAGGATAAATAGACAAATATGGAAATGTCTCACTTAAAATGCACAAAACTTTGGCTGAACATAGTATGGTCATGTAGGACCCCATTGCTTATAATATGAAAATTGGTTTTTAGGGCCTTTAAAATGGTGTGGGCTGTATATGAAGCTGATGACATGTTAAGTGCTTAATGAAATCTGGAGACATTTTCCATGAGCTATTTAAAGATACACAAACTTACCAGGCTGAATAAGGGTTAGATGTGTAGTTTTGGACACTGGTGAGAGCTCATACCAATCACCATGAGGATCCTGTAGCCACTCCACCACCTCACATATGTATGAGCCAGTGTCTGAGATTTGAGCTTGCCGAATATTCAACTCAAAACAAGGGCCCTTAGTGCGTTTCATGCTGATCCGCTGGCTGAGGCTCGATTCTACCTGGGGTCCAAATGTTACTATGGCATCCTGGTCTGAGCTTACAATGGTCTTATTTTCAGCCTGTAGTTGCAGCAGCCAGGTGACAGCATAGCGAGAGGACGCAGAGGTTTCGGAGATAACTGAGCATTTTATTTCTATGTCAGTGTTGATATTTCTTGTCAAGGCCTGAGTGGGGCTGAGAGTGAGCTTTGTCTCTAGGAGAGGGAGAGAAAGGGAAGACATGTATGAGAAACAAGGAGAAATTCACAGTGCAGCTTTCTTCCTAAAATTGCTCTAGAGATGGCATGCAGCTTAACAAATCTCAGTGGTACCTGGGTTCTGCACACTCACAGCCAGCTGGTTGGATGCAGGTAGCTTCTTGTGTACATTCTCCAGAAAGACAGACACGCTACACTGGTACCTCCCTGCCTCCCTGTGGCTTGCACCGTTGATAAGAAGGTAGTGAATGACTTCATTCTTTTTGTTCTCTACTTTCAGCTGGTAGCGGTGCTGGTCTCCAGACCAGCTGATGGCACCATCAGAGTACAGTGTCAGAATGTTATCTAGGGTTGAGACATCACGCTGCAGGCTCCAAGTCAGTGTTAATGGTATGCGTGGCCCTCTGACCCGGCACATCAACTCCACATTTTCTCCTACAGGCACTCTGGTTTTGCGACTTATCAGGTTCACTTTCACAAATGAATCTGTGACAAAAATCCCAAATAGTCAACTGTGGCAAATAGGAAAGCAGAAACTGAGCATCGTACAATCATCATGTGATCATAAGTGTTAAAAGTAAAAAAGAGATGTGAATAAATTAGATTTACAAAGCATTGTCTTCTCTCAGTTATTCTCACACTTATCTTGTACATCATTTCTCAATTTAATTTCCTTCTTTAAAACAAGAAAAGGTTATTATGCCCATAATCATCAAAATGACACAAAACTTAAAGCATTAAGCAGTCTTGGCGCACAGTCTATGCAAATAGGGTATATGCAGTGAGGCACTCAAAAGTCGATACTTATATCATTTCGATGCATGAAAATGCATTTTCAAGCTTAAAGTCTGAAGCACTGGTAGTGAACCTCTTTACACCCTACAACACAAAAATTTTTTGGACAGAACAAAAAACATCCTTTTAGTTTTTCTGAGAGCTTTACTCATGGTCTGGCTCAAAGTGCAAAGTTTGCACTGATTAAAATCAAAATCAATTTTCCTCTTGGATGCATGATTGTGCATATGTCATGGCAATCTGCCCATTGGGTTTTGAAATGTCTTGAGTGCAAACTTAAAATGTATGCAGAGGTGAAATGGAAAAGGCTCCTCCTCTGTGGAGCACGAATGCACTCAGAAAGTGTATTCCTATTAGATTTTGATATGTCTTGCATTCAAATGGAAGTTTTAGCCCGATGGTGGTACTACAGGAAAGATCAGAGGGGTTGTCAAAACATTGGGAATAATCTTCTGGGAACCGTGAATATGCATTCTCAGTGTCATGGAAATCTGGCCAACTGGTAGACTGACCAACATCCACATCCTTGGTGTTTCATATATGGTGAAGCCATTGTATAGCGAGTAATCAAACATGATAAGAGGAAACTCAATGTGCAGGTTTAATCATAAATTTTATCTGGAATAATTTGTACTACACAGGTAGATTTAGACATATCTTACCCACAGGAGCCACTGTCACAGTTGTAGTCTGTGACTGGCTGTTGGTCTTGCTATTAGTATTCCACTCAGACACAGTACACTGGTAGACACCTGAATCAGAAGGTGTGACCTCATCAAGCTCTAGGGTAAAGGTGTCAGTTGATGGACGCATTGCCTTTACTTTGCGACTCATGAACTCCTTCGCTTTCGCCGTAACACCCTCCTGACTTAGACTGATGAGAGTGGTGAACATGGGTGTTGTGGTGGATGCTGATCTATGTTGCCAGGTGACGGAGAGCTGACCTTTGACCCCAAGCACTTTACAGGTGAGCTTCAACCTGTCACCTTCGTTCACACTCGGAGTGTTTTGCATTTCAACTGAGAGCCCACTTTCTGTGATGAGACAACAGACAGATGACAAGGGTGTGTTTGAGAGGATATTTTTAGAAAACACAATGACTTTATTATTCTTCACAAGAGATAAAGAAGATAAAACGTAAAATCAATGGTACATCCCACAGGTAACAAAATTAAACTCTGACTAAATGTCTTGTGAGTCTCAGTCAGTATGGGTTCACTTGCTGACTGACCTGTGGCTGAGATGTTGACCAACTTGCTGATGGAGTCCTTGGCTGCTCCCTGTGTAAAGGCCCCATCCTGGCCTCTGTCCTGAGGCCATGCCCTACAGATATACTCTCCTTGGTCATCAGTTCTAACAGGCTGCAATATGAGACTGTAATCTCTGTCTCCCGTCCGGGCTGCCCTAAGCTCGCCTTCTTTCGCTCGCACGCTATACTTGGGTCCTACAGACAGAATGCCTGTAGGGCCAATGCGGGCCAGCTCATCACTTCCCCTGAGCCAGGCTACAGAGAAGAACCTTTCCTCCAGGTTGTGTGTGCCTACGCTGCAGGATAGCGTTAGCTCTTGCCCCTCCTGCAGAGTTGTCGGCTGTGCCGAGACTCTCACCACCAGAGAAGACATGTCTGGCACCACCTCTACTCAAGGCAAAAAAAAAAAGCATAGCGAGACAAACACATCCTGCCAAGAAACCACAGTGATGCTGCATAGGGGAAGAGCAAAGATGAATGTGTCGACTTATCAAGATGTGCTATTAAATAGAATCAGTTAAATGTTAGAAGCGTCTAACCTCTGGCGTTGACATTCAGGGTAGTTTCCTCTGCATCCTTCTGTGTGATAACATACCAGGAGCGGTCAGGATCTTGGATCCACTCCTGAGCCTGACAGTAGATCCTGCCTTGGTCTGAAAGCTGTAACTGAGCCATCTTAAGCCTGTATGTGGTCTCTCCCATTTTATCTAAACTTATGAGTCCAGCTTGGTATCGCCCCTCAAACCCCTGGCCTGGGTTCAGTGTGAAATCTCTGTCCAGAGAAATTATAAGATGAGCATTGTCCTCGCCATCTTTATGGAGATACCAGGCAAGAGACAGATGGGTGTGCTGGATGGTGTTAGTGGAGGCTTGGCATGTTAAAGTGAGAGCATCGTCCTCATTATAGCTCAGTGAGGTGGACGAAGGTGATGAAACGCTTAGGGAGTTGTCAATCACTGTGGTACCGCATCAGCAACAGACACAAAGACATAAAAGTAAAACATTTTTGCCATCCTACATTACAGTGATGCAGTTACATTGAAAGGTATGTCTTAAAATAGAAAAATAGAATGGTGACTGATTACCTTTCACTGTTGTTTTAGCACTATAGATTCCATTATAAATCTGTTCTGTGTTGATTACAGAACATTCATATTCCCCTTCATCATGTTTTTCTAGGCTTTGTATCTCAAAGACGACTGAGTTTGAAGAAACATGTTTCAGAGTAATTTCCCCAGTTCTCACACGGCTGCTATACATAGCAAAGCTGAAGCTTTGGTCACTGGTGCTGATGATGTTAATTTCAAAAGTGGGATTTGAAGGCTTGTTAATACAGAATTCAAATTCTTTTCTAGTGCTAGCACTGGCAAAGCCACTCACATTGCAGGTGATGGAGAGCAAAGAACCCACCACACGATACAGAGGCCCAGCCTGTACTTCAGTGTGCACTCTGGCTTCTCCTGAGTGAACCACAGACAAAACACAGAAGTCAGTTGAATACTGCAACATTAACTGTTACAATTCAGTGTCCAACCTTTGTTCACTATTGCATTGATATGAAAAGCAAAGCTATTTAGCCTTCATGTGACTTTGCACATTGCAATAAATATTAACTTTTTACAGTATATGCTGTGAGGTATGTATTTATTATAAGCATCAATGAGGACAAGTGCCTGCAAATAATGGAAACGGTCTGTTACAGGACATTCAAAAGAAAGGAAGTGATAATTGCTGCCTTGTCAGTTTCATGGATTTATTTGCCATTACTTTGTTTGCCTACACCAATTTAATTGTTTTCAAATTATTAAAAGACAGACCGAATAACATAAGTGAATCATCAATTCTGAATCCTTGAGTTGAATCACAGAAGTCTTTGCTAAATGCAATTTCATGAAATGATAAAAATAGGTTACCAAAAAACACAGTGAGTATTAAAGTTTGATCAGATACATTAAACTTGATATGTATGTATTATTGGTTATTACTATCCCTTGTTATTTTTTAGTAGTATATTTAAGATGGACATAATGACACACAGACATAATGTTCCACTTAAAATGCCCTCAACAACACCAAGTTACTTTTCTTCACTTAACTTTAAAACTACATTTTCTTTTGTTCTTTTTAAAACAAGGGCATACATTTTACAAATATGATAATATTCTACCAAATTTCCAGTCAGCATGATCACTCACCAGAACCCATTTCAACAGCAGGAATTCAATGTACAACTTACCACAGTGCAGAAATAGTCCCAGACAGAATAACAAATTGACCCTCCAAAATGATTGCAGGGAACACATCATCCTGAACCCGCTTCAGAAGTACCACAGTGTTCACACCATAGCATCTGTGACGAGGCCCCTAGTAAGTCTTCAGATCCACCGGAGCTTTTACAGACACTGAAGTGGTTGCTTCCTGTAGGTACACGAAGAGGAAGTCTGACATATAACCTGCACGTTTCACATACCATTGCAGCATACTGTACTTTTAAATGTATTGGCATTGTCACCAATACTGTGGGTCAATAAAAATGTAGGCTACATGTTTCGGTGGTTTGTGTTTAAGTTTTTACCCACCAAATAGATTTGTTCCGGCCTCGATCTACAGTCTTATCTGATTTGGGTTAGATATATTTCCGTTGTCGGATAAAAAAACGCGCTGTCCTCGTTGGGGCTCATATGGGCTACATCACAAGGTTAGACACCATCATCAAATGTGATACAAAAAAACACCACCATTTACAAGCTGAAAAAGAAGGCGCTCATTTTAGCCTCAACCATAAAGTTACCTGAAATAATATGCAGTGAGGTGAAATAAATGCTCGGGTCTCTCCTGCAGGCAGATGGTGCACTCTATCGGCATCTTCAGAGATCGACACCCGTCCAGGTCTTACAAAGTTTCTGCCCTTGTCCTACAAACATTTTACCTTTCATTAATTTCAGAATAGCCGATAATGTGTGTAACTTCCGGTTTCCCAGAATTCGATTAGCTATTAATTGACATAATAATAGGCAATACTGGTAGGCTATTTACCCGATCAGTCTCGCGGAGATAAAGTGCCCGCGGTTGAATTGCGTTGCTAGGAAACAGCTTGGGTCCAAGTTCGACTTAATTCGGCAAAACATTTCTCATTTCACTCATTTGATGTGGTGTTGGAGACCAGCGAGGCAATACTGCCGCTTAGTGGAGAAGATGGAGGCGTCTGACTGCTGCAGCTGTGACTTTCACTTTCCAGCATCTCGCCCGAGCTTTACTGCTTGATTGAGTAAATACATGCTGGGGAATTTGCTGTAAGAAGAACAAGGTAGATAACCATCAGGATGGACGCCTCTGGGGTGTAGGACAAAGGTTTGTCTAGTAGTAGACAATTCTCTTTCTTCTTTCTTTCTTCTCTCTTTTTGTCGTTTTATTTTACCGGGGATGTTTCAGTGAGATAAAGATAAGATAAGATGACATAAGACTTTATGGATCCCTGAGGAGAAATTCACAGACAGGCTATGAGATACAAATAAAACATGAATGGGATATGAAATTAAATATATATAACATTTTAATGCCTTAGTCTTCATAAGAAAATTGTACACATATTTAGTGCAGAAGAAATCCAGAAATCCAACATGATCTATTATAGCTTTATGTATAAGGATGAATAATAAATACAATGTACATAATAATAGATTAAATTAGATAGTGATGTGATAGTGAATATGTAATTTATTATATATTGTTGTAGATAGCTATCAAGGAAAAATATGATACAAAATATGATTTATATTTATTGTTTATTTTTCTCAACTTTTCTTTATTCTTTGCTTGGACAGTTTTATGTCTTCATGCCTCTAGAAACAGTTAAATTAAGAAACTCTGAGGATCTGATTCTATTGCTCACAACCCATAGACACATACAACCTATGCAAAGGGGTCACAAGTAGACACTGCTTCACTTTAAAGGGCTCACAAGCCAAAAGGCTGTGAACCACTGCATTAGGGAATTAGTGGTTTTACTCAGGGGCGCCTCAGTTGTGGCAATGAGGGAAGGGCAAACGCTTAACATGATAATAGGATGCTGATTGCTGTTTGCACTGATCTCTATTTGGTGTGGTCTCGTGGAGGAGACCTGGCATCTGTCGTTCTGAGAAAAGAAGAAAAAAGGGCAAATTGAGTAACTTAGGAGGAAATTTACTCAGCACAAGAAGAGGAAGTGTTTAGTAACAAGTGTTGCTACATACGTATGTTCCTCTCAGAACAGGAATAGGAAGTATAAAGAAGACAGGAAAAAACAAATCCACATCTCAAAGCGACACAACTGCTGCAAGCGTAAACCACAGGGGTCTTTTTACAAGTGCAGGTGCATCCACACTAGCTGCAAACTGTTCTTCTTAGAATAGTGAGTTTATGAAGAGCCACTGGTTTGAAAGATGAGTGACTCACTGGAGAGGACTACAGACTGTCCCTTGCTGCCTCTTGGAGATAGCTCCAGCCCAGGCGAGGAGAGAGAGAACCTGACAGGCTCAAGTGAGTTACACTGGGAAGATGGAGGTCTACCTGTGGAGCTGCAGAGAGGAATGGAAACCCTGCGAGTGAACAGAGAACTGACCGATGTGGTGCTATGTGTTCAGGGATATGACTTCCCTTGCCATAGAGCCATACTCGCTGCTGCCAGCCAATACTACAGGTAAAATAAATCTAGTATTGGCTAACTCCATTGAGCTAGCATCGCTGGTTTTACTGAATGACTGTTTTTTTCTGTGCAGGGCAATGTTTTGCAGTGGTCTGAAGGAGAGTCATGAGGAGCGTGTGGAAATAAAGGGGTTGGACAGTGGAACCATGTGCTCTCTCCTAGAGTATACCTACACCAGCCGAGCCCTCCTCACACACTCAAATGTTCAGAGAATACTAGAGGCTGCCAGTCAATTTCAGGTAAAATGACAATTACTTACAATAAAAGTTAAAGAAGATACTGGATTAGTTTTGCTTTGCAGTTTCACCATCTGATACACACAGAGTTACTTGTAAATCTTGAGCGGATTATCAGCAACAAACACAAATTTTTTTACCGTTACAAATTGATTGCCAGTAAAGACAAAAAGTTGTACATAATTTGACTGTAATTGTCAAAGGAACTGATGTATTTTTTACGTGAAGTCACTGACTTCCAAAAACCTAAACCTGTTCCTAAGCCATTTTATTTTTAGCCTGATACATTTTTTACCTTATCCAATTGGCTGTGAAAGGGTTTTATCAGAATTGCAGTACTTTCTCACACTACAGTATCTAAGTGTGACCACATGGATGATCATGTGATTCTTCTGTGGAAGTAAAAATACAAACAACCAGAACTAGAGGTGTGAAGTTTGAACCCAACAGCAGCTGTTTACTCTTTATACAATATAGTTGATAGTCATGGCATTTTAATTCAGTGTCAATTAATTATTAGTAGTCAGTTGGCACACATGGCGCATCAAAGCCATGGCAGATGCCACTATGATGCAGAAACAGCTGTAAAAAGTATTAAAAATGCATAATATGATTGATTTATTTAAATTCAGAAAGACAGGTTCTATCACAGTGAACTACATTTAAAATCTTCAAGTTGTTCTGATCTTCTCACTTTAGACAGTTTCCCCATTCAGTGGAACAAACATCTTACTTAATGATGAGATGAGTAGCTCTGAGAGGGAAGTGAAAGTTGCCCAGTTGTTTACACTCAGGATCAGTTTTCCATACAGGCTTAAATTAACTACACAGCTGCACCACACAAAAGGGGAGGCAGGGGTTTGTGTTCCTATACTTCATTTTTGTGACGATCAATTTAAGTTTTAGATTTTGAAGACAAAAAGTTCACACATTCTGGTTTGTTACTCCTTCAACAGGCTCTTTTAGGGTTAGGAGTGACTTATTTAGGATTGAGGTTAGAATTACAATCACATTAAGATTAAGGGTACTGATTGAGCACACATGCCTGTAATAATATTAACTTTATTTGCATAGCACTTTTCTAAATAGGGTTTAAGTGATTATTGCTAAAACAAATAGAGAAAAACAATAAAATTGCTAAAATACATAGATTACAAGAAAAAAAATTAAGCAAAACACAAAATGAAATAGTAAAACAGTGATGAAGATATAAAAAATATGTTGGCTATTTTTAAGAGTTAGGGCAATAATTCTAAACTTGTATGGCCTGTGGCACCTTTCGGGTTTCTAAGGCAATGTTCCTGTTGTCTTGTCTATTTTAGTTATGCACACTTTTGAAATTCTAGTATTACTAACCATTTTTAAAAATCTCGTGTCGCATTATCTGTTTATCAACGTCTGAGAAACCCTGTGCATGCACATCAGCATGTTCACTCATTTGACAGCTTAAGATTGTATTCAATGCCTATATGCTGGCCTTATCTCTTGTAGTTTCTGCGTGTGGTGGATGCATGTGCTGCCTTTATGAGCAAGTCTCTGCACCTAGAGAGTTGTATTGGGATCCTGAATCTTGCTGAAAACCATGCCCTACCGGCTTTGAAGACCAGGGCTCAGGACTACATAACCTCTCAGTTCTCCCAAGTAGTCCAGCAGCAGGACTTCCTGGAGCTGCCAGCAGAGTCACTGGAGGTGATCCTGCAGAGGGACGACCTTGATGTGAAGTGTGAGGAGTGTGTTTTTGAGGCACTCATGCACTGGGTGAGAGCCCAGCAGGATGAACGCTATCCTTTACTGGCCAGGTTGCTTTCACATGTGCGACTGCCATTGTTGGAGCCTGCGTACTTTGTTGAAAAGGTGGAATCAGATGAACTGATTCGCCGTTGCAGTGAGGCCTTTCCTCTTTTGCAAGAGGCCCGCACCTATCACCTCTCCGGCAGGGAGGTCAGTATACAGGGAACTAATGTTATTTGGCAAAATCTACTACTATCCTATAAAATATTCCATATTACAAACTCCTTTTTTGCGGGTATTTGATTTTATGATACAATTACTGCTGTGTGTCATTGTTTTATTGTTTACTGTGGTTTGTACATGTATAACACATTTATAGGTGGTCTCTGAACGAACCAAGCCTCGCGTGCAGCACTTTCTATCAGAGGTGTTCCTGATAATTGGAGGATGCACTAAAGATGAACGCTTCATTTCCACTGTCACCTGTTTGGACCCCCTTAGACGCAGCAGGCTGGAGGTTGCCAGGCTTCCAATCACAGAGATGGAGGACGAATCCCAAAACAGAAAATGGGTGGAGTTTGCCTGCATCACTTTCCGCAATGAAGTGTACATATCTGGTGAGAGAAGGCTTAGTTGCTGTGATATGTATAGGTGAAAGGGAAATTGTTCAGCACCTACTGTTTATATATCTGCCAAGTTATTGTTTCTATATGTCCTCTCATCGAGTATTAATTTTCCTTGCATCTTCATCATGTAAACAGGTTGTTGTAAATGTTTCTATGATTCTGATATTTAAATGTGATGTTGTTTTAATCAGTGAATCCATGGTGTACCACTGAACAAAACAAAATGAAGACGTGAGATCATCTGCAGCAAAAGTTCATGTGGTTTTTAGGTGTTTCCCAATTTAGGAACTGACACCTCAGTCATGGTTACTTTAGTTGTTCAGCGACACGTATGCTGTGAATGTTCAGACTAGGTCGTGGGATTTTACATCTTGAATCAGAATTGTGGGTGGCCCAATGTAGAGCACAGATTTAGTAATTGCATCAGTGTTCTTGGACAAATGTCTGTATAGCAGGTGACAGTTTTCTAAAATGATCCTGTTGTTGCAGGAGGTAAAGAGACACAGCATGATGTTTGGAAATATAATGGCGCCCTGGACAAGTGGATCCAGATTGAGAGCCTGATGACTGGGCGCTGGAGACACAAGATGGCAGTCCATGGGGGGAAGGTGTATGTAATGGGTGGATTTGATGGAGTTCAGAGACTCGCTAGCGTAGAGGCCTATGATCCCTTTCACAATCGCTGGACACAGGTAAACATGAATGCTATATTAATGTGGTACCTTTGTGTAACTTTACACCAAATGTTCCTTAAAGCGGCCATAATTAATATTTTCTTAATAACAATAATTTCATGTATGTGAAAGGTGAGGGAAGGTAGAGAACAGAGAATTATAACCCTAATCTGCAGTTCCAATGAGCACTACAGAGCGTTTTTCAGCTCATTGTTATAGTTTCACATCCCATAACTTTACTAGTTTGGATTCCTTTCTTCGCTCTCCACACAAAGTTAGTGACAAGCTGGTGAGTAGTGCATTTGGCAGCTAAAGAGCCAAATACATCCATCAAGGGAAGACCAAAACAGAGCTACAAGGAGAATTAATACTGCACTTACATTTATCAGGTGGCAAAAAACACAACTCCATATGAATCCTAATGTTGTGTCATGTCTGCTAGATGTGGAAATAGGCAACTGTTTGCTAACAATCATTTGATTTCACAATTTCAACTTTGTGAGGAGGTGTCAATGTTGCGTTTACATTTCATAACAACATATTCCATGTCACCCAATACTGAATAAAGTAAATAAATTTATTATAATTATTATAAAATGAAAATAAAGACCTTTAAAACTTTAAAACTCAATTGATTTTGAATAATTTCTTAAATAACTTCACAAATTATTGTTTCATTTATATAATTTCCACAATTTTTGTGATGTAATTATTTGTAATTATAATTATTTATTTAACAACCTTGTTGTAACCTTAACCTTGTTAATTACAGTATTATTTATGTGTACATTTGGTGTTAAATACTGTACATTTGATGCTCCATAAAGTGTACTGCTTTAAACAATATTTAATATCACGTATATCCTGCTATGCCTGTTTGTCTGTACTCCATATACTTACTTCAATGCCCTTCTGGCTGTACTTGCAGGTGACTCCTCTTGCAGTCGGTGTGAGCTCCTTTGCAGCTGCAAGCTTTGACAAATGGATCTATGTGATTGGTGGCGGGCCAAATGGAAAGCTGGCAACTGATCAGGTCCAGTGTTGGGAACCTGGGACAGACATCTGGGAACTACGGGCACCCATTCCCATCGAAACCAAATGCACTAATGCAGTCACATTCAACAACTGCATCTATATAGTTGGTAAGTTGATGGTTTTGATTAATCAAGTACTGTACTTAAGGACAAATTTTAAGTATTAGTACTTTAGTACAGTATTTTCATTTCATGCTGATTTTTCTACTTCCAACTAATCCTACAATTATTTGATCTTTTTAGTTTCTAGTTACTTTACAATTTAAAACTTTACATACAAAACATAGGAGTTTATAAAATGTGATGCAGTATATTAAATAGTTAAACATAGCTTTACCTCAACCAACTAAAACCGTGAAATGCTACATTCAGATGAATAGTAATTCACACGAATAACAATCCAATAATATTCATTCACAGGGCATTTATCTGTGTTATCAGTATTTTGATATTTTAAATACATTTTAATGACTTGTGAACTTCTACTGAAATTGCAGGATAATTATTTTTTATATTGCTATACCTTTACTTGAATAAAGGATCTAAATACTTCTTCCATCACTGTACATTGGTGGATTTATATTTGGAGTATGGTTAAGTGTTTGTTGCCAAAAATATATATATATGAAGGGTTTCATTTCAAAATGAGATGACCACAGTGTAGACACAGTGTAAAGTAGTGTAGACACCAACTCTTCAAAAATTATCTCTAGCATTAAGAGTTCATTTGCAAAAACAGGTATCTCTGTTTTTATTTATTGTTCTAAATAATGTTATTTTGTGTGTGTTCTCTGGGAATTATCAATCAAACTGGTATTTGGTTATTAATTTTTAAGAATGGCATGAATCTGTTCTTGCAAATGCTGAATGTTTTTCAAGAACGTGCTCATCTGTCTGGTAAATTGTTTGAGAAACGGATTTGCATATACAGTAAATAAATGGGAAGTGTATGTGTATATGTAAAAACCTTATGTTACAATTAAATTACTCATTCTCTGTCTGCTTCCAGGGGGTGCCATGCACGCCATGTACCGCTACTCGCCTCTGTCAGACTCCTGGTCCCTTGTGACCCGTCTGGGGGAGAGGGCAAGCTGCGCCATCGCCGCTTGTAACAACAAACTTTTCATCACTGGGGGACGGGACAACAAGAACCAAGTTATCTCCACAGTGATGTGCTGGGACGTTGGCCGGGGAGTGCTGACGGAGGAGTGTGTTTTACCTATGGGCGTGTCGCACCATGGCAGTGTGACACTCATGAAGTCCTACACACACATACACAGAATAACACCTACTTCAGAGAGCCAATGACACATGCTTCTGTGAGGAGGACATTATTGTTGATGAAAGAATGGATTGAAAAGGAAAAGTGAAAGAGTGATGAAAAGGGGGATTGTTTTTGTGTATATAACTATGTTAATTTTATGACACTTTTAAATATGAGGAGTTGGTCAATAGCAGCCATGTTATATTACAGCAGCAATTGTTGAAACTTGATTTTATAACAGTAATAATAGATGAACACAGAATTGGTTGAATACCAAAAAATACAATGTTTCATGGCTTTTACAGTTAAAAATCATTAACATAAAGAATACAAAAACGTGCTATGCTGTAAAACGTTGCTGACAGAATGGATGTGATAAATTACATAAATCCATATTAATAACTAAAAATATGCATATCAACACTATAGGTGTGACTTTCATTGCATTGAGGAACCAAACTGAAGCCCTATAGGCTAGCACCTGCTGATTTTTATTCACACGCGCGCGCGAGCACACACACACGCACACACACACACACACACACACACACACACACACACACCATGTCTTTGTGACAGTTTGTCTATTTTCCTGTGAACACTGCCATCAAGTGGTGAACATAAATATGTGTTTTATTCAAACAAATACTAGTAATAATAATATGTATGTAACACAATATCATATATTATGTTTAATCTAAAACAGAAATTATTTCCGCACACTGTAACAACCTTTGAGTCAAACAAATCACTGTAAGTAGACCACTGGTTTTATACATCTACTAGTGTACTGACGGGTATTTTTCGATTCTTGATACCTTACATTCCAGCTTTAGACACAACCGTAACAAGAAAAGAATCCGGGATGATACCAGGTAACTGACTTTTCAGTCGAGCTTCCGGTAAATTTTGAGACAACAGACTGGCATCAAGGTTACAGTAATGAAAGTTATAAAATCGTCATTTCAAAAGCTGATATGGAGAAGTGTGATGTCGCCTCAATACTAAAGTTGGTAAATATACTATTATTAAAATAAACGGTGCCTACAAAACTATGCCACACCTTAATCAAACCTGTCAGTGCAGACTGAAAGTTTTACTCTACGAAAGAGACAGGCTATGTGGAGAGACTGAAAGCACTCACGCTTGAGGAGGCGTCAACCTGACACGCCTGTTTAATATTAACCTTTGCTGGTAGGCCCACTCTCGCCTGTCGAAAGGCTAGAAGGAGTATCAACATGATCTTTTCGACTTACTCCAACTGGAAAGGACGAGATAGACCGGTTTAGGGCCACAAGTGCAAGACACCTTCGATGAGAAAGTGAAAGAAAATGCTAAGGCAGCGCAGCGTATTGTTCTGATTTTCTGAAATGGCTCGTTATTTCATGTCCTTTTTCATCTTGACCTCCTGCCGAGGTGAGTTTTTCTTTTTTTATGTTTATGCTGATTTGTTGAACTTGTTGTGTGGGCATGAAAACTACACTTCAGACCTTCTTGCAGGCCTGACCGAGATGTTAATGATTTATCCAAAGTTGAGTTCCTAAGTCCATATTTTCTCACAGCAGATACAAATAAAATAAAAATTATGCCAGTGGTATATATTAGTTAGTACTGACTTAATGTTTCTGAACTCCTTCAAATACTTTTTGAATAATACTTCTTCATTTATAGCCTAACTGAGGCTATTATAGGAATACAGCATTACTTCTGAATACTAACCCAGGTGAAAAAGAAATATACTTAAGTAGCACTTTATTTGGATGCACTTATCATATTTTAATTGTACTATACTAAGTGTATATTAAGTGTGTTGTTTTAGAACAACTTAAAGTATGTTAAGTGTCATTTTAGAAATACTTATTCAACTTTAAGACAATTGCAATATATGTATTTTAATATACTTAGTTGTGTTAAAATGGACCTATTTTAAGTATCTTTACTGTAATTTAAATATACTTCTTTAAAATGAACTTAAAATACCCTTTTGTGCTATACTTGAAGAACACTTTAAATATATTTTAAATGTGTTCTCTGAACATTTTTATTAGCATTTCAGTGTATTAGTAATTTATTACTAGTATACTCCAAGAGCCACTATTAATATCTTGGGAAGCTTCTTTATGAAACCATTCAGTATGAGAATAATGCATTATTAATGCATTAAAAATATCTTGCAAATGCTCTTTTTAATAAAAATCAGTTTAAAAAAAAGTATTTTACAACACACACACATACAGACAACTAAAAACTTGTAAAACGTGTACATTACAAAAATAAATTCCTGTACATTAAAAGGTGCAGCAGCATGTAACACATCTTGAGCAAAATAAATAATCAAATAAAATAAAATCAGTAAAATGATGACATATGACCAGTATTACTGAAAAGTACACTATACACATCCCATCATTAAGGTTTGGACACTGGGCACGCCTCAGATGACCTCATGGCAAACTGTGCCACTTGACACCATATGTGCCACTTCTGGAAACTGCTTTAACACACAGCATCTGTGGAAGGGAAAAAGAAATATTTTGTTTATATCAAAGCAATATTACCTCTAATTAACTAACTACCATTGTGTGATTTTTTATTTTGTTTAAAGTTGCTGAAACACAATATGAACTTCATGTCTAACTGTTCTGATGATGCTAACTGTTTAGGTTCAGGTGAAATGGTTTTCCACAAGGGACCCCTCCCAGTTAATGCTCAGTTCTTCCATTACAACGTGATCAAAAACATTACATAAACACTACTGTACATTCAGCCAAGGAGCTGTATATGATAAAAGGTTATAAAACAGGTACAACAAATAACACAAACATACAGACTTGCTTAACAACTGTGCTGTCTACATGTCATTTCACATAAACACAGCAGTCAATTTGTGAAGTACAAAAGTGGCCAATTACTTAATGTATAAGAATATTTTTAATATAATTATTTTATCTCAAGAATATTTGTTTATTTAGTCTGACCCCATTGACATGTAGTGAGCGCAAAAACAGTAATGGTGTGCAGGAGCCAGACATACCTATGAGCACATTGTTGTGAGGGTCCAGCTGGTCCTTTGAGATTTTCCTGGCCTCTAAGCCCTCTGAGTGAGGCAACAATCCCAGGAAGCTCTAAAAGAAAAGAAATGCAGTTGCAAATGAGTTTAAATATTCAGTTAGGCCAGTACTTCCACCTAGTTTAGTTCTTCATTTGCGTATCATTATAAACACTGTAATTCTGTTCTTATAGCTAATCTTTATTATTATTCTTTATTTAATTTTCTTGAGCTAAGGCAGGAAATTCCAACTCTGGGTTTAGCATTAAGTTGTTTAAAGTTGGCAAAGGGTAGGTTCAAGTTTTAAAAGTTGAAGTTACAGGATCTATGACCATACAAATGGACATAAAGTTGACCAGTATTTCATACAACATCACATTTTATTATATTGTGTAGTCTGCCATTTCAGGACACAAAAACATTATAATTATATAATAAAACAATTCTCACATACCCTTGTACACTTTAACATTGCTGTTATAACAGAGTTATTGGTCACTGTAATGGTTAACGTTACCCCCTCCATGGTTGCAGTGAAGAAAAATCTCTAAAAAACAGTGTACCTTTAGAATGAATTTAAACCAAAATGACAACTGTGGTGATGTCTTTACAGACTATATGGGCAGGAATAATGATTATAGTGACCAATAATTTACTGTAAACATGGACATGTAAGTAGGGTAGACTATAAAAATGTGAACCTATTCTTTAGCACACAGACAGCAGCATATTAGCATTTATTACTCTGATAAAGACCTCACTGGTCATTTTAACAGTGCAAAAGCAGAATTGAAGGCTCATACACACACATTCACAGGCCTGCCTTGTTAAAATCTCATGCATCAAATTCCAGCAACAGGGTTACTGAGATTTTACATTACCAAAATTTTAGTAACATTAAAAACTGCCTTACAGCAAAAATCAATACATTACTGTAACGTTAATTGCGTTACTTTTGTAACGTGTTACTCCCAACACTGTTTAAGGCAGACGAAATTTGCTGTCTCGATTATGAAGCTATTAACGAGGTGGTATTATGCTCATTTTCAGGTTCAAAACCTTAATTAGGGGTTGTACCAGAACAGGTTTACATGGTTTAATTTTGAAAAAACACCATATTTTTCTCATACTGCACATTGTTGCAGCTTCTCTTTTCACCCCACGTATTGTACGTTCCGCTCTTGAGCTATAGAGTGATGCATCTTACTTGTACAAAATCTTTGTTAGGAGTTGCACATGTGCAGTTCTATGCTGCCTTGCCCAAAAATGCTACCATAGCGCAAATCGATAGACTCGACTCTACTCGGCCCTGCTCCGTTTTCCGTTGCAGACAGTATCCAGAGATAGTACGTAGCTTGTCATCATAGCAACGCCACACACAACGGCTGCGACGTAATGTTCAATGCGACACACACACCAGCGACCCACACAGCTTTCTCTTTTTTAAGTTAAAACATTTCAACATTACTCATTACTGAATTTCTAGTACATTTTCAATGCATTTAAGCGCACTTCTTTTTGACCTGGGAAGGAAGACCAAGAAATACAACTAATTAAAGCCTAATACTTGTGTTTTTTTAAATGTGTTACAACTTTGTATCCAAATTGACTTACCTTAACTTAAGTTTTCAGCTTATACTAAACCACATACACAACTTCAATTATACTACATTCTACATACTTAAGTTTACTGTCACATAACAAAGAGAAACAATAATTCTGAGAATCAAGGGAATATTTGGCAATGTTGCATGAAAAAATTACATTGAATTGATTAAATATAATTGAAACCTCATTAAAGGTTGTTAAGTAGACCATGAGTCAAAAATATTTTGTCAAACCACAAATTATTTCCTTGGTCAAGAACAAATAAGCACACATACAGTATATTAAAAGGTGTTTACACATGAACCCTAGCACCTATTTCCAGAAAAACACCTAAAATAACATACCCAAAATTAATCAGTAATAGCTCCTCAACCACTAGCCCTAGATGCATAATTCTGGTCTCCTTTGAAAGGTCAGAAGCTAAGGAACATAAATCCATTGTACATTAACATATTTATTTTACCATAACAGACTACATGGAGATCAAATACAGAAAAATTGCTATATTTTAAAGCAATAAACCATCAAAACCATCATAAGGTAGATTATAATGCACCTGGAATACAACTGTAACTGTAAATCTGATGAAAAGAAGCTAATATACAACAGTTATTACACAATCTTTCAAAAACATACCAGGCGAATGTCCATGTTTTGGCCATATTTACTGTTTAAATGTTCACTTTTATTGGGATAATCTTCAAGATATTATTTCTCTCCATACAACCACATTCCCAATAACATAAAGCTTCCAAAGCATTGAAATATTGATAAAAACAGTCAATATTCCTGTGACCAATGCATGCTCCCATGCTTTACAGGCCACAGCTTGAGAACAGAACTTCTAAAACGCTCTTTTTGTTCGTCTCGACGAGACGAATCTGTACATTTCCTGGATGTCTGTGTAGCTCCTACGGTACGCCAGCAGAGGCAAATAAAAAGCGCCTCCGCCAAACCAAACTCTTCTTCTCTGCTTCAATCTGACGACAGAAATGAAACTTAAGGCTTGTGCAAACTACACGATTATCAGCGTCGGCCGATGGCCGTGCCGTTCACACTACACAACTTGCCGTCTTGTGACAGGAGTCTTGAAGTCGTTGTGGCATTCACACTACCTGACTGATAGGTGATAGGTGGTCACACACTACACCAGCTGACAGCAACTCTGTCACCCCAGGCTGGTCTCCAAAACACGTTTTGTCAAGAAAAACCACGTGAAATGTGAAACGGAAATGGAAAATGACGAGAATCTACACACACGAAACATCTGTTGTTTGTTATTATAAAGATACAAATTATAAAGACAGAAAATCTGTGTAAAAGAATGGATTAGCACACTCAGGTAGCAGGGATTGTCTGTCCTACAGAGAGCTGGAGGGGAGTAAAAAGTGTTTTGCGGTGAAAAAGTAGCTGCCTGCTCTCATTAACTGGATGTGGATGTCGAGTCCGCCAGATATTTGGCATGCTAGATATCTGGCAGACATCAGCGATGTGTCAGAAATGTGTCGGGGAGCCATTTTGATGCATCCTTGAGTAGTTCACACATAAGGACTGGCGATCGCCGATCAACCGCTGATTTACCCCCGATCACAGCCTGGTGCAGTGTTGGCAAGACTAAACCTTATAACTTTTAGATTTTATTGGATTATATTAGATTGTGTACCTGATAAATTGGCAGTTTTATCAGATGTGTATTCCTGAGTTCTTGAGTTGTGTCTATGTTTCTGTGTCTAGTTGCTGGACAGTCTCCAATATATGCACTCAAGGGGCAGGAGGTGAACTTGAAACCAGCCATCACTGGACAACCTAAGGAAATTCTGTGGAAATATAAAGGCAACAAAGTAGTAGAGTTTAATGGCCATGACGAACAGGTGTACCACCCATATGAAAAAAGGATCACTCTTGACTGGATCTCTGCAGAGCTCAATATCGCTAAACTCAGATATGAAGACACTGGATACTATGAATTGGAAGTATACATGAACCAAGAGTTGAAACGTTCACGTTTTCTATTGGAGGTCATTGGTAAGTTTTTTTTACTAACTTTTTTAACAACGTGGTTATATACAGTTAATTGATGAACATTGGCATTCTGCAGCTGGAAGTTGATGTGTTGCTATAGCAATTCCATATCTTTGAATTCATGAAGGTATAAAGATATGGTGTATAACAGAAAGAAATTGTGTAGCCACACACGCAGAACTTAACAGAACATAAAAGTCTGACATTTGGGAAACAGTGTCCACTCTGACGCACCAAGCATCATCGATAGAAAAGTATGCCTCCTCTCATCTTGCCAGAGTCTCCGGAGCCGGAGAAACACGGATAAAAACCAACATACGCAAGAAAATACACTACCTGCAGTAAAGAAAAAGGAGATCCTATTCCTTGATAGATTCCCAATGCCCCAAAATAGTGGTTTGCCCTTGTTTTATTGTTTTACAACTTTGCAATACAATGGATGAAACTGATACACTTAACCTGATTCAGAAAACGTCTTAATTGTCAGAGTTCAATGCATTTAATGTGAGACACTATGCATACAACAACTGTTGCTCAGTTCTTTTACCAGTTGCAATATAATATTATAGTAGAGTGGCTATAAAACATACAACCCGAGGGTGTGGAGGCTTTTCCAGAGGACAATAGGGACTATGAAACATATAGAGGATGGTTCCGGGGAAATATAATGCAACAGACAGAAATCTTGAGGAAAACCTGCTGCAGAGAACAGCGACTTGTCAGAGGAGCAATCTAGCTAGAATATGTAGCATTAAGCAACAAACAGTGAGGGGAAATTGCAGTGGTCAAATGTGGAAGGCTGATACAGACACACAGAGTCAAGCCTGTTCTGCTACAAAAGGTGCCTCTATCAAATATTAACCTTTAAGGTGGGGCATACATTTATGTTAATCAGTGTCAAACCATGTGACACACTAAAACAATAAAACCTGTGGTGTGGTAGTGGGGAATATATTTATAGCCACTAAGCCTTTAGCATTGTCTGTGTTTCAAGTTGTTAATTTCATCATGGGAGTCAAGCCTTTATTGAGTCTTTTGAAACAAGACAATAAAGGAAATTGGTAGTATTTGTAGTGTTTTATAAAACACAATACATCATCATGTACTGTAAACAGAGTAGCAGTATCAGAAACATCTTAGACCTCTTCAGGCTGCATGCTGGAACTGTCGCTTTCTGATCAGAATCTTCTTCTCACCTGAAATGTTGTCTCACCCACACTTAACACAACAAAGTACTGTAATTGGTATTAAATATTCCAATTGACCTCCATTTGGTGAGATTTGCATCTTGTCATATGGAAGCCCCACAAAGCATTCTTTATTCAGTCTTTATAATTATAACTTTTGCAATAACTTGTTCTTTCTGGACTTTATGCCATTTAAAGCATTGATGTGTAATGGTTCATCCATGTGACATAAGGGAATCATTTATTTTCTCATTTAGGTTTGTATTCATGGATTAATTTTCATCTGTGTTTTCATATAGACCGAGTTGCCACACCCAGAATATCCTGTGAGATGGAAGATGGCAGCAGCTCTGCAACGCTAGTGTGCTCTGCCGAGTTCATACAGCCTCAGTCCTTAATGAAGTATGAGTGGGATTCACATGGACATGTGCAGCCTGGGCCAAATTTCACAATATCTCTGGGAGATAAACATGATGATGAAATATACACGTGTAGGGTGAGCAACCCTCTGAGCAATGAAACAGCTACATACACTGCAAAGGATTGTTACCCAGGTAAGACTTTACTTAGGCATCAGCTTTACTGTATGTTTATTGTTTATGTTGTGGAAGTTGTCATTTCAAGTACTTTCAGAAACTGATTTACACAGGACATTTGTATAATTTACCCACCATAAGTCATGGGTTTCATTAAGAAATAATGCATGCACTGCTGCACTGACAATAATGCTGAACTTTGATCTTTTTTTTACCAGTGGTGACAGAAAATTTTAATAAAAATGAAACACACAAATGATATATGCGCCATCTCCTTAGTAATATAATGTAATAAGAAGTTGCTACAAGTTTGAATTTTGTGTTTCTGTGCAGACAAAAGTTCATCTGCAGCACTGATTGCCAGCGTACTCACCATCGTTGTAATTATTCCACATGTTGTAGCCGTAGTGTATTGCAAACTACGCCATAAAGGTACAGTTCAAAAAGTTTCACCATAACCTGATGATCTATACAGTATATATTCACTGTATTCATATTCACTATATTCATTTCCATGTATTCGTAAAGCTATGTTTAACAGTTAAACTAAATGTAATAATACATAAGCCATGTATGTGCAGTACACACATGTGCATTGCACACCAGCAGCTGTTATTAGTGACTCTAATCTTCACAATGTCCATCTATCCATCCATCATCAACCGCTTATCCTGCGTACAGGGTCGTGGGGATCTTCACAATGTATGAAACAAAAACATACTGTTTCTTCTTTTCTGTCCTCTCACTCTCGGTTCCAGCATGTTTTGCAAAAAGAAAGAAAGGTGATTCAGAAAACCCATCAACAAAAGGTATGATACTGTATGTTTTCAGTGGTCTATCTCAGGAGTATTGTTCTCCTATTTTCTCTCGTTTTTTTGTAATTTACAGAAAATGGAAGGTTAGACGATGACCAGGTAGTCATTAAAGTAAATCGCTACCAGATGAGCATAGTGACTTTGTTTCTTGTAGCAAAAAATGAATAAAATAAATAAAGGGTGTAACAGTTTAATTTTCACTGGTGTAGTTTCTTCATTGTGTACAGGGAGTGTTGCAGATAAGCACTAGCACATAAGCGCGTACCTCCGAAGCTACACAATCATTTTAATTTTAAAAAAGTAAGAGAGAATGTTTTGAAACGTGTAATGAGTTGCATCTAGATCAGTCAGATTTTTGGAGAAACCTTTTGGCCTATCTTACTGTGTTAAGAAACACTTCCAAAAGTCATAATCCACTCACTGAACAAGCACCCACTGTTAGATTTATTTAAATATTTTATATTGATGATACATAATGATGGATACTGGTGCATCATGTGGTCGCTCTTTAATGGACTGTTTTACTTTAAGGTGATATCGTCTAAGATCTCTTTCTTTCGTACTGGTGTTCTATTTTGTATTTCAATCTGTTTTAGGGTCAGATGAGAAGACAGCTCAGGGTGATGAAAATAGGCGTCTTCTTGAAAGAGCACCCACACTTCCCTCTATGCAGCCACTTGGCCTTTTGCACCAAAGCAATAGGAATTTGAGGCCTAATGGCCTGGATAGAGATCACAAAGAAGATGTCAATTCAGACCGGAAGACTGACAACGGTAAAGGCTGCTGAATATTGTGCTTTATGATTTAAGAAAGTAGTTAAACGTGTGTGTGTGTGTTACAATAGTAGCAAAACCTGGGTTTAAAGCAATTTGATAGGAAAAGAACTGTATTTCCAATAATGGGGAAAGAACATTATGCATTGTGTCATTTTCCCTCTAATTTGTTATTTACAAAAGAGCCACATCCAAATGACTAAAGGCAAAAGTATTTATGATATTGATTGTATAGAATATGTATTTCTGTGAGTGTATTGGGAGTATACATATGAAGGTGAATATGGTGCAAAATGCAAGAGCTTGTAGACTTGATGTGAGCACTTGTACAGTATGATGTGAAAACTTGAGGTGAAAATATATTCACACACCCGTGTTCTAAATTTGAAGTCACAATTTCTTTTTTTTACAAAAGTGTAGACTGATTTTTACATAAATCCAGTGACAGCTGCAAACTGCTAATGCAGCATTTGCTCATATTATTTTTTCTTTGACGTCACATTTCAACATGAAAGTTCAGATTTTTTCTACAAGCTCTCGTGTTTTTTTCTTTCTGTGACTTCAAATTCATCTCGTGTGTAAATATTTCATACAAGTGAAAATTTGAACCTACATGTACATATTTTTGTTCTGCAAGTTATCACATCATATTCTAAAAGTGCTCACATCAGTTCTACAAGCTCTCCACTGTGCACCATATATGTACAGAACAGAATAGAGTGATGAAATTGAAATACTGTAACTTGTTTTGTTTGACCAAGTCTTAAAGCCAAAAGTGTTCAATTAACAATATAAAAAGAGAAAAGAAGCAAGTCATCACATTTGAGAAGCTGGAATCAGCAAGTGTTTGTCATTTTCGCTTCATAGATGACAAAGGTGATGCAGATGCAAATGAACCTGAACCAGCTGGTGTGGTGGACAAGGAGGATTTGGAGGTCTTCAGTGAGCCTGAACAGCCAGTTTTGGAAACTACTCTCTCTGAACCAGATTCACAACACTCAGGCAAATACAAAAGAAACTGATGCCAAGAAATGTATTAAGTGTGTGTGCTACAACAGCAAAACCTGGGTTTAAAACTTGATTACCATAGTATTACCTTTACTGGTGAGAGAACATATGCATTGGGTGGCTTTCTCTCTAATTTGTCATTATTTACAAAACAAAATATCTATCTTGTGCCTCAGCCACATGATTAAATGTCCTGACAGGGAGTGGAAAATACAACCTTTGTATTTAAATCATTTTAAATATTAATCATAATGATCAAACATTCAAAGGTATTTAAGATTTCTTTATTGTATCTTCTCACTTTGCCTTTTAGGACTTACTTACATAATAGTGACTTGTGTGTATATATATACATTTTGGGGGTATACAGTACAGAATAGAGTGATGAAATTGAGATCATTTCAGGGAATGGCGTGTGTCACAAATTATAATTAACCAAAACTAATATGGACTGAACCAGGAACCATTCTTTGTTTAATTCTTATCCTTTTCTATTTTACAGCACATGGTTTAGATGTACAAGATGGGAGGCCACAAAAAGA
This sequence comes from Micropterus dolomieu, assembly GCF_021292245.1. NCBI lineage: Eukaryota > Metazoa > Chordata > Actinopteri > Centrarchiformes > Centrarchidae > Micropterus > Micropterus dolomieu. Next base: position 15,557,106 of record NC_060156.1, on the reverse strand, counting down.
TTACACTGACACAAATGTTATTTATTATAACTTATACACGTTATTGTTATTAACATCATACATTGCTCCTTACTGGATTGTTTGACTCCCTATTACTAAGACTGCTTCTGAATGGTTTGGTCTTATTCGTAGTCTTGAATTTCTTTTTTTTTCTGTTTCAGGTTTAGATAACAAGCCTCTGGATCCTATTGATCTGGCTAGCAATGACAAAGGTGATGCAGATGCGACGCATTTTACTGTAGGATTTGCTGGGATTAACAAGACCGGTAACATGTCTTTGTGCGTGTGTGTGTGTGTGTGTGTGTGTGTGTGTGTGTGTGTGTGTGTTACAATAGTAGCAAAACTTTCTTTGGCTGCACCTCTGCAGTGACAAATAAAAACTTTTTAGGCAGTGACATCATATCTCCTTTACCAGCTTATACCCACCCATAGTAGTGTTAGTGTTAACATACTGACTGTTGTATATTAGGCTACTTTAGTTTCCTTAGGTAAATGAAATGAACAAAATCTAGATGTCTTTTGCCAGCTAACGGTAAAGGCTGCTGAATGTATGCTTTCTGTTTTGGGATGTTTTATTTATATCATATATTATTGGTCACCCAACTTTTAAGCTTCAGGTTACTAATGGTATGAAAGATTGATTAGATTAGCTTTTGAGATTTAGGATTAACCTACATGTTTTACTGATTTACTGACTTCCTGCCTCTCAGTCTTAAGGTATTTTTTGAATTTGTCATTGTTCTTAATATTTTATGTTTTTTGATGATACTTTTTATTTCTATGTTTTACACTTCTTTTATGATGTATTAAGTTTATAAAATATTTTTGAAAGCTTGGAAATATATCTCATTCAAATAACTTTGGATCTCGTTTTGGATAAATTTGGACAAACTATTAAACTAAGTTATAAATAATAATCTGAATTAGTAATAGAAAAAATAGTTTGGTACATTATCTTTTATTATTAATGAAGTCTTTGGGGTATATAGTATACATTGTATGCTTTTCACTGTACTAGGAAAAGTGAGGGAATGGCATGCATTGTAAACTTAATGTAATATTTTATATGTTGAACCATGGAGCGCATAGCAAGAGGTACCGCAGTAGTTTAATTTATCTACTGATTATTCTTTATAATAATCCTGACAGATAGAAAAAGTACAAGTAGTCTCTTGCTCATAGACAATATAATTGATCTCCACCAATAATTAGCCTTTAAGAATGACAACAGCATTTCTTATTTTTAACAGTTCAAATTTAATTTATAAAAATCATGCCATGTGCTGTAGGAGGATTTCACCTTATTGCTTATTTATGTCAATGCAATCTGTGGCCTAATTGGAAAATGTCTCCCGATTGATTTTAAACCAAGATAGCATCTGAACAATAAAATTCTATACTTTACTTTTAATTTTTCACTCTTTTTACTGTCTGTTTCAGAGTCAAAGAAAAAGACAGATGATGAAGAGGAACCATAGTCACCTCCTGCTCAGTCATGTTTCCCTTTGACATAAAGGACACCACTGGTGAACACAAGGAAGACACCAACTCAGATCAGGTCAACAGAGAAACTACAGTACTGCAGAACAGTTCAGAAGGATAAGTACATGAGCAAGATTCAAACATGTCACAGGGAGAAACTGTATTAAAGAATGAGTGATGAGGTTGATTGTCAACACCTGCATGTGTTGATCAGCAGCGGCACATGCGTGTTCCTGTTGACCTCTAGCTCTTAGTCGAGAGTCTCTCTTCATAGACTGGTTTGGTGGTGTATAATGGGAAAAAAAATGCTGATGTCACCATTATTTTATGCATGGTTGACTTACTGCTGCTGGTTAACTGCCTGTTAGATCATCTCTGGCTGCCTCCAATGCGCTGCACAACATGGGTTATTTGTCCTTGTTTGTTATATGCCTTTCAAGAGTCTCCAGATACTGCACATATAGACCCAAGTCAAGATGAAGGTGGTAAGACCAGGCAGGACTCAGATGAGTCTGAGCAGCAGTCAGACAGCAGCACAACAGAGCCAGATAAAAGTGAGGGTGAAACTGCTGAAGATAAAAATGAGATACAGTGTGCCCAAGAAAAGAAAAGCCAGACGATGAGAGCCTGAATGAGGCTGAAGGGAGACAAAATTTTTTTTTATCAATTTAATAGCACATTAGCACTTATAAATCTCATGCTACATCTTTTGAGTCTACATGTTAGGGCGACACTACAGTTTAACACAAATAACCACTATTCTTATTAATCTCATATTGTGACTTTACTCATAAGGACTACTTGGTGGTGTAATGGAAATATTGTAAGCTTATTTGGACATCTAGTGACTGTGATGAAGTAAAAACAACAGACATTTGCCCATTTTAGAATCAAAATGCTTTATTAAAGGTGTAAAATTATGTTATGATGCTGTACACACATATGAAAGTAACCCCTGCACCCACTTTTAAAAATGTAATTTTTAATTTACATTTAATTTTAATCACTCACTCATTTATTATTATTGAGACCAGCTTGTTTCTGTGAATGCATTGCTGTGGTGAAATTGTTCAGAGCTCAGTGTATATTTGTCATTATTGATTATTCATTAATTATTTGTAATTACTATCCATGACACTACAGATTTTATTTGTATTTTGTTTACTGTTCTTTTGCCACAATTTTTGCTGATGATAGTGTGCGGGAATTGTTTGATTAGTAAAGGCCAGTGTGAGATTTGTGAGTTGTTTATTTCCAGTCTTTTTGTTATAAAATATTTAAAAAATATATAAATTGGGTGGTGATGGTGGATAAGACACATGCTTTGGTGTGAGAGACCTGTGCTCAATTCCCCACTGTGACACATACACCAATGTGTCCCTGAGCAAGACACTTTACCCCTAGTTGCTCCAGAGCCATGATATACTTAGCGAACTGACAGCTAAGCACAGCAAATCCATAACACATACTTGACAGGTGAAAGGTAAGTAACTGTAAGAACATTTTTATATCAGTAGGGGGCAGTGTCATACCTCTAGTCAGAGACAGATTTTTAGACACTATAAATTAGTAGTTTTTTTTAGGATCTTAACAGATGGTTGAAAGACATCCTATACAGAGGCACACTTTACAAAGACACCATTGAATAACATGATGGTCAAATATGGCTTTACAGGAGTTGATAGAACATTTATCTAAAGTCTAAAATATACAGATTTGTGATATTTCTTGGGTGATGATAATGAGTTGTATAAATGCAATGTGTGGGACTGTGCAGGGTCAAAGCTATTCAGAGAAGTTCAGAGAGGTTGTTGGTGCAGTTTAAAGAAATAGTTTGTACTTAAATGGAAAGTTACATTGCATTTTAGATATCAATGACTGTTGTAGAAACTTTCATTCATTTAGTGAGCAAAAGCAAAACACACAGTAAACCAGCAGTCAAACATATTAAAATGCTCAGTGGTGTAAACGCACAAAAGGCAGGTTCACCCACTGCTGGATGACAAGCTGTTGTAGATTTCTAGAGGTACTGGTTGGGCCATGTGAGAAAGTCATGCGTGATTAGTTTAACCTCCGAGTCACAGAGAAGTCTGTGATCTGCTACCACCTGACCTGTGGGTTCAGAGCACAAGCAGAGAATGAACAATATCGTATTTCTGTGGTCGCAACAAATACCATGGGGATATTAGAGTTTTGAATTATTTGTGGGGATCGGGGCTCTGCCTCCTCAGATGAGGCTCACAATGTGGTTCCACTGAGACATTGATGGCAACAAGGAAGGTCACAGCCTGGCTCTGTCTTCCAGTGGAGTAAAGATTTTTCCATGCCAACATGTTTTTATGTAAGCATATTTTTTCTGGGATGATTGTTACACCAAAGGGGCTTGTTTGAGTTTTTCCTGGATTGAAAAACAAACAAAAATGTGACAATGGCATGCCAGCCTAACTGGCCAGGCCAATCTTTTAAAGTAAGAGTACTTGTTTCCTTTTCCACATCACATTACACTGGAGTAAAATGCTCTTTCAGATACAGGCCCAATTACAATTTTCTCCTCAGATTGTTAAGGTTCTTTTTTGGCCTTGGTTTCAATAGGAGAGATAGAAAAAAAGAAGAATGGGCCACCCTCCAGAACTGCCTTTTATACCAGGTTGATTAGCATGCTGGCTTGTTTTAAATTGCCTCCTGGAGGGCTGACGCGAAATCGAACAATATCCTCTGGCTTTAGAGACTAGCCCCATAGCTTCTCATTTATTTTTATGCAGAGTTAGGACAGACTTTGGCACTGCTCCACTGAGGAAGCTGAGCCCGGGGAGGCCAGGTCTGGGTAGGTCAGGACAAATCAATTAATATTAGCTCAATAAAAGTTCTTGGCTCTTTCTAGGCCATACTTTACTGTGACAGTGCAACCTGGGCGCCCGCCATAATTAGGTGGGTAGATTGTTAAGTGTGGTTGAGACATTATAATGAAATAATATTCCTTTCCTATCTCTATAAAAGACCTCTATTCAGGTCTGATTTGTCTTTGGACCTGCTTTTACGAGAAGTGATAGTAGGGCATTGTTTGTCATTATTATTATTATACTATATTAAACAAGGTTTCCCTCTTGGGTGATCATGTTTATGACTTTATATTTTGGTCCAACTCAACCTCTATGCTCCTTTTTTTTCTGCTAACATTTCACCATCATGTAAAATTCAAGTGTGCCCAAGGTAGAAATATTATTATACCCATGGCAGCAACACCATAGTGGAAACACTTATTAATATACTACTTATATACCTATAAATGCTACAATTGGGACAGATAAAATAGGTGTAGGGTAGAAGATTGAAAGTTGTTTGACTGTCCTCTCTGACCCAAAAATGATCTCAGTAGTCAGAAATAATTCAAGTAACTACAAATACACCTCAGATCCTTTTGTGGTGTTCATGACAGATGCTTTGCTCTGCGAGGGGAAAACCTGATCAGGTCATTGTTGAGATTTATACGGCTATCATGTTGTCATAACTCCACTAATAAGGAACTTAATTTGAGGATGATATATACTGTTTGGTTGTATTCAAACAACACAGGGTCTATCAAACAAACCACTGTTGTCATGTTCATATTTGGTAGCCACAATATAAACACCGGTTATTAGACCTCCAGACTTAATATCAGGTCAGCTTAAACGTAATTACAGAGTCTCAGACATCTCCCTATTTCCTGGCTGGAGTTTTGGAGTTCAGTCACATCTTTGTGTCTGCACACTTTCTCTGTCACACAGCGTCTTGGCAATAATTTCTCTCTGAAACATCAATTGTTATGTCAAAAAGTAAATATTTTCTTCTATATGGCCAGGAAAAATCTTGGAGTATTTACATGTTTTTATTATGGTTTCTGTTGGGCATTTGCTTTGGAGACGGCTTCATCTTTGTGGTAGGGACAGAGAACCTTGCCAAATGTGTGCATTTTCGTATGGGCACAGCACTAAGCATGAAACAGAGACAAACAATTATTGGTGTAAAATAAATGTTCTACCTTTTTGTCACCATTAGAAAAGATAATTTAGTTTGACTGTATGTAAGTTGCTTTTAGGGGTGTCAGTTTTGGTTGTTTGGTGCACCCCTTTGGTCCAGACAGAAATATTTCTATTGGATTGCCCTGACATGTTGTACAGACATCCATGCTCCCCAAGAATCCTAATAACTAGTGATCCCATGACCTTTGACCTCTAGTGCCAGCCGCAGATTGGCATTTAGCAATGTTTTTTGATTTCTTACAACTATTGGATGAATTGTCATGAAATATGATTTAGACATTCAGCTGTACTTACTTACAATACTAATCACATTCCCACCAGTCTCAGCTGCCTCAGCTGTACTTTGTTTAGTGCTAATTAGCAAGTATTAGCATTCTAACATGCTAAACTAGGATAATGAACATAGGAAAAAATGCATCTGCAAAAGAACAGCATGTTAGTATTGTCATTGTAAGCATGTTAGCATGCTGGTGTTAGCAGTTGCCTCACAAAGCTGCTAGCATGACTGTAGATTCCTGGTCTGTGTTCTTGTACTATTTGTCAAGAAAAACAGTCATTTAGAAAGTGATAAATGTCCGGCAGAGCATGGAATCTTTACAGACAGATGCAATAGATGGAGAACACATTTGTATCTATGGTTTAGTATATTTGAACTATTCTCTTGCACTAAGCACCACTCATCTGGTTTCACGCTATTTTGTCTATAACAACCAGCACCATATGATGCTATTTGTCAAAGATAAGCTCCACACAAGTTGTTGAATGTTCTTGACTTTACATAGGCAACACTGTCACAAAAGCTTATGTTTTCCATTTGCTAACATTTTACTATTATTATAATATTATTATAGAACTATTCTACAACCATTTGTAATTAACTTTGGAGTGGAAAAAGTATGAAATGTCTATTTCAATGACTGAAAATATATCCTTTCAGCACCATGGACAGACAGTTTCTGAGAACCAGCAGAGGGAATCACTTAGTTTTTGTTTTCTGTTGTCATGTGCGTGTGTTTCTGTAAATACTTTTTTCAACAATCGAGTCGCTCAGAGCTTTGTCAGTTCTTTTATTTGAACAAGCTGTCTGTCAATGTGCCATGCTGACGTATCTGTGCTTGTGCACTTGCGGAACCTGACACAATTCTCTTGTGGCGAAATGGAAAACACTTGCAGCATACCGCCTGCCTCGTATTGTCTGATGGGAAGATTAAAGCAAATCCAAACAAAATTCACTCTCTTCAACTCTGAGTTGGTCGATTGTGAGACCACCAGAGGGGAAAAGCTCGCTCAACTATGTCATCAGATCACGTTATCATTGATCTCAGTCTACGGCTCTCCTCGTCTGTCTGTCTTTGCCTTCTGAAGTCTGCTTTGTGCTTTCAGTAACATCTCTCATGGCTCGCTGTTGCCTCTCATCTCTCGAGTCTGATAAGAAATCATGAGGACTTCACCAGAATAACACACTGCATTTGAGTGCACATGCACGTTTTATGTTTTTGGTGAGACTATAATCCCCTTTACCATTCTCTGTTAATAATGGGAGGGAATAATGTGTTGGGACTACAGCTATAGGTAATTGTTACCAGTCTTGGTGGTTTATTTGTTTGTCTTCACACCAAAAAGATGGCATTGTTCTCTGCCACAATCACAGAGCACTGTAGTGTTTTCATTGACAGCAAGGAGTATTGTTCACAGAAACTACTGAATCAATTCTGAGATAAATTCATAAGCCTTTTAAGCATAACTTCCACTTTGAGTATGTAACTTCACAATCAGGGAAACGCAAAACTAAATGTTTGACATGGAGGTCACCCACATTTAAACTGTGCCTTGGTTAATTGGTTTTTATCAGAATCCCCACTAACTGAATAAATTCTTATTAAACAATTAAAATCTCACCCAAAAGGCAGAAAATCCACATTAAATTATGCTAAAGGAAATTATTATATTGATGTGCATTTCAATTGAAGCACATGTCCAGTACAACACAAATACAATAAAGTCTTCAGTGAAAAAATATTGGAAATAGCGAATGAATAACTGTGTTAAATGTGTTTCTTTTTGTAAAATTGATCCAGAATTATGGGGACAATTGTGGCTATTTAAGATTTTTATGAAAATTAGATGTTGCCAAAACAAGATGTACAACACTGTGTCTTGCTCTGTTGTGGTCGATGAAGAGTCTCCAAATGCTCTCCATATGTCTGGCAACTCCACTGACCCCTCTTACTTAAACATTGCCAGGTTGGATGTGTTCCACGCTCGGCCAGCGTGCGGTGATGTTGTTGTTTTACTTTACAGTGTCACAGTGAAAAAAATCCAGTGAAACCTAACAAGGAAAGATAGATCTACTGCGGCATGTCTAAATCTGCAGTAAAGGAAGCTTGCCGCTGATTCAAATGTTATTGCCAGTGGAGGACGTTTTATGTACTCCATAATGATGCATAGGTAGATGGAAAAAAACTCCTGCTGTTAAAACTCACTCTGTGAGACAGAGAGTGACTGTGAAAGCAAGCGTTACAGCCAAATGTTATAATTGTTTATTTGTGTCTGTTCAGCTTGATGGCAGTGTGTCACTTCTGTTTCCCGGATCTGTCTGTGGGGGAGTGATTCATGTGGACAGCACCGCAGATTGTGCTGGTGATTACCCAAAATAGCCCTGGCATGCGGCATTGTACATGCGTAGAGAAGTGCATGTATGTCTCTGTGTGTGCATAAATGTTTGTTCATGTGTCCATGTGCACATGAAACATGTCTGCTGTGTCTACACATTCCTGCCATCATGTACATGTAGTCTGGGGATCTGGCAAGTTGATCTCCACCCATGGTGGGCCTCTCTCAGCCAGATGGATGGTCTCTGCCAGTGTCAGAGAGGTGACAGCTGGCTGGCCTGGCGTCTTCTGGCCAAGGGTCTGGATCCTGTTCTCTGACAGCTCCTGACAGCTCCTGATGGGTGACATGTCTACTGCTCTCCCCCCACCCATGAGCTTGCATCATGGAAACTCCTGGTTTACTGAGAAATCAATGATGTCTCACAGCGTGCTTTAATGAAATTTAAATGATATGAGCCACACCCCGGTGAGATGACGCCTAAGCTCATAAGTGCTCTAAAGGAAGTAGCCACCCTACTGATGATTGAATAATTAGGCCTTTTTAATGGCTTTAAAACATGTTTTACAGAGAAAAAGAGTAATAGCTTCTCCACTCTAAACTGATATAAGACAACAGGTCATGCTTCACACTGAAAAGCTACACTCAGGTACCATGTCAAAAACCTCGTTAGATAAGCTACACAAGCTGTCACAAAATCTCTCATGAAAGTCATAAATTAGATTAAGCTTGTGCTACTTCTTTTACTTAACATAACACTTCGCTCTCCCTGCTGGCTCTCTTGTTCTCTCACTCTCAGTCTTAAGTGGCCTTAATATTACAGTCAACTCGTTAGAGAGGCTGGAGGTCTGAGCTGCAGCGATTTGGGGAGTGGTGCTGGGACTGGGGACTGACGGCAGGGACGTTATAATGTGTGTGAGTCATTACTTTCAGCTTCCATGCAGCAGGCTGCAGGTTTCAGCAGGACAGAGATGGGGCTATGCTAAACCAAGCCTTGCTGGGCTCTGTGTTAATGAGACAGCTCTGCAGGGACGAGAAGAACACACACAGAGCAACTCAGGAGACGCCTGCTGGCCTCCCAAAGGTAATTCCCTTAAATGAAAAGCAGACTGCATGCTAGTCATTGTTGCATCAAGGCGGTGAGAATGAATAGTGATGGGGTTGTATTTCAGCACACCTCCCCATGCTCTTATTACGGGACTGAGATCAGTGGAGGCAGGGGTACCTTGTTCAGACACTCCCTGCCGGTGCTCTCTCTTACCCAATTATCCTTGACTAGACTGACTTGTGTAACACTGGCTGTCACGCAGTTTGGAATGGATGTTTTATCCTATCAAGGCCTTTTCATTTTTCAGATTAAAAGTTTTTCTTGCTTCCAACCAAGGACGCCAACAGGACTGAAGTACTCTACATACTACATCTGGGAGACATTAGGGACACATGGAAGAGGCTCATTTAAGGCTCTTGTTAGCTCACCTGGCGCTTTAAGTAGGACCATTAATATCGATCTACTTAAAATATGAGCAACCTCGGTTTACACATGTCTGTTCAATGAGAAAGACACAGTGTCCCTCAGCATGTCAATTCAAGGTTTGCATCAGCCATCGCTATCAAACTGGCCCAAGCTGTGATTTGAAGCTAACAGGCTTTCCAGATGTTCTCCCCTGTATTGTATTGAATCCAACACCTCTGCAGGCCACTGTCCAGCCATAAATCACAGGCTGCGTGCTGCATGAGGAGAATGAGGGGATGTGGCTTGATGCATAAGTCACATGCTTGATTCATGAGCTCACTGCGAATATCTTCAGAACACAAGCGAAACAATTAACTGTTACCTTAACCCCGAGGCCACAAAGTCTCTTAAAGGGATTTAGTATCCCCTTTATAAGCTCTGAAGCCCCAGCTCAAACCCGTGGGGACCACAGAGCTTTATAAGAATGATTTGATTTTATGTGGTATTCTTGGATGACAGTCCACCACGAGTCACTGTGCAGTGTTAGCAACAGTTCACAGCTTTATTTGGTTCTGTAAGCGGGCTTCATTTCCAACTGTCTGAGATTAGTCGGATTGAACAGATGTCTGATAAAATGCTCTGCTCTCATCCATCTAAAGTAAATGTACTGTGTGACCAAGATTGTCATTAATCTCCACAAAACATCAGGCGATGTTTTCCTTCTGATAGCTGAGCCAGAATAAGGTCCTGGTAAGAATTACACCTACACCAGTATTCAAACATGTGGGTTTAACATTTATTCATAAACACACATGCATCCATCGTTTTGCACCTAATTAAATTCCCCAGTGTGTAATTTCTTGATCCTCTTTAGCCATGCTATCTAATGAGCATCTTAACCTTGAGCTATATTGAGTTTTATTTCATTGCAGATGTTAGACATTCATGTGAAAAGTTATGAATCCAAAAACAAATCACACAAACTCAACATAGTTATATTTAACTCACAGTCTTCTCTCCAACCACCTTTTGGTTACTGAGGCCTTGGGAAAACCCTGCCATTTTATATCTTTATCCCTCTTGAAAGGATGTTGCCTCTGTCCCACTTTTTTTATCCTTTAAAATTGCCCATTGGCATGTCTGAAGTCTTTTAATGTGCAACCCATCTGCTCTTTGGCTCATATAATGAGAAATGAGAAGATCCATACTCTTTACCTGTACTGGCAAGTAGATCTGACATGGTGGAGAGAATGATTGATCAAGTGTTAGGGTTTATCGTTCCAGGAGATTTTTGTTTGGCTTAGATATCTCAGTGGAATCACTGGGTGAAACCAAAACATTCATAAAGCTGTTTGCTTCCACTGTCTGAGTTCTCCAATATCGTGAATCAAATAAAGAAGAGAAGAATGGTGCTACATACTCAAAAGTTTATGATTCGTTACTTGCACGCTGTTAAACATTTCCCAAATAGTTCCCCGCCCTTCACATGTGATGGTGTGTGAATTTGAAGTCATGTTTAAATGTGTGAGAATTTACACACCCAGAATGCGTCCTTTGGGCATAGGACTGCTTGATGAAATTGTTCATGTAGTTCAAAGAAAATTCTATTAAAAAAAATTCTCCTTCTTTAACATTCTTACTTTTGTGGCCACTAGTTTAAGACTTACTGATGAAAGTGTAATTATACTGAATGTAAAAGGTAAGAATGCATACGGTAGATGAACTTGATGAAAGTTTTGATATACTAAACTAGCAATTGACTAAATTTGTTTGCCCCGTTTAAACTTGAGGACTTCGCGTAAATCGGTTGTTAGAACACATCTGTAGCACTGTCTAATCAAAAGCAATCAACTATGTAAACAGTCAGTCATTGTAGCATCATATGATGTAGCATAACTTCCAAAAATTACAATTTGGTGGGGGGGGGGGGGGGGCC
>NC_060156.1:15495129-15545583 GCF_021292245.1 Micropterus dolomieu | reverse complement strand
GGGGGGGGGGGGGGGGGGGGGGGGCTACAAATTATATATTAAACTGAACTGTTCGCACATATGAGTATGACTTTGTTTCATTTATATTTGCATGCATGAAGAAATATGAGTGTCAGTGGTATTTATGCAGTTTAGAATGAAATGTCAGATTGTACATGCTAGAATAATCTATATGATGAGATGTTGTGTTATTTTTACAAAAGTAATTTAAATCACAGCTCCCAGTTTACATCTTCATTATTTTATTAAGTGTTGGGTCAGTTATGTCAAACATATATCATACTTTCACTCCACCCTCGTCACATCATTTGTTAACATGCTAACATTAGCTTTGTCACTTGGTTCAGTTAGCTATGTAACACCTGGCAGTTAGCAGGTCTAAATATTCAGCAACAGCTAATATGTAAAATCTAGTCTGTATGGTGCAGCCCATTTTGAAATATTATTAGTTCCACATATTAAACATCTGTTATAACCATACTAAGTTTGAACTTAGAAAATGTTGGTGCAACCAGCTCTAGGTCTCCACTGTGACAGTTAGAAGCCTGGCATCGTTGCCTCCAGAGAGCTGCCTCTTCTAAGCCAACAACAAAGCCCAGAGTAGCTGCACTGTCATAAGCTCATCCTGTTATTTAGTCTATACAGATTACTTGCATATGTTCGCCACTGCCTTGCACTCCAGGTTAACTCACTCATCGGAGCCCGAGGAGAGATGTAGAGGACAGTTGGCAGAGTGACATATCCACTCTCAGCTGCAGCCATTATAATGTTGTCTCTTGTTTCCCATCCACACCTTGTAGCAAGGTCCAGACACTGAGAGAAATGAGTTCCAGGGATTCTCATGTGAAATGCTCTGCTGTTTCTTGGCCTGTTTGTGATCACACCTTTATATTCAGATTAAAGTCAAATCAGAAGTAACTGAAGGGAGCACCTTCACATGGCAAACCATTACAATCAATGTCATTTGTCAGAGTTGAGCCGCCTGGTGTGATGGGAAGCGGAGCAGGTGACGCATTGCATTCTTTCCATATCAAAGGAGAGGTCTTAGTTTGTACATCAACGGCATGCGGTGAAGGGTCTGACTGATAAATGAAGAAACTAATTAGAGGAAGTAGTCCAGCGGTGCAACAGGGAGACTGGAGCTCAAGGTCCGGATGTCATGTCATCAAGCTTGCAACATGGACCTGTCACAATGCTCTGTGGTTGGTGCCCACGCTGGACAGGCTGACATTACGCTCTAACCAGCTGCCCTTCATGTGAGAAGATGAAGCCTGCAACAGCTATTCACATTTATCACAGGCCTTGTAAATGTCAACACAGAAACTTAGGTAGACATGACTTGCAAATGAATGTGAATCTAAACAAATATAGGTCATGATCTGGATTCCATTACGGTACATACTGTGGCCTCCTGCCTCAGTATCTGGGCTGTGCCGTTGCTCCAGTTGAGCTTTGGCAAAAGTGGAAGATCTATTTGTAACAGCCTTTTAATATACTGTACTAAGGTCATTTGTAGGAAATAAATCATAATCTTTGGTGGGGTACCAATTCAAAGGTAGCAAATGTCAATGACACCATGAACAATAGCACAGACCAGCAAAAACGAACACACTTTTATTTCACTTCCGAGTTGCGTTCCAGGAAAATTTTACAATATTTCAGGTCACTGGCCCAGTTTGTTCGTGAACTTTTCATATTTAATAAAATATATTGATAGTAAAAGCCATTCGGGAGGGAAAGTGAGGCAGATTTCTCTCTTAGGCTCCGGGCTCTTCCACTGGGAATGGTATATCCACGTGTTTCTTTTCTTGACATTCTCCTTTGCTTTTTTAACAAGCTCTCAGAGACACATAAAGCCCTCTTCGTCTATCCACAGAACAAGCTTGATGCAACTCTTCTGAGCAGATTCTCAGAGGAATTATCTTCCTCCAAATGCAAATCAGACTGGAAGAAATATAAATCATAAGGTAACCAACATATCATGAACAGTGGCATAAAATTTGTACAAACTGTGTGGGTTCAGACAAACCAGGCATATTTGTTATTATGAACCAACTATCCACTAAATGGATGCTAATTCACATTCCACCATATCAAGTATCACTAAATCCTAAAGTTTCTTTTGTTCTTCTATGTTTTGAAGCTCATTTCCTCATTGTAACATAATTCATAAACACTTTACTGACTAGGATGTAATTATTAAGATAAACACTTTGATGGTTTGCTTTTGTTTTGAAATATGGATCTATTATAAATGGGCTCCTGACAAACAAACACATGCCTGGCTTACTCCAGACATCCTCAGAGGCTCGCAAAGCTTAGACAGAAACAATGCCACAGCAATCATGAAAGTGAATAGCAAATCCTCTGCATGTCAAGTACTCTCACCATATCCACCAGCTGGAATGGGCTGCATTGGACAATATATATGTGCACATATATATATATGGATGTATATAGCACTGTGGCATCACAGCAAGGTCCCGGGTTCGAACCCCGGTCGCCTTTCTGTGTGGAGTTTGCATGTTCTCCCCGTGTCTGCATGGGTTCTCTCCGGGTGCTCCAGCTTCCTCCCCTGTCCTTAGGTGTGAGTGTGACTGGTTGTTTGTCTATGAGCGTCACTGCGATGGACTGGCGACCTGTCCAGCTCGACGTCAGCTGGGATTGGCTCCAGTCCCCCGCGACCCTGTACGCAGGATAAGCGGTTGACAATGGACGGATGGATGGATATATATATATATATATATATATACTATATATATATAGTGTAATACAATATATTATAGTATAATATAATTATATATAAATATAGTTGACCTCATAACCACTAAGTCATTTTCAGCGTCTTTCTTGTCTTACAATATGTTATGCTTTTCAAATCTGCTTATACATATTTTCAATGTAAATAGTCAATAGATTGTGGTTTTCTTGCTAACATCCTACTGTTCTGTCCTGCTGTCTCTCACAGGGGTGGTGCTAGAGGGGTGGCAAGGGGTTGCACTGCCACACCTCACAAAATTGGATTGACCCTCCATGGTGCCCTCACCACCAAAGTCATAAGGTGATAGGTAGTTGGCTTGTTACTTTCATGGATGGATGGATGACTGAACAGGCCTACAGGGTACATGCCCAAGACCCTTGGACCAGAACTTCTATATGAAATAAAATTTACTGTTGAAAAGTCAATCAGACAACTATAAAGAAATGTAAAAGCACCACAAAGAAACACAAAACAAGGAACAAAGAGATAAATAAATAAATAAAATGACTAATGAGATATAAAAGAACCACAAATGACAATGTAATTATTAATAATGTACCATTTATTATTGCCAAGAACCTTTAGGGTTTTGATTTTCACTCATTTTAAAAATGTGACCCCCCTTCTTTAAAACAGTGCGGCAGTTCCCCAGTCCGGCTCCTGCGTTAAAAAGATTCTAAACCCACCCCTGGTCTCTCACAAAAACATGTGTTCAGTGCTGCATTGAGAGGTGATTGCATGCTGCGTGGTCTCCAGACTCCTTGGCCCCGACCTTGGCTCCATTCATTTGAATCAGAAAGAGCTTTTCACTGGATGGTGTTGTAGTCACAGAGGTGCTGGACTTAACTCTCCTCTCTCCTTGGACTTTACAATAACTCTGCGCCAAGGGACAAATATTCTTTTTTACTGCAAACCTTATATAAGCTTGTGCAGGGATAAATGATTTTCTTGCAGAAGTGAATGTATGCCTGACATTTATGATTTGATCTGAAGCACATGTGGAGAACACCTACGATTATAAAGCCTTAGCTGTAAAGTGAAACAATGCGTGATGTTGTTTTTTTTTTGTGATGTCACAGATAGATATGACATCTTTTTAATGACTTGCTGAATCAGTTTTGCTCTTCAGCTCTTATCAGCGCCTTGATATCCATGGTAGACTCACAACATATAGTGTGTCTGTTGTTTAGAAAATGACGAGAGCACAATGTCACTTCAGGCATGCCCTTTTGCGAGAGTCCAAGGCTCAGATCAGCTGCTTTGTATGCTTCTTCCTCAGTATATAGTACAGGCGTCACAGCACAGGCCCCTCTGCCCTCATAAACACATCCAGAAGGGAGTGATTATTTCTCAAGATGTGGAGATGGAGGACTTGCCAGTTCATGCCTCTTTATGAGTGTTTTGGCATGACAGCCTGTTCCGCTTCACAATGCTTTTGTTCCTCTTGTTAGAAGACATGCTTAACCCAACCACCCTGTGGGCCATGTGTCTCTGTCACCTTGAGCTCCAGCGTTGGGGCTGAGAGAGACAGCACTGTGGCTTTCTGTGTTTGTGTCTCCCTCTAATGAAATGCACTGTATCAAGTGTCCCCAAATTAGTAACAGTATTGCAGGTCATAAAACATGGCATCTCCTGTAATCCACAGTGACACGGCCATGCCCGCATTCTCTCATGTTGCGGCATCAGGAATGCATTTTCATATAATATGAAGCCATGTTCATGCATTTTTGAGGAGACCAATTTGTCCCCAGATTGTGAAATTTGAAGAAGTAATAAATCAGGACATTTAGCAGGAATACTATGAGCGGTTAAAGTGTGGGCTTTGGAAAAGGATAAAAAAGATATGTGCTCAGTCATAAGAAAGATATTTATTTTTCCCTTCCTGGATAGGACCTCTGAATTAATGCCAAGACGCAAATTTATCATTAAAAAGGCACAGATAAGCTTTGGTGAGTCAGTTCTTAAAGCTCAACTATGTCGTACTTCATCTTCATCCCTTCAGATATGCTTTCAGTGATAAAACTGAATTTTTCCTAATGCTTCTTACCCAACCCAAGAAATGTGTCAGATCTTTTTATGGTGCATTATTCTGATCATTCCTCCATACACACACCTCCTATTCAAATTATGTTCCAGTGAAGATTTTTCATTTTTTATTTGAACAGCTGCAATTGCATGACAACTGAGGAAAACCTCCATCTGCTGATGAAGATCATATGATATGATTGAAAGCTCCAAAAGAGCCGTTAAATGGGCCTTGTGCTTCTTTTCTCAAATTCTAACTAATTACAGAATAATATCGGAGGTTTTAACAACATATGTTTTGAATATGGGAGTGTTTTTCTATTTTGCATTCATACAATTGAAGAAAAACATAGACTGTACAACATATAAAAACATATAAGAAATCTTTCAAATAATCATATTTGTTTAAAGTAGCCCAGTGTTTATTTCAATCTGTGTCTGCGTTACTCACAATACTGTAGTAAAGTCTCTACAGAGTCAAGACTGAATAATGAAATCATCACTACTCCTCAAAGAGCAACTCATCTACTGAATACCTATCATTTTAATTACATTGTAGAAATACTACTGGCTCTTTTCCCGGACCTATATGTACAGGATCAGTCACACAAGATCGGGCTTGGCAAATGTTTATTTTCCCAAATACTAAATGGGACCCTGGGGATATTATGCTTCATTCCACTTTGTTTCTCACTTCAAAGGCACTGCTGGGAATCAACTGACATGTTTCACTGAGCTTACTTGTCCTATGAACAACTACAAGACACTGAAAAGAACATATTATATAACATATTTGTCTGGGTATCACTGGATAATTTTATCAAAATGAATGGAACAAATCCACACAACCCAACAAGCAATAAAAACACGCTTTCTGATTCTACTTAGGGATCTTTATTTCCCATGGCCAAGCATTATCCCTCAGCATCAACATCAGGGAGGAATGTGCTGGCTTCATACCTACAGACCTCATAAATTAAAATGTGTAGACAAATTACACACAATGGCAAAAAAAAAAAATCACGACAGAAAAAAATTAGACGACAGAAATGTGAGCTGTGTATTTAGCAGCACGCTGTTTGACTCTCTGGCTCTATAACAGAGCTTTTATTATTGTGCTGCTTCCCGGTACTGCTCAAACAAACTCTCGCACTAGCTTAATTAAATCCTCGATTGAGAATGTGTTTGTGGAAAGAAAGGAGATATTTTCCGCACAGAAAACACTTTTGCAGACAATTCATGGCCCTTTGTTTTCCCAAAGAGGGGCTGCACTCACTCCAATCCAGATTGTGTCTGTGTTTGTTGGCTTATAAGTGGGTTAATTTATTTCCAAAAGGCTTTTTTTTCTCTCTCTCTTGTCAGTGTTGTGCAAGTCTGTGGTGGATTTTTACACTGCTGCAAGCTGACAGTCACGAAACTCAGGTCATACAAGCAATTAAAATACTAAGTGCATCCAGGATTCAGTTCCTGACATTGTGGTGGGATTTTATGACACTAATGAGGCATCCTTCTTACTCTGGTCAGGAGGTGTTTCCTTGGAAAATACTGCATTCTTGGTTTGTTGGTAGCTCTCACCACCTCTAATGATTCATGTCTTCAAAATGGTTGTTTTTGAAAGCCAGGCTGAAGTTTGTTTACCTTTTATATTGGAAAGAAAGATAGTTTGTTTGCTAATTAACCACCTTGATGTTGCTTATTTTGCAGCACACTGGCTGGACTTAACTGACTGATCTCTTTCAAAATGACTCATGTCTTCTTTCTAGCAGGCTACTTTATCTGTCTTAGTTTACAGTAAGCTTTCAAGCTGCTGTTAATGGTTTGGATGTCATCACATGCTAATGCAGAATAAAATAATTGTTTAAAGCCACTTGATATGAATTTTAAAGGCATTCCTCCTGTATTATTATATATTAGAAAGGGGCTTGGTTCCAAGAGTGAAAAGCACAGACTAAATTGCATATATACATAAATTATATATCTTACATATGTTTCATGGTTTTGGATCATTTTGGCCCAGCAGGCTTGGGAGTCCACCACAGTCTGTGATGTCGTAGCAACAGGGCCGTTGTGATTGACACATTTCAAGTAGGATTTGTTGGGATTGAAAGACCATGAGCGCATTAGGAGTGGAGACATGGCGCCAAAGGCAACACCTGTAATATGAGTTGCATGTTTCAAACAAGGTAGTATTACAGTCACTTTAAATCTGCGCTCTGCAAGAAAATGAAGTGTAGCGGTCAGTTAAATCCAGAGGAATATAAATCTAGCATGCTTTCCCATGCCTTGACACTCATTCATGTCAGTCATTCATATTTCTGGTGATTTGTATTTACCAAAAGAGAGTGAGATGATGGGAAATTTGTCTTTTCATTCCAGGCATTTAGGCTTCAGAGGCCAAACACTATCCGTTAGGTGGAGCCCAGCGGAGAGGAGAGAAGGAATGCAGGAGGGATGTTGCTCTGAGAGTGCATTTAATGTAATGAGAAGCAGACAGGAGGAACTCTGAGCTGCTATTGTTGTGCACAGGTTTGCTTTGGATTCCTGTCTCACCCCTGCAGGCTACAGACCCATGAATATTTAAATAGGAAAGGGACTTCCTCTAAACATCAATCAAAACCCCATCTATTCAATTACTGGCCTCAGATCTGAGATGTTCAACCAACAGCAGCTTCTGATGAGAAGAAATTCTGCCCATGGCAATGCCCGTGAATATACCAACCATGTGGACAATGAGTCAATTAAAAACAGCCCCTCAATAGCTGGCAGACCTTCAAGAGAGGAAAGTCACTGGATATTTATTCAGTGATACTGCACTTGGAAGAAATTCATAAGAAGTTTAAGTCAATTGAAAGAGGATCATTGTAAAGAAATATAATCCAGTCTTCTTGTGAAAAAATGTACCCGGTATGAAAGTTTAACTCAATTCAATATTTTCTCATAAAGTATGTTGAATAGGCTCAAATTCAAAGGCGCTTTCTCTCTCTGAACACATTTCATCCTTGATAAATGCCAGAGGATAACACTATTTCTTTTGTATTAAAAGAGCAAAAGAAAGCAATAGCGAGCGAGTGCGTGGGAGTGTGTGCGAGACAGGGAGGGGTGGACTCAGATAGGATCAGATGGGATCAGATACACAAACAGTAATGTAAAAAGAGAGTGAGCAAAAGAGAGCAGCTTTGGACACCTGTTCAAAGATGTTCTACCAGGCCTTTGCCATGAGAAAAAGATGACTCACACTGGCAGGGGATCAGTTGATTGGAGGTGTGTCATTTAGCAGCCCCAAAATCTCTGTCAGTGAGTGATTGCACACAACAGTCCCGTCATCTTTTTTAACCACAACAACAACACGGCTCAGCCTGCAGAGAAACTGTGCTTGACACAAACCTATCCTCCGCTAACAAGAGCCAGACACATCAGCCGGAGTGCTATTCTTGGCACTGGTCGTCTATGAAAGACAGATCGTGCAGCAAGGCCAGAGGACTACTAGAGGGATTTTATAGCAACCACTACAGTGGTTAGTTAATGTAATGTTTGCTTTTTGTATTATCTTTACATATTGTGGCTTCCTGTTCCTGATTTGGTCACATTAATTGAGTTAATCAAGTGTCAGAGTGTTGTGCCCTGCAGCAAATGGTTGATTTAGTCGTGTTATGAACATAAGAAAACCATAGAGGAATTTATAGAAACATAGCAGGATGGATGACCAGTGAGAGTGCTGAAACACTGCATTCATTTAACACTGTGCTTTGATTAAAGGAATATGCTTATTCACCTTAGATGAGAGGATCGACACTCTTGTGTCTGTATGCAAAATATGAAGCTACAGCCAGGAGATGCTTAGCTTAGCTTAGCACAAAAAGTGAATGCAGGGAGAAGCAGCTAGCCTGGCTCTGTCCAAAGAACAGAACAAAATCTGCCTACAAGCATCTCTAAAATGTACAAATTACATGTTATATGTCGATATTGTGTATCCTAAACATCTAAATATGTGCTGGACAATTTCTTGGAAGAAATAGTCCTGTTTCCAGTCTTCAGTCAGAGTTCACAGGTGAATGTGGTGTCTCCACAATATTGAA
This sequence comes from Micropterus dolomieu, assembly GCF_021292245.1. Lineage (NCBI taxonomy): Eukaryota > Metazoa > Chordata > Actinopteri > Centrarchiformes > Centrarchidae > Micropterus > Micropterus dolomieu. Next base: position 15,536,721 of record NC_060156.1, on the reverse strand, counting down.
AAATATATGTATGAGGTTTTAAAATGTATTCATGGAGCCTCATATTATAAAAATGTTTCATCACCTTGGGATTGGTATTAAATATGTAAATATATATGTATAAATGTGATCAGAGCTTAACCTGTAGATAGTGCTGAAATTCTGCAGTTTCTTTATCAATTCATGGCATTCTTTTTAGCAGTATATATGGTGAAACAAAGAGTAATACATTTGCATTTATGTAAGATTACTTAAAAACGTAATCCAGAAAGCTACAAAAAGATGATGGTGAAATATTGTCAGAGCTGAAAAGAATCTGCAAAGCATTAAGAGCCTTGCATCAAGGAGAAGATGAAAGGCGCTGCCCTTATATTAAAAAGAACTGCTGGGGAGGTGAAGGATTCTCCTCAGGAGAAATCAAAAACACTACTTTCCCACTGCCACACTGACAGTAACTCACCAGGCTGTCAATCCCCTTTAATCAAATTACTGTGATGTTTTATAAGCTCTATTTTAAAACTGGAATGACATAAGTCTAAGAGATCGCTAGTTTCACATTACGAAGGCTGTTTTCAATCAGATCTGCACAATATTTCATTGTCTTTGGAGCTTTGCTTTAAGGGGACTGTAAATATGAGAAGAGATGAGCACAGAGATGAGTTGAGGGGGATCTTTGGCAACATCATATAGTCACAGACATGAGAAATAAAGGGCTGGTAGACATGGCACAAATCATACAAAGCAGAAAATCGTTTCTGAATTGAGATTAGGAAAATGTTTGTTTTTTTTAGAACATAAGTATCTTATGGGATCTGTGTTTTTTCAGGTAACTTGAGCTGCTCCGTGTCTTGTAAAGAGGACTTAAACACCAAGCAATTAAAAAATATGTTGCTGCATTATAACGTACCGGGAAGTGAATTGGTTCTGGAAAATGTGCTCTAGGTTTCTTTCATAAGCGATGAAAAGCAGATTGTCCTCGGGAAAGTATCAGATAAGTAGCTGATAATGTCATTTATCCCAAAGGTGGAACGCGGTTAACAGCCACTTACCATCAAAGCGTGGAAAAAGAGAGATCATCCCTCGTTTAGCCGCACTGTGCAATCCTTCCTAACATGTATACCATATGTTTTTTCTCCTCTTGAGTGTCATAAACGTGTTACAGGCTGCGCGGGCACAGCGGGCTGTCCTGACACTGAATCACAGGATTCCCTCAGCTCACCTAAATCTTGGGTCCACTCAACACCTCAACACAAATGGAACTGTTTATGTTGCAAACAGGCTTGAAAAAGCATACTTGCAACGGTGCATTTAGACAAGGGATTTATGATCAATGTTTGTATCTTTTATTTATAGCGTTGATACACCCACTGTCCCAACATATTAACGCCTAATACCCACTGCAGATATCCCTGTTATCCCTTAAATTATCTGTAATTTGTATATACCATCATGCTCTGCTCACTATCGTCATCATTCAGACAAACATGTCCGGCATGCTGAGGCACCGGAAATGGTCAGCCATCACTGAGGTCATAAATTTAAGTTATGAAAGTATTAGGTGTTGCCTCTACTATACATTTCCGGGTGATAAAGCATAATTTTTAATGGTTGTTAATGGTTTTGTTCATGGTTGGTAATTTATTTAATAATTTAATAATAAAGTTTTTTTAAATGAATGTTGTAGTATCATAACTGTAGACTTGATAACTTTTTGGTAAGCGAGTACGTACTAAACGGTTATTCCACTTCAACAGTCCAAGTCTCAGGGTTTTTTTTTGTTATTGTTTTATTGCCATTATTGGATAGACAATAGCAGAAACATTACAGGAAATGAGGGGAGAGTGAGATGGGAAATGACTCTGCACGTCCCCAGCCAGAAGCAAACCAGGGATGTTACAGGTCATGTTTGGCGCCTTAACCTCTAGGCTACCAGGGCGTCCTCAGAGTCGAATTTAAAGTGTACTCATTCCAATTACAGGGCCTCGAAAGAGTCTTGTATTGTTAAAGAACTATTTAAAGACAAAACAATTTTTTATGAATGGTTTGTCACTCATCTATAAAGCCTTAATCAATGATTTATAAATAAAGCCATTAGTTACAACTTGTATAAACCCTTTATAAGTGATGTCTTATTTGAAAATGGTACCCATTTTTCTAACACGCAGACATATGAAATCAAAATACCATGACGGACAGGTCTGTGAAAAGAGTGGGGAATATGAATTTATAGAATAAACTTTGCTTGATTTCTTTCACACCTAGAGCCTTGATTCACAGTTTCCATTTTGATTCTTTGGACATAACTGACCAAACCTCTCAGCGTGGCTGACATGCAGCAAGAGACGCCGACGACCAGAGAGGGAGAGCGGTTGACTTTCACTAGCAAGGCCCTCTGTTTGACATCATGTTATTTTAATGAGAGCCAGCTGCCCCACAACATCAGCATTCAGCTTCATACTAGCATTAAAAAAAACATGAAAGTTAGTGCTTTAAATATGTCCAGATTCCTTTGTACGCCACGGGCAGAACTAGCCTGCTCGTCAGCATTACAATCAATGGTGCCTGTGATCATCAAGGGTGGAAATGAGCTCTTAGCCTTGGAGCACACACACACACACACACACACAGAGCGAGAGGCAGGATACAATACTGCATAATCATTATATAAACACTGCGATTTGCTAAGCCATGTGCTTGCTTTGTTTTGAATGAATTTAGATCAATGTCTTCATACAAAATAAAAATTTAAAAAAAATCATATAATCCTGGTGCTAATTTATTTGGGGAGTCAATTGTTGTGCCATGTTTTCGGGGGGGGGGGGGGGGGGGCGGGGGCAATGGTTGCACACATAAGTTGCTCTTTTACAGCTTAATCAATTTCATGCTCCCTTTACAGCTCATGCCTCACTTTGATTTTCTCAGGACAACAAATGGATTTAACAGAAATTTTGAAAAATATCCCCAGTGTCTTTACATAATAATTCCACAGTTGCCACCCTTCTATATGTAAACAAACAGTTAACATGTATTATTTAGGTTATGAACCAGATGTTAAGCCATAGCAGTCCTTCCGTATGAAGAGAACAGACATACATATGGTTTGACGATTTAAACAATCAAGATGGAGACATAGCAGATTTTTCCTTAGAGAAATCTCTGAATTAAAATATGTAACTGAGCTCAAGTAAGAATCTGATCTTTTGTTTATTGCAAAAACAGCAAAAGAAAGTGCATGGATTTTAATCTCTAAACATCCCTCGGAACACATTTTTCACACCTCCTTTTTCTGTCATGCAAGTTAATGTCGACATGCTGAGGAAGCGGTGGCGCTGAAGCGTTTATTGTTTACACATCAAATTATGCCTGTCATAACTGCCTCTTTTACTGTAACTGCCACTTTGGAGGGCAGATATATCATCTTATTAACACCTTTGAATTAGTGCTCAGAGTTGGAAATGTGTTTACAGTCTCTGATTCGGCGCCCACCTTGTGAAGTCTTTAGCGGCAGGCCAGCAGGAAAAGTGGAGGAAAGTCTGTTCCCCCCTGACAATATCTATTTCAACATCCTCTCTGTGGATTCCATCTGAACTCGACCCCTGACCCTTCCCCTTGTCCCTGAGCCTGGTCCTGCCCTCGCGCTGCCGTCCATCCTCCTGGGTACATGGTGACCTGTGAACTTTGCTTTGCCTCTGAGGCTCGGCGACCGACTCTGCACACTGACTTCACAGGAGAAAAGAACACAAGGAGGAAAGTTGCCCCTCACCACTAGTCACGCCTGGGGGGGTGTATTGTACTGTTAAAAGAAGAAACCAGCCAGTGATTCCAATTTAAAAGTGTCAGCTGTTGTATTTTGAGTTATTACTTGATTGTATCTAAATTGTATCATTAAGAGCACATTTTGCTTCAATACATGCTTGTGTAAAATTGGATTGACCACAATGAAGAGATGATAGCATACCAAAGTTCCTAACTTCATAAATTAGAAGCGGGTCACTTGGGTCAACATGTGTTTATTCTCAGGAAGGAGCATTAAGGGGATTAACACCAATCAGAGGGGATTATAAACAGCTATTACCCAGCTGGATGGTGCTTTCCTGCCTGATCTCACCACTTTGTATGCCTGTAGATGTTTGGTTTAGAGAGAGAGCTCTGGATAATGATTCTTCTGGTGACATTTTCTTTGTAAACACAAACATACCAGACCTCTCACTTACCTTTGACCTAAACTCCAAAGTGTGTTTCAATTCAGGAGATGGGAAAATGTATGTGAAGTGTTTCATACTATAGGTTAATTGTAGGATTAGCTTGTGACTTGTGGGAATAATGATGTGGGCAGTCACAGATAAATGGTTTCCTACAATGCAAATCAATTCAATTAAATTCATAACAGAAGTTATCTCATTACACTTTTTATACAGTCTAGACCGTAATATTTACAGAGACCCAACAATTCCCACCATGAGCAAGCACTTGACCACAATGGCAAGGAAAAACTCCCTCTTAATAGGTAGAAACCCCAAACAGAACCTTGAGTCAGGGTGGGCGACCATCTGCCTCGACCAGCTGGGAAAGAGGAATAGAGGAATGGGAAGAGGGACAGGGAGAGAGAGAGAGAGAGAGAGAGCACTAAGTAGCCAAATGCAAGTTCCACATAGAGATGTAAAACAATGGTAATGGTGGTAGTGGTACAGATGTTAATAAAGAATGAAAAATAGTACTGGAAATGATAGCAATAGTAATGATATTAATAAAAGACCTATCAATAATTACACTCCAATGCAATAGCTTAATCCTCTATTTGTGAAGCTCAAATGTTTATATTCATTGCACTGTTTTTCAGTGAGGTGTTAATTCAATGTATGGTCATTTTTGAGGCTGTAGTTAGCATTGTTGTTCTATCATACTGCATTAGAGTCAGTGTTGGAAAGGAAGTGCTCCATGGACATTTAAGATGCACTGTACAGTTGTTAGTCCCATACGCACCAGCACGTACCTAGAGATCCTCGGGTAGAGGTCATTTGTCTGTTCCAGAGTCTCGACTGAAAACTAAAGGGGACAGAGCGTTTGCAGTCAGGGCCCCGAGGCTCCAGAAAAGCCTGCCAGAGGAAATCAGGGCAGCTGAGTCAGTGAACTCTTTTAAGCTTCTTCTTAAAACATACTGTTATGGAAGAGCCTTTCCTGATTTTAGTTGATTTTTAATTATCTATTTTTCTTTTAATTGTATTTTAATTTTATAGATCTTCCTGCTGTTACTTTTAAAGTTTAAATGCAAAACATTTGATCAGATTACAAACTACAGTATGAAGCATTATTATAGATCAAAAGACCTTGCAATAAGAAATTAAAATGAGCTCCAATATTAATGTTATAAATAATATATATAATGTAATAATTAGCCACAATACTAATAATGCAATAATACATAATAAATAACACTATGAAATTCATTTTACCTTATTAGTACTTTATTACTTAACTACATTCTGCTGATTACACTGATTCTGCACTTTTACCTAAGTAGAAATTTGAATGCTTGACTTTTACTTGTAAGAGAGGATTTTTACATTGTGTTGATAGCAGTACATCTTCCACCATTGATTATACTGAGAGATGATTTAATATTTTGCCTCCCACAACACATCTCTCTATAATAGCCCAATATGTCTCCACCACAGCTGCCACAAAATAGCTGAATCAACTGCTCTCTGACACAGTGTCATCTACAATGAACATTATGAGACTGGAGTTATTGGAGATCTATTGGATTGGATTGCATTTGATTGCACAGGTGTACCTTATAAGCTGGTAACTTTGTTTATATGAAAGAATTTTTTTGTGGTATTATTACAGCAGCTCAGCTGCTGACTTGTACAACCCAAGATGGCACATCTTCAGTTTCTTCCAAAATATTCATGAAAGAAAGCTTTTCCAGGCACAGACTCTAGAAATCAAGTTCCCTGTGGAGCCACTGAGGCAAAGGAAATAGTTGCTAAAATGAAAGACAGAGAAAACAAACACAATATCAGCCTGTCTTTGGATGTGGCATGTTTACTTCAGTGTCCTGGTAGCTTTTTAATCTCAGCACACACACTTATCAAGGTTTTCACTTTGTCAACCTTTAAAGAACAGGAGAAGAATATCAAGCTTGTCAACAGTGTTGTAGCTCAATGTGCTTGTATAATGTGAGACATGCATGTACTCAGGTCTGTCCATGTGTTCTGGTCTTCATTAGACTTTAGACTGAACATCTTTGCAGCCTGACAGAGAAATCCTTTCATGTGTCCCCTGCCTGGTCCCACTCACCCGAGCCTAAGCAGAAACATGCCCACTGCCCAGGGCAAGGTCAGATTTCTCACCATACCACAGCATTAAAGCAACATTGCCTTCCTAATGGAGGGGGGGAAACACTGGTTATTTTTCATCAATCTCACAGACACTATATTCCATCTCATCATATTGAAGGAGTACCAGCGCAAATGGATGTAGTGCATGTGGTAGTAATCTAGAGCGAATGCCTGGCTCTGCTCGATGATCTCACTGACCTGAAACTCACATGAGAGTAAAATTTGCTTTCAAATCATTAAGGTTACCATCAGTGTCATCTGAAAAGGCAAAGTAAAGTCCATTAATTTTATTTTTTGCCTGATTCTTCAAAGTCAAGCTCGGATCGTACCTATCATCAAAACTTAAATTCCACCCATCTTTTAAGGAGTAATGTTACAGTTGCCCTGTCAACTATTGTATGATGACCCATAAAAGTGGTTTAAATTTGATAAATAGTGATGCACGACTCATTGCAATGTTAATCTGCAGAACGGGTGCTAAGGGGTCAGTCAGTGGAAATGTGTGGGAGAAACAGCCTATCTTTGTTGCGCTCCTCTGAATGGACTCACTGTTATTCTCAATTCTAATAAAATGAGGGCTAATGTCAACCAGAAGACCTGTAAATATTTAACTGACTTCACTTATTCAAAGAGCCAAATGAATAATATTGTTTTCAGAAGTATGTGTTTCAATTTGAAAGCAATATCCCCTGCCTGCGTTTCACAATAGGGATGTAATGTCATGCAAAGTGAATAAGCCCTCACTGGCCTTGTACCATCAGAGACAAAGCTTTTGTACTGACGACTGGCCTATTATTTAGTTGTTGCATTTTTTCCCTTTCTTTTGTGTCCTCGGAGACTTGGACGTCTTGCAACATGCCTCAAAAGATGCTAGAGGCCCTTTTGTTTCGAGGTTTTCATACTTGAGGGCCATGGTATTTGGTGTGTGTAGAGAATGACTGTGACAGTCTGAAAGAGAGAGGGGCTGGGCTGGCTCGCATAGAAAGGAGCCTTGGCTAAACACTGGCCCCGCTCCTAGAAAAGAGAGAGGGATTAGGGCGCACAGACCAAGAGGAACTAATCTCCTGTGACATAATAGAACTGTACATAAACAACATCCCTGAGAAGTGAGTGGCGAAGCTTTGACTCACTGAAGAGTGTGTGAAAACAAGTGCTCAGAATTATTTGAGAACAGACTTCAAATTCAAACATCTGGACAGCAACGTCCACTTATAAAAACAAGCACACACACACATACACACGCATAAATATGCAAACACTGCATCCGTTTCATACAGAAACAAAAAAATACAGTGCATGATTTCAAATTTTTAATTTATTTGCAATACTGACTTGACACTGATTAACCTCCAGGAGCAGAACAGAAAACCATGCCTTTGCTAGTGGCACACTGGAATAATATGTGTCTATTTGGGGAAACTCATTTTGTGCATCAAAGGTAAGGCAAATTAGAATTGCAGTCTGAAACAAGACTATGGCCCAAAAACAGAGGAAAGGCAACAGGACTAGGAACAATTTATATATATATATATATATATATATATATTTTATTTTATTTATATATTACAAAAACTTGAAAGTCTGTGTCCTTTGATGTCCAAAAATGGACGAATGAACCATCAATTGAAGAGAATACTATTAGTGCAGTGCAAGAAAGTTTTTAACAACAGATCTTGTTCCTGAACACACTTCTAAGTCACTCTGGTCAAAAGCGGCTGTAAGCTGAATGTAAATGTAATGAAAACAACCACATGTACCTCTGGTGTAAATAAGCCTCTATCTCACTGACACTATTAAGAATGTAATGTATGCATCTTGCCTGCATGATAAAATATATAAAAGGTATAAACACTAGACACTAGTCTGCGTGCACTCCTTTCAGCATTATTGTATGCGTGCTAAAAAAGGCTGAGATGCTGTTTTAAACAAAAAAAATCATGCTATCCACACATTTAGGCTTACATCTCACAGGGTCGCTCTTAGCTTTATTTTTTTGTAAACATTTCCACTTTTCCTTTTACGAGGGTGAAAGGCAGCTGAGCAGAGGAGGGATTTAATACTTTTCAAATACACAAGTGCTCTGAGAAGCAGAGCATTATGTTGAGGGGTGCCCGACCTCAGCAATGGTAAATTCGCTCGGGCTGTTGAGCTAGATGACCTGTTTATTTGGACGTGCATAGCGCATGTCTCAGGCTCCTGGACCGATTAGTGAATATGCTGTACACAGAGTCTGCCATGATGGGTTTTACAGCCAAAATAAGCAACATTAACTGCCAAATAGTTGGATACTGGGAAGAGAAGCATGTCTATTTACCTCTCACAGCCGCTTCGATTAAACAAACAGCAAAGGGAACGGGTTGAGGATTATTTTATTACTTAGCATTTTGTACAGTTTCTACCATGGAAAAATAACATGTAACATAAGACTGTATTTACAATTCCATTTTTACAAAATGTCTTTACAAGATTTTTTTTGCCGGATCAAAAACTTGAGACTAGAACACGCAAAACATACACATTCACACACATCCAAACCAAACTTTGTAATACACACATAAATAAATATAGACATTCACTGACTGTTCCACGACAAATATTTCTACAGCCAAGAACATGTACAATTCATCATTTCCACACAAGTTATAATTTCATTAATAAACATTACATATTACTCCCAATATAATTCTTTGTTAATCTGTTAATGAAATATTGCTAACATACTGAAAAGAGGTAACACAGACATTATTTCATGCCAACAGAATGCTAACGGTTGTCATGCAAAACCATTACAAGCTTTCAATTTGAAGCAAGTAATTAATTTACAGTTCAAAAATCAAATGTACTACATGCAACATACTATGTGAAATATTCTTGGTTAACAACATTGACTTTAGTTACATTATCCATCAGTACTGACTGTATGCCTAAGCGCCTCTTTAATGGGTAACACAAAATAAATAGATGAATTTCTACTTTTCATTCTTCATGAATTGTTTTACAGTTCTGGCATCACGATCCATGATCAACCATCTTCAGTCAAGTTGCCAAAATATTTTCTTTTTCTCTATACCATGAACTAATTCTTTGTCATTGATCCACTCAATTGAAATTTTGTTAATATCCTGTTTGCTGCGTAGAATAGCAGCTGGTTGACAACAATTTTACTTACTTACTTACTTTTACCTAGAATTTCAAAACCTCCTGAATATGTATGTTCACTGTACAGACCAACCCGTCTGGTGACATGTATCAGTCAAGAGAGAGGGGTTAAGAAGGAATAGCTGAAGTGTTGTGGAGCCTGGAGAAGATGGACCCATATTTCACGAGCAGGGGGGTCAGTTCATGGTCTGGTGCGCTGTGGTTCTGTTTGGTTCCACACATTCCTTCCCTGACAGACAGGAGCAGAGAGCACTGGTACTTCTCCCTATTGGGTTTGCCTCGACTTGCAGCTCAGTGTCTCTCTACTGTTGGCTTCTGGTGGTGAGAGTGGTGCTGCCGGAGTCTGGGTCCTAGAAGACACACATTATTATCAGAGATCTGTCAGATGTCACTTCAGAGATTCAGGGCTTAGGGTAGTAATGATCTACTGTTTTTTCATACAATAAAAATGTGCTTGTTTTGCTAGCCTTTCTTGCTGATACACAACCGTGTCTAACCTGTTATCTAGACCATTAATACTTTTTACATCCTCTCCTTTTGCTGAGCTAAACACCCAGTGTTAAGTGTCTTTTGCTTAAAAATTATGCTGCCTAACACAAAGTAATGTGGCGGAAGCACAGCATCTTTTTTCTCTTTAAACTGCTGATTTTGGCAACATGGGGGCAGCGGAAACAAGCAGAAACAAAATATGATTCCCTACAAACTTTGAGTGGTTTTAGCAAATTGATGAATGTATGGTCAATATCCATTCTCATTTTGTCTCTGTTTTGCTCCCAACCAGTTCATGAGGGAAATATCTGATTCTTTAGCTGCTAAATGCTAAACTATGTTTACAAGCTGGCTGTTTGGTGCTGGGCAGCTGCCTGCTGCGTCTGAACAATGCTAATGAGAGCAGTGAGAGAGGGCCCAAAAACCAAAACAGTGAACTGAAAGATGCCAACACACTCTGTAGAGCTGAGGGGGACTTCTGTAATTCCCTCTGTTGATATTAAAATATATACTGATCATCCCTGTATGAATTGTAACTTTCTGGTGAATCAGCTCACTAATCAACTATTCTTGTTCTTCTTGTTTGTTTAAAACTGAAGAGTAAAAATGGCATCTACCGTTTTATGGGGAGTTACGTGCCGCACTATTTCTTGGCTCTGAACAACGTGTTAGTCAGTGAACTTTAGGGATGCAGGAAGGTAGATTTTGTTACTGTTAGACAGAGGCATGCAAGCTGTTTCCAGTCTTTATGCTGAACTAACCCGATGCTGGCTGGAGCCTAATATTTATTGCACAGACGTGAGAGTGGTATCGATCTTCTAACTCTCGCAAGAAAACAAATAAACAAATGAACTAAAATGTCACACTATTGCTTTTACCTATGCAGTATGCTGTTAGCACTGATCAGTAACAGCCACCGAACAAAACTTAGTCAAAAACAATATCACATTAGTGGACACGATGCAGCACCAACGATACTAACATATCAAACATATCCAACACATAATGCCTTAAAATTAGCTAATAAAAAGGTACACACTCCTCTGGCTGTCATTGCATAGCAACAGCTGACAGCGACTTAGTACTTACGGTGTTGAATGACTGGTAATATGTTCGGGGTCTGGAAGGTCTTGACAGTAGCAGGACCTTCTCCAGCAGTTGTTATGACCTGCACTTCCAGTCTGTAGTAGGTGGATGCCCGCAGGTTGGACACCACAAGCAAGTTATGGTCCTGAGGGAAGAGAGCAGCAGAGGACATGAAATCAGTTGAAATACAACAGAACATTACCTTTGACTTTGACAGGTCTAGAATTTGAATAGGCTGTAAAACCGGGAAGTATCAGCTTGGTGGCTGTCTTTGCACAAGACACAGACAAAAACAAAGACTTTGTTTTCATAAGGCTTGCTGTCTCTCGTTTTTTGCTGCCAGCTTGATAAGTGTGCGGTGGGTGGTTTTATTTATAGACGAGTTCCAGAGGCTGGGAGGTGCAGATAGGCAGAACGTGTTGTTGATGGAGCAGATTATGTCAAAGAGCGGCTTTTTCAGAGCTCTCTGGAGGATAAAAGAGGAAGACGTGAAGGCAGATGAAAAGGTAGAGGAGGAGAACTTCCAGCAGGACACAACACTTCCTCAGATCTATCCCTGTGTCTGTCTGCACACAACCGCTTATCACAAGATTCATGCAAAGAGGCCAAAACAGTGTTATCCTGAAATCACCCTCACCTTGGACAGATGCTGTGAAATGAAATGATTGAACATACTTTCCCACTGCAAGGGAGAATTTAATGACACATATACATATACATATATATATATATATATATATATATATATATATATATATATATATATATATATATATATATATATATATATATATATATGACACGGTCCCTGTGGTATATGGAAACATTAATCTGAAGCATTTGATAGACTATACTCTATGGCTACTACAGGAGTTGTAATAGAAAAACATTTTAACAAAAACAGGCTTACGGGAGGCAGGATCTGGGACTGGGAGATGATGCTGTTAGGCAGGCTGTTTTGCCGGCTTTCAGTGGTGATCTCAGCCCAGGTGACCTGGAAGCCTGTGATTCGCTGATGAGGAGCCACCCTGGATACACGCCACAGGAAGTTGCCGGTGATGTTTCCCTCAACGATGGAAAAAGAGGCCGTGAGGTTCTCTGGCTTAGCCAGCACCTTTGGAAGCCCTGGAGCTGTTAGGAGACAGGTGTGCTCAGCCAGGCCGTTGATATTAAAGGAACATACACTTAATCGCTTACTTGACGAGAGTTAGATAACAAGATTGATGTCACTCACACATCGGTATGCTTACGATGTAGCTAGAGCAGGCTTAGCTTAGCTTAGCACAAATGGGGGAAACAGGTAGCCTGGCTCTGTCCAAAAGGAAACAGAATCCAACAGCCATGCCAAGCATCTCACAAATATCACTTCTTACATTCTTGTTTAGTTAATTTGTACAAAACATTAAGTATAAAAATGATGGAGTATATCTAAGCTGGGCACAATGACTTCTGGAGTCTCCGCTATTTGCCAGGCAACCTCACAGTGACAACAGGACGATAAACAAGATATAACGTGTAAACTGGTGAGCTTTAGAGCTGCTGGAATGTGGATTTTGTTACCTTTGGACAGACCCAGGTTAACTGTTTCCAGTATTTGTGCTAAGCTAAGCTAACCGGCTGCTAGCAGTAGCTCCATATTTACCATACAGATGTAACTAATACAGATGTATTTCCAGATATGTGAGAGTGCATAGATTTTATCCCTTATCATGATTATAATATGCTGCTAACACAGTGTCCGATTTCTGTGTCTGCGTTAATATAGATCGATTTTTAAAATGCCCTTTACATGTCAAACCGCTGACTACTCACCTCCCTCCGCTGGGCAGGGGATGTGTTTGTGAGTCTTGCTCCGGATGGTAGCACAGGATGGGGTGAGGAAGGTGGTGCTCTCGTCCTTGGAGCGTCTCTTGGACTTCAGCATGTGAACGGTGACTTTGTACTTGCAGGAGAACAGCAGGCCCGGGAGGTTGATGTAGTTCTCCTGAGCCAAGAAACACATTATTCAGCCCTGATGACTTTGACATGTCACCCAGGTCAGGTCCCATGGAGCTTCAGAGATAATTAAATACACAGCACCAGAGCAGATCACATTCCCACTCAGGCCTCAGGAACATGCCCCACATTACAGGACCACTTTGAACACTCACATGGTAGGGGTTAGATCACCATTCTTCTATTCAACTTACAATATAAATGATTTTTTTTATAACTTCCACATGTAGCAGGAACACAACAAGAACTTAATTAAGCAACTGAAGTGAATTCATGTCTAATTTGAAAAGAGAATGGTCTGAAAAATGTTATGAATTCTGTGCAGCAGTCTTAGACTTTACACTCATTTCTAACTTTAATCAGGTATTGATCTTAACAAAAAATGCCTTTCTCATCACTTTTTGAGGAAACAAACCAAAAATACAGCTGACTAGTGTATTTAGAGCTTACATTTGTGATAAAGAGGTTCTACATTTTCAGGCAGTCCCTTGAGAGAGGGTGTGCGTATATTCTCTCTGATATGAAACGGCTTTGATTAAAAGTGAATGAGGCGCTGTGCTCACATAAAAGCACAAGCCTGGAATCCTTCCCAGCGATCTATAGAAATGAATGTATACTTCCTAGCAACCAGAGCGCTGTTCCCAAAAGAATGCGTTGATTGCCAGGACTCTGCCATCCTGTATCAGCCTGAGCCACAAAAGTTAACCCCCCACACCCAGGCTCTACCAAACCCCTATACAGACCCTTCTGCGTCCTAAAACAAAGCCCCAAGCAAAAGCGTGGCTGGGGCAGTTGGAGGTGAATGATCCCCCATTCCGGGAAACATTGTTTAAGTAAATGCGTTTTATTGCCCAACACACCACATGCCTGACCACACGACTGACTCATAATATTCAAAACAACAGCCCGTGATTTGCCCAGTGCAAATCCAACGCAACAGGGCTCCGGGCTCACTCGGTGGAGTTGTTTTCTTTAGCGGAGCTGTCCTTTCAAAAGGTTAGGCATGTGCTTTGCATAGCACAAAGCTGTTGATCAAGCCATAGCTCTGTGCACTGCTGCACTGTGTCTGTCATTGGACCGTCAGTTAAAAGGTATGTGAAACGGTGGGGACTGACCTGCGTGACTGATTTCTCTGGTCCTCGGGTCTCGTTGTGGCTGCAGAACTCAGGCATCCACTGGACATGGTAACGACTTACGGTGGGGTCTGAAGCAAAGGGAGGATGAGATTTTATAAAACTTTTTATATACTTAATATACTGTTGGCTAGATGAAACTAACCAATAGTAAATTATGAACTATGAATGAATAATAGCTGTATTTATAAGAACATCATAGGTGTTGTATGCAAAATCTTAATCCGCAAAGTTACTAGTAACACGTGGCTGTATCTCATTTGAAACAGCGAGTCAGCAATTAATTGCAAGGTTGGTGGTTCAATCCCTGAGCTTCTCTTCCACATGTTAAAGTGTCCTTTAGCAAGACACTGAACTCCAAACTGCTCTCAACGTATGTGCATGTATCAGACACAAGCATCAAATGAATAAAGTGGTCAAATAAATGTAGTAAGAAGAATAATACATCTGCCTCTCAAACTCTGCAATGTAGTGTGGTATCGTATGAAGTAATGTGAGATATCTTAAAACTGCGCCTTAGTTCAGTAGATGTAGTTTTGTTGCCCCCACAGAACATTAATCAGATATCAAGAGACAATCTGACAGGCTGGAATGATTCCTAGACCTTTCTGTTTCTTCGCTGTTGGACTCAATTCCCAACCCACACCTTTCTGTTTCAACTTTAAGGATCTGCATTCTCATCAGTGGAGTAGCAGCCTTGGTTACGCCGGGGAAACACCAGCCCTGTCAGCTGCGGAGTCCAGCAGCAACATTCGCTTCATTAACAGTACAGTAGCTCCTCCTGAGCTCATCAGCAGTGTTTATTTGCCCTCATCTTATATTTATTATTCATTCAATGGTGTCGTATGGATATGTGAAATAGTTCTCCGATTAATAATTGAGTTATGCTATGTTCATCCCTCGGCGGGGGCCTGGGTTGTGGTGGGGAGATAAAAGTGGTCCTTTGAAGGCTTAGACACAGATCTGGCACTTGGGCCCCTGAGCTCTTTGGAAGCAGAAGAGAGGAATTACAAGGAACCGGGAAATCGGGAAAAAATAAACAAGATATGCTTAGCCGGGTCTGATGGAGAGGGGAAGTGGTATGTAAAACAAGAAATGGGACATGGAAATCAGGTGGAGAACAGAACCTCAGCAGTGTTCGATAAATCATGACTGGAAGCAAGCCTCAGATGTGCCGCCACTGCTGGACTGCTGTCTATTGTGTGGGTGTGCAAATGGGGATATATTATCTGAGCTGGTGTATAGTAAGGTTCTCTATCGTCTCCTGGACACAACCCAGAGGCCGGGCTGCTTAGGATCACACAGACAATGAGTTAGAATTAAACTACGGTTCAGTTAACCTGTCCCTTTCCTCTTTCACACAAACCAGATGTCCAGAGACTCCAACTCTCCAGGCCATCTGTATGTCTGTATGTTTACAGTAGTGGAACCCAGGTTGTCAGAGTCAAAGCCAGGGTCATCCCTCAGACTAATGAGTGGCAGTGGCACACACACTGCAGACCAGCACTGCAAACAAGAGACAGAAAAAGAAGCTGGACCAGGATTAACTCTGCTCTGCTACACTGTGATTCCCTAGCCATGCTTGATCCCCGTCAGCATCACTCAGCTCTCTGAGTCCAGGCCAACCTCGCTAACAGCTCTGGGCCAACTCTATCTTCCCCTTCTCTCTCTCTCTCACTCTGATTCAGCAGTTGGTGTCTCACCAGGCCTCTCCTTCAGCCAGGGTTTGCATTCTTGACTCAAAGATGTGGAGTTTGGCTTAGGCGATGACATATATTAGTAACATAACATAGACCAGTGAATGGGACTTGACAGGTTACCCTGAGAGCATGGCTTTCAAGGTTTCCATATTTCCACTCTAGTATTAACAGAAGGGATGGGGAATGGACGCTGCAGGGACAGGCATTCCTATAGGCTTTAACCCCTTGCAGTGCTGCAACCCACGGCTGTTTCTGTTCCCTATGACATCAGGGCTTGTAAAACAAAATGGGCCGCTTCAATGCTAGTGCGAGGGTGAGGATCTATTAAATACAGCTGTCAATAAATCACATCGCACGGCTGAGTACTGCGTGTTTATTGTTCTTTACTAAACGGTGGCTCGGGTCTACCAGTCCATGTGAAGGTTTATACCAATCTGCGAAGACATATTGTTTCATTTATTTTATTTACACAATCTGATACCACATTTATAAAAAATGATCTTCCCTTGTTTGAGTAACTGAGAATAAGTCAACACTTTCTTATGGTGTACATGAGTCATTGTGATTGATGGGCATAATGGGGTTCTAATTAAATTCTAACCAAGCTATAAATCAATACAGTAGAGTGCATACCTCCCCGGTTCTTCCAGTAGACACGGACCTGCAGCTGGCCATCCTGGTAGAAGGGTGTGCCGACCTCTAGAGGGCCAGAGGGGCGTTTGGCCATGGTCGAACCAAGAGGGGATATCTCCTCCTTCTTTGACTTGAGTACTGATTTTACTGGGAAGAGAAAGGAGAAATGTTTGCTCCTGTAGCTAAAACAGTCAGTGTGTTGTGGCAAACTCTCCAGCATGGTAACAGAAACACACAATTATTTCTTTGTAAGATGACAGCAGTTACAACACGTTCTTTATGCATGGATGTGGTGTAACATGATTGGTACACACAGTGCTAACACTGCCAAGGTTAGAGGTTCAATTCCCTCCAGAGCCACACATGTTTAAAAAGTACACGCTCATAGCACCGAGGCTTGAGTCTGTCTTCCTAAAAACACAGGAGCTCCGAATGAATGCAGATTTGTTCTCAGCGTACCCTTCTTTTTGCAATTCTCGTGATTGTTTGCCTGAAGACTCTCAGCAATTTAGAAAAATTCAACTCTCAAGGAAAACAAACAAACAAAAAGACAAATTGGATTCTGCCAGGTTGTTTCAGCCAACGCCATATGGATTTGCAATCAAAAAACCAGTCCATCCAAGTTTTCGTTTGATTATATATATATATATAAAGTTCATGGCAATTGTTGTTGAGACATTTCAATCTGGACTCAAATAATGGACTGAACAATGAACACTGCCATCACTAGTGGAAAAAAAACATTACAAGTCTGACTGTTGAATGACCAACAGAAAATTCGCACCGATGTTTACCTGACTCATTATTCTGGGCGGTGCTGAAGTGGAGAGAAGCCTTGGAGCTCTTCAGACGCACCTGTCCCCAGTACGTGATGGCCTGCAGCTCCACAGTGTAACTGCTGTTTTGTTGCAGTCCCTCCAGATCCACCCAGCTCTGAGCCTGTGACAACAGAACACTTGCATGTTGGCATTTTGTATGTTACCGCGCTCGACTTGGGACTTGTTTCAAAGCCCTGTCATTGTCCCAGTCATAGTTCCAGCTGAGCTCAGCCTGGGCCAACCCGGGACTGTGGGAAAGCCCTGCTTATTAAAAACACATGTGGAGCTGGGGAAGGTATCATGGCGAGGAGATAGTCTTCAGGGCCATGTGAGGGAGCCATGTTATCAGAGCCTCCCAGGGCTTCCTCACTGTGTTTGACTTGCAGCATTCCACCATCAGCGTGAGCTTGATGAGTTCTTGTTATTGACTGTGCGTGTTTTGACATTCCTCTACCAGCAGGCTGCTTTCAAAGCCCCGAGGTGCCAAAGTGGAAACCAGTAGTACATGTGTCAATAGGTGTCTGGTGTCTCCCACCTCAATCGCCTCCGTGCCACATCTGCTATGCATTTCATAAACTAATTCAGGAGAAGACTCTATAGAGGTGTGTGTGGACTGTCTAGACAATCTGTCTTTCTGCTCCAGTCTCTAATGAAATGCTCCACAGCTACTGAGACACAGGTATGTGTTATCAGGTCACACGTTACTAGATATATTGTGCAAATGGCTCACAAAACCTTTAAGTAGAAAACTGATTCAGTTATGTGTATAAAAGTATGTAGTTTATGAGGACGGTCAGTGATCAAGTCATATGATTTTTCTACAAGTTCAATTAAATTTGTATGTGCTTATGGACCCATTGCTTCATTCTGTGACAGTCCAAAAGCTTGTATGTAATTGAGTAATTTTTATGTAGGAGCAAAAAAACTAATTTGTAATACTATCAAAATATTATTCTGTGGCTTTTTGAGATGTCAATGCCAGGAAGTCTAACTTTGTAAGCGCTTAGCTTGCCTGTTTGTTTAAGCTTTTATAACCAAATTCTATTTATCCTTTCTTTGTGCTTGTAAGTGGGGGGCTTTGTCTTTGTGAGAGCTCAGACAAAGGGTCATGAATACTCTTCTTTCTGGCTGAACCAAATAGTGGAGAATGTTTGAGTATGCCAACTAAGCTGTTCCAAGGCATAAACAGTAAGAACCAATGGTATTTTCCTTTAAACATGATATTCATGTCATCATTAGACAATGTTTCTTGGATGCCTTTAGCTGTTCTGTCCTGTTTTACTGAGTCTCCCCTGAGTTTAAACACACTTCATGTCTGAAGATTCTCAGTCATCTAGGTCATATCTGTCTAAGGAAGGTTAAAATCAAGGACAAATGGACTTGGTTGAAGATACTGGAAGACATTGCGCCTCTTATACAAGAGGCTTCTTTATGTGTTATTGCAAAAGATAATAGGATAGGAATTGTGAGTATAGTTACAAAAACTACTTGACTTTGAAGCCACTGATATCTATGTTAAAAATTAGACAAATTAAATAAATAAACCCACTTCAGAAAAAGCTGAATTACACAATCGAAAACCAAAAACCCATAACACCAACAGCAAAAAACTACACAAATTGAGTTATTTAAGAAACATAAGACCTTGAAATCATTGATTGACGATTTATAACTATAAATAGGGCTATTTATCACGCTTAATGTGTTTTCTTTCAACGCTTAACAGTGCATCTAAGGGTTCTTTCAGTAGAAGGAATAAAACAATGAAGAACACATTGTATCAATCTGTGTGTGTGATTGATAGCCTTGCAAGTATATATAAATAAATGCAATTCCTATTCTATGTTTATCCTCTTTTCCACTGCAGGCCTACATGGATATTAACAGTGCTGTGTGGAGGCCAGAGAAGAAGATGCTGAGATAATCCTGGATGGGACCCCATAGTCTTAGAGGGAGGAAAAAGGAAAGGAAGAGAAAGAACACATCACTAAGACAGGGTGAGAAGATTACCCCGTTGGTGGTCTTTCTCCTTTTCTTCTTGGATGGCACCATCGACTTGGTGGGCACCGTCCAGCTCCAGAACACTTTGTAGTGATGTATGGGGATATCGGGCTCCTCTGGCAGGGTCCAGTTGAGACGAGCTGTCACCAGGCCTTCGTCTCCCAGCGTCACATTGGTCACACGCAGACTGCTTGGGCTGGGAGGGGCGGCAGGGTCTGAAGACATAGCAACAACAAGAAACAACACTGTCAGCAGTGACAAATTTGAGTACCTCTGTAGACATTTAGAGAGGAAGACAGAGTGGGCCTATGGTACTTGTATGTGATAAAATCTTGGGCCAGGGCAGTTTACCTAACAAATACAATTTCAGGTTGAATGTATTACAGGCCAAGACACCTTTCACCACTTGAGGAGGGGGACCAGTATGACACCATGTAAAGTAATTTGTCCTCCATTGACAGTCTGCCGTGAGATATTATGACAGGCGTCATGTCACGTCTATGACGGCGTTTGGCAGCACCAAGAGCGCAGGTCAGGGGTTAACAAACACATGTTGCTCAGTTGCTGGCTCCAAACTCAGCATTCCTGTACTCAAACTAATGTGCATGTGTGTCCAGAGAAAAGCTGGTTCTGAACCCATCTGTATGTGTTGTGACCCAGCCTGCTGCCGGCTGCTGATGTCAGCCTGGTGCAGGAGGAAAGACAGGACCACATGCCAGACCCCAGACCATAGGGAATAGCCCTGTAATGAGAAAATGATTCACGCCACAGCCCTGTTGGCTCTCCTCTCCCCTGCCCTATCTCCACCTGAAACACATTTAACCCAGTCCAGAAACACAATTGGACCCATCAGTTCTACATACCAGCTGATGTTGGCTGTGCAAGATAAATAAGCAGTCAGTTCTTACAAAGTATAGTTGTGCAAAACTGCAATCAGATGATATGGCCATACTATATAAATAACAATTGAATGACAGAATGGCCAGGAGTTCATCAAATCCATGACAGCTCCCATCAATCTATCAACGTTCTGGCACTGATTGGCCTGATTGGAGATTGGTTTCCATCCCTGCAGCAGAATCCTTTTCCCACCTGGTGTCTGGCTCTGTCTGACAGCCATCCAGAACGCTCTGGGGACTAAATGTATGACGAAGGATTGACAGACTAGGTCAAAACACACACACACCACCAAACACACTAATACTTTTTTGTATTTGGCACAAGTTTTTAGTGTTTGGCAGAACATGGGAAGTACTTAGGAAATCTGCCAGTGTTCCACTACTAAACAACTTCATATATATGTTGATAAATAAATAACATAAGGTGGGTAACACGTGTTGATGTGCCATGCGCATTACACAGGTGGAAAAGTGATCTACACAATGCAGACACTATTTTACAGTAGAAATTTACAGACACTGAATTCAGGGCTGGGTAAGGCTGAACTGGAGGGCACATGGCTTTGCCTCTACATGTCAAATAAACACACAGTATCTGATCTGGATCAGATATAATCTAGACAGAGTACTATATTCACAAACCTGTAATCCCTGCACAACACCATTGCTTTCACAAAAGCCATCTGCAGCACAACACTGCAATTTTGTGTAATTCAACTTTAAAAGTGCAGGGCAGAGGAGTCGAGCAGCAATGCAAGATGCCATCAGAGCTTGTGCACTAATCTGTGGCAAAGATCTGAATCGGCTGGTTACGTCACTCCATCTGGAAACAAGACAACACTTGCATTCATTTGAAACCTGCAATATCCTGACTAATTCAGACATATTACATTTTATATGACTGTAAAGAGGGGGAAACCCCTCCTTTGAAGACATAAGTGAAGATCTGGTTGCAACACAGAAAAGAAATGTTCTGCGCACCCAGTCCCTACTCATTACTTGCATTCTACTTGGTATTGGAATTAGCCTTTCCCCTTAGCTCACTGGGAAATGTGTGGAAACCGTGGAGGGGAAACATAAATTTACAATTCAGGTTAACAAGGTAAAAGAAATAATTCAAAAGTTGTATACCTGAATACAGTTTTAAATAAACACATCTAAGCAGAGTAAATGACATCAGTTAAAAGTGATAAATGTTTGTTTGGCTATGCTTGGCTTGCTGCTGTATGGTTGAATATCTTAGCAGTGGATCTCACAAAAAGGTCCAAAAAAGACTGAAGAAATGCAAGGTGCAAAGTGCAGGTGAATAAAAACTGAATTTTTCAAAGACAGAATATTCAACACATACACTTGCTTTGTATAAGTTGTCAAATCAAGTCTTGAAACTCTTTCCCAAAGGCTCCACCTGTTCCAAGGTCTAAACCATAACAAATGGAGGGCAGTGGGTGTCAAACAGGAACTTAGTCACAAAGCAAGGCCACACAAGTAAGTAGATACACACACACAGACCTCTCGAGGAGCGGAAATGTTTGCTGGGCGCGGTGAAGCCACGGGTCCCGTGGACGTTGACTGCAGCAACTCTGAACTGGTACCATCTGCTGGCTCTGATGTCGGCCAGTTGGACGCGCTCCTCTGCAGTCTGAGGGACAGATGGGGGGGAGCAAACCACAGGGGTCAGGGTTCGCACAGGGTCAGAGCCCCATGTGAGTTTGCTGCCACATCAGTCATCTGTGTGTTTCTCTTTGCCAAACTTTCAAAGACACTGTGACTGTGAGGAATGCGCAACCACGTGCAACCGTCTGTCAGCACAGTGCAGCACTTTCACAGCTGTAGCATGTGGCACGCTGGGACATGTGAAGCTGACATTTCTTAGTGATACAAATCCAAAATGTCTGATAAAAAGAATCCCTCACATAACAATATGTGATGAAAAACTTTTCCTCTCAGTTACATGGTTCAGTATTTTGCAAGTATGGTGTGCAGATTCCTACCTGCGCCACAGTCTCCCAATCGGTGGCATCATCCTCACTGGGGTGGATGCCATAATTCCAGCGACGCTGCACCACATAGAGGACAGGCTCGACAGAAATGTTGAACTTGGAGGACCAGCGAATCTCCAGCTGACCTGACGGCTGCTCCACAAACACCAGCTCTTTCCTCGGCTTCAGAGGGACTCCTAAAAGTGCAAGCAAGGAAGACGATACCAGTTAATATCACCGGTGTGTGGAACATTGTAGGTGAACTTCAACATAAAATTTGTTGTTTTCCTTTCTTGGGTGGAAAGATAAATGACACCATCGGGGTTGGACAGATACAGATTTGAAAATGAGACATGACCTCACCGCAATAGATTTAATACATGCTGTGGGTCAACAGCATCATCTTTCTACTGTGACAGATTGTGATATTTCCTGGCCAGAGGGATGTGTTTTAGTAGCTGCGCTTCTTAGTAATGATACACACAGTTTGCATCTAGGTATGCAAGATGGCTCGCATAACGTCTCTCTCTCTCTCTTGCAGACAGAAAATACACCAGTGCAAACATACACACATACATGTAAAGTTCATGTGCATCATTGGCCTTCACATTCAGCCTTTCAGACAAAGCTGATGTGGCCATGTGCAATAAATTAGAGATTTATTAAGCGCAGGACTGAGTCAAATGCTCAGCCAAGTCAGACTGACTCTCTCAAGTGAATTTATTGCAGTGGAGACGTAGTGAGTTGTTGATTGAGCGCTGGGTACAGTGATAATGAGATGGAGATTGGAAAAGCAAGTTTGGAAGTACAGGAGAAGGCTGAACACATCCCACAGTTCTCAATAAATCACCTAGCACTTCAGACCATTATGTTGGACTGCTGTCGCTGTTGAGCAGCCCACCACTGCTTCGCATTTATAAACAGCACCAACACGCGCTCAAGGCTACTGCGCTTCATGTCGGTAAACAACATAATCAAGACTGTGTTTTATATGCAGTGCGCTTGATCTACTTATATCTCTATTCATTCTTCATTCAGTGCATGTAAAAGTGATTGATGCATATGAAATCCTGGAAGATGGGGGAGGGTCCTTGAGCCACATGCATATGGAGTCATTACTTTGTTTTGTCCCACTGATAGCAGCTTTCTGCATGCTAACAGCTGGGGGTCATTGTGCTGTGGTTTCACAGCTCCACAGTCGAGTGTGTGTGTGTCTGTGAACAAACGTGTCACATTTCCTGCGCAATAATGAACACCAAGGTAACCACAGCATTCCTCTTCTCCCTCTGTCTTAGCTCATCTTCCCACAAAGTCACACAAGTACTCCTGCAAAGCACAAACCACACATAAATACAACCACACACACAACCTCCCTCTTCCGCAATGTGGAGGAGGGCAACGAATACACTCTCTCTCAGCCTGCTCTTTCCAAAGATAACTTTCGGGTCAAGTTTGGTCCAAGAATCATACAGCATTCATTTTTCAATGGCCACACGCTTACTCCAAACCATGATGTAACTGCTGCTGAAGCACGATCAAGAGTATGGCGTCCATTCATGTCTTAATCATGCCAACAATTACACTCCAGGAATATAATTCTCAATACTCACGCACATACTGTCATAATGACTGATCTAATTACAGGGGTTGAGGAAAACACTACAAATACTGCTTGTAGCACAAGGTCTTACCGTAAACTGAGGATGGCTGATGGACCGATTAACTGGCTGACTTGTTGTGACAGTGTAAGGAAAACTCTCGCAGAATTTAATTTAATTTTTGCATATTCTTTGTTTTACCCACCTCTGAGCTCCCATGCATAAAACGTTGGGTTGCATTTCATTGTTTCCAAAATGAGAGAACTAGAAATATATGAAAATGAAAGATACAGAAGAGCCTAATAAACCACCTATTTCCATACGTGCAAAGCATATTGTAGCCGAGAACACATCTTTGAGGCGACATCACAGAGCAGTGGATGATAACAAAATCAGGCACTACTGAAAAAAAAGAAGCTTTGTTACACATCAAAGGCACGGTGGGGGTCCAGTGTCCATATATATATATATAGGCTAGGGACCCTAACCTGAGGACACACATACACACACATCTGATAGTGATCTCAGTGGGGGAAACGCTCAATTTCTCTCCGCTTGCATTTGTTAATGGCTTCCAGCATCATGGCTCATCATGGCAAAGACTACATATACACTTGTGCACACATAGAAACAATTATGCTCTTCAGACCATGAGCAGCTAATTAGACCTTTAACACTGAGGACTGGGAGAGGAATTCCATCCTGACTTTCACCAAAACGCTCAGTGTAATTCAGTGTAAATGCAGTGCTGACGGCGACCCATCATGAGCTCAGTGTTTGCCTAAATCAGCGGGTAGACTGCTTAATTTGAAGGTCTCACAGTGCTGTGAATGGTTTCCATTGACCAGGTCACTGTATTGACATTTTCAAGGTTACGCCTGCCTTCATCTTTCCCCGATTAACTATTCACCTTTTGAGCATGACATCTACCGTGAAGTCCCTCCGGATTTTTCTAAATCAAACATAAATACTAGCATGCTCTTCTGTGTGCACAAGCTCGAATCACATGCTCTTGCCTCTGTCAACTTAATACAGCGTGCACAAAATATGCTTACACTCACTGCGGTGTGGTTCAAAGCATACAGTTGATCATTTCTGCAGTTCAAAGCTTGGTTTAGACTCATCTTCCACTGCTCTCACTTCAACATCTCCCCAACTTTGTTATGGCCCCAGGCTGCTGGCAATACTGTGCTGATAGTGTATATAATGTAGTTCCAGCTCCCATCACCAAGTTCAGAGGCTCTTGGTTCGCTCACATAACGACTCAGCACCCTCAGAACATCAGACCGCCTACGGCAACACCATTAAACAGTTTTATTGGAGCAAAGATTCCTGGGTACATCTGTGTCTGTGAAACCCTCAAGCTTATCCAGCAAATCTGAGACTGAAGATATATTCCAATAGACAACAGAACCAGCATGAAGGATGAGCGGGTGAGGTACAATACAAAGAGATGAAATAAAAACATATGATTCTGAGCAAGTTGTCAAAATTTGTTTAAGATCATCTGCTATTTGCGTCATTGAGATTTTAAATTAATGTTTGACAGAGTGGGACTCATTTGTTCGACACAGATAATGAAAATGATCACATTAAAAACATGACTTTCGCGTTGGACGGTTAACAGATATGAAACATCATTTATTGAGTAGGATAAATAGAGAGGGAGGGAGTATCCATGATTCGGCTGACGAATCGTGTTAATCTGGTCCCTCTTGGAAACAGAAGTGCAATGATTAAATAAAGAGATGAGTTGCTGAGTGCACGGATAATTAAGCAACTTTATCAGTGGCTTGTGGTAGAACTCCCTTTTTCCTCTAATTAATAAATTATGATGTTCACTGATGTGTTTAAGATTATAATTTATCATTGCAGTTGATATGGCGGACTTAATCGTGTTTATGGACTGACTATTGGACTATTAAAATTTAATAAAGCGGATACTGGTGATGTATTAAGATCACAAACTTCACTTTCACATGTTTATGATGTTTACAACATATTTCAATTTAATGTAAATGCAAAGAATTTTAATTTGAATTATTTGCAATTACTTACAGTTACATATCTTTAGTTTTGTTATAGTTACAATCCTTAAGATTTTCATGAAATCAAACCTCGTTTTTGATACTATTTGTGGTTAGCATTTTCTATTTTTAGGAATAGTCATTCAATGTATTTCTAATGAGTTCAAACTTCAGATTGTGGCAGAGTCCACTCTGATTTCAATTTTCCTTCACACGCACAAGGGGTCTCTCTCTGTCTCTCTCTCTCTCTCCAAAAAACAAGAGGCTTTTACTGTGAAGCAGTCAGGAAATACAATGTATTGGTCACCGAAGTAAATCAGAATGCACCTAACAAAAAACACAAATTTTTGCCATGAGAATAATAGAACACAAAAGAGCAGCCACAGTTGAAAACTGGTAAAGAGTTGCACGTGACAGGCTATACTCCTCCAACTTCTCAGTAAGCTAACCAACTCTTTCTACTGTGAACTGCAGTTGTATGGAAACCTACTAAGGTGAAACAAGATGAGTTTGCTTGGCTGCAATGTAAACAGACACCCAAGTGGCTCTTCTGTTCTGACAATGTGGCTGCTGAAGGATTGGTCGTCATGGGTGTCGTCAAATCAACCAGGACTGAAATCTTAAGGATTACAACTTTAAAGAAGTATTTGTTGGGGATCATTTTATTGTAATATGTGATGCAAGTTTAGCCTGTCGTATTACCTTTGTAGAGGTTCTTAGGCAGCTGGCAGGTGTGGCCGCAGCCGTTAGAGCAGCACTTTTTCACGGCTGAACACTCTCCATCCTCCTCACAGCTCTCAACGCAGGCTGCTGCAAAGCCGCTGGCCTTCTCTGGGGCAGGACAGTCACCTTGCTTCACTCCCTCTACTGACTTTAGGAACTCACAGCTTGTAAGACACTCATAGTGCTTCTTGGGAAAGAGGGGCTAAGGAGTAAGGGGAGGATGAGAAGGAGAGGAAAAACATATGTCACATCACCTTCTAAAACCAACCTAACTGGCTGGAAACAGGCAGCTCTGTGAGCTAACAGGGATTGTCCTGTTTACATTTCAGCTTATGACTCACTGGAGTAGTGAGGACATTAAACAGCTTTGATTCAGCCTCACAGAGAGTGTCGTTACAGCGCAGAAAGAGTTACTTCACACTCCTCTCAAACTTTCCTCTCATTGAATTGCCTACTAAGTATGAAAAGCTCAAACACTTGAGACTGAGGCAACCACAGTATTTGTGGTAGTGACATACCTCGCATAAATCCTGGCACTGGTTTTCCTTCAGGTCCCAGGATTCCTTGCAGGGCTCCAGGCACTGTGAAAAGGAGAAGGGTGTCAGTTCTTCAAAGAGCCAGCCACATCAAAGAGCCACTGCTGTGGAGATGGTTGGCTGCCTGACAGGCAACTCACTCAGCCACTTCCCCTGCACATTCACAACAACCAGTCACACCTCCTTTTGTTACAGATGCCCGGCATACCTTCAAGGGAAATCAACAATCTTCTACAAAAGCTAATATGGGGCAAAAGGGTTGTCCATTATGAGTAGACAGCCACACCCTTGCACGTGTCAAGAAATCTTGTGATGCTTGTGTTTGAGTGTGCTTGGTGTGCCACGGCAGATTCCCTCTTTATGCCTTAACACTACTAGCCCCCCATGCTGTCTATGCCTCATACTCATCCTGCTACTTCTCCTGCTCATGTCTGGGCCTGATACACTCTGGTGCTGGCACCAAATTCCCTTCTCTTTACCACACTGAACAGAGAGCGCTTCATAGATGATACACTTGGTTTAATGTTCTTGGGATTCCCATTTTTAACACGTGGAACAAATTTACTGAATGTTTGGCAAAAGGCACGGATTAAAAGAAAAAAAGCTTCAGCGTGAGTGCAGCTTGGAGTCATTTTGCCAAGCATAATGGGATGATAAAATTTAAAATGAAAAGTTTACCAATCTAGTCAAACTCCTTTCGCTTTAAGTACTACAACACACCCTGAATAAATCAAATCCAATAAAGCAGAATGTAATATAACACAAAAGTCCATGCAAGTCCAATAGAATCAGGCAGATGCTGCCGCAGGAAAGGGAATGTGTTTCGATGGGTCTGAGAGAAGCTAGGGTCTTATATGCTCCCGTTGCTGGCCACTGAGAGCTGGTGTGAAAGAGAAGAGCAGGTTCAGTCAAACAGTCAAACCACTGCCAGGCCGCTTCTGTGCTGCACTGGGAGCAGCCCAAACCACACCAACCAAAGACCTGCCAAAGTCGCTCATTCAACTCCATTTAATTTAGGCTGTTATAGCTCTAAGACAAGGCACAGCAGTACATTTTCAACACATCTGCCTACATTCTTCATCTGGGACAGTCCAATATGTTGGTCAGTGGGAGAGGGACATACAATAAAGTAATTAAAGAGATCTAGTGGAGGTTCACTTTTAGACAGAATAAGAAAATCCTGAAAAAAAAATATTCTGAACAGTTTTTAGTGTTATGCAAGGTACAGTACAGAAGAGTGGTTAAATAAGGGCACCTACTGTAGAGAGTGCATTTAACACAAAGTTGGTGTAAGAAAATTCACATCTCAGTCAGGGGGCCAGGCTTGTATTTATGACTTTAATTCGCTCATTAGCCAACTCTGTCATTATTATGCCATTGCCAGTGAAAAGTTTATTTGCTTTTTATGGAGTGCGGTGGACAGGCACATGATGAAACATAAACCTTGCTTCTGGAGGGACATGCTGCAATCAGGACCATGCACACTGCTGCCAACGCTCAATTACATTCAGCTTCGGCTCTCTGGTTCACCCAGCCTCATCTTGGGCAACCATGAAAGCCCTGTGTGGACAGTGTGCTGAGTGTTGCCGGCTCCAGAGAGTAAAGGAGGCTGGGAGGGGAAGGTATTTTCTTAATTACTGCACAGCAATATAGATATCTCTCTGGCGATGTTATAAAATTTAAAGTGCCAGAGGGAAAATTGGACACCTTGGAGAAAAAGCATGTAGTTATGACAGCTGAGAGCTCCAAAAGAAACTAATGTGGTTTCTACAGAGCTGATCAGGTGAAACCACAGCAACACCTCTGAGATTTTACACAGACATATGAGCTCAATTGCACTGTCCAAGTTATGCCTCATCGGCCACAGAGTCTATGCAGTTTTATCATCATCTGCTATTAATAATATGGTGACCTTATATCATGAATTCTGTTCTCAATTGTGTCCTCTGAGAGTACAGCCTGCGGCGAAGACGGGCAGTAGCAGCAAACTCAGCATCCCAGCCTCGCACAAGCACCGTGCTGGAACAATGAGGTGTTGAGGCAATAACTGTGTGCTGCACCCGTGTCTAAAGGACATTCTGCCAGTAGGCGCATATATTAAAGCCCCCAAATCCTTCTACAAATCACTGAACATACACACATAAGCCAGGGGATCAAGCTCATTTTACTCATTGAAAGATCTTGTGTGCATGGACTGAATGCATTCCACTGGCTTTTCTTGAAGATGAATCCTTTTCTGGTTTGCCACAATCACAACTATACAAGTGAAAATAAAGTCATCGTTACCTCGAGATTCTCGGGCTTGCGTGCCAAGCAGCATGAATTAACACAGCACATTGCGTACCAAGGATATTGCAACACAGATCAGAATGCTGGCTGTGTGTTTAGTGTTGTCTCACCCTCTGAGTCCCAGTTTTCTTTTTTTTCTTCTTTTTATTTAACTCTTTGGGCAAAAGTTCCCAACTAACAAAAACTGCTAAATTTGAACAGGAAGTTGTATTTCAAACATTTATATCTGGAGAGTTATTTTTGCTGAACGAGCGGATATATCTCGAAAACGGCGGTCTTAAAAAAGATAAGCGTCTGTGTCGAGGCAGGGAGAGCTCCCTGCAGGTGTGCTGAAAACTGACAATCTGTCAGCGTTCCTCCCCAGACACACCCACAACCTGACATTTAAGAATGGAAGAGGAGGACCGACGACGGATGTCTTGCCAAAGCAAATAGGACGGCTGTATATAATTACAAAGGTGCTCTCATCAATCATTCCTATTCGTTTTTATCTGATTCATATTTACACAGTTTGGTGCTCAATCTAAACCATACTACTGATGCTGCCAAAAGCATAACATATTTTCCTTAAGCTCTTGTGCAATTTTTTTTTGGGTAGGGGGGCCGCCAGCTCCACTTGATCATATGCAGATATACAGAGGCTTGGAGCCCTCAAACATTTGCACATCTTGAGGCGTCGATAGCTATGCTAGTGTTTGACTTATGAGATCTAATCGGGGAAAACACACCATGGAACTGGAGTACAGAACATAATTGAGCTGGACATAGTGTAACTGCTGGGTTTGGGTGCCAACGTCTGGGTCTCCCTCAAGCGAATCTCTCCAGCTGGCAACACAGCTTCCATCTGTTTGAATAGCGTAAGGAATGCATGTAATTACCCTATGTGATGTTAACATATTTCTGGACAAATTTCAACTAAAAAGACACAAATGTTTTTACTCTGAGATGTAAACAAGAGCAAGGGTTTTTTCTATGGACTTGAGCTGTTAGTCTTAACAAAAGCATTTGAGCGGCTGATTTCCCCTTTGTCCACTTATCTTCCTACCCAATAGTGACACATTCAGCATGGTTAAGTAGGAACATCCATAGCAGTCTTTCACTCCCCATTTCACGCAGTAATAAAACGCAGCAGTTGTTACTCTGGGGGACCCTGCATTCTGTGGGGCCGATGAGAGAGTCAGGCTGAATGGCAGCCAATGCCACAGCCCATCTTCACTTTGTCATGGCTGGGACGAGGCAGGGAAGAGGTGGAGGGAGCGAAGAGGGGGAGAACAGGGAAGGGAAACCGTCATAGGAGCAGGCTTATCTCCACCCATTGTAAAAATGCTTACTGGCCCGAGTGAGTGACTGGAATGAACAAAATAAACCATGTAGAAAGTGCATATATAAAATGTCATGCAAGTGTTTTGTTTTAGTTAATGAAGCATGAAGTGCTACCATTTGAGACTGCCCAAGGCTTAACAATAACCAGTATATTCAAAATAAAAGATGGGCCATAATTCATACTGATGCAGATGACATTTTCCCATTTTGTCGGAACACATTTGTACAGTCATGGGGAGATTGGTGAGGCGGCTATGACTGATCTTTTCATTTTGTAAATGAAATTTAGAAGACGCAAAATCATGCACCAATACATGTGGGTACCTTTGTTTTCCCCTCATCAACACAGGCAGCTAGAGTGTGGAGTATGTCATCCCAAAAGCTTAGAGATGACATCTGGGAGCTGAGAGTATCGATCCCAGCGCTGGTGGTCAGTGTAAAGCTTCAGTGGTGCCAACAAATATTTACAAGGTGCCCTTGCTGCCCCTTTGGATGGAGCAGCAGCTTTCTGCTGCTCTCAGAGAGATATGGAGGAATCTCTGTTGTCGATCATACACATTGTAAATCTCACCTCTAATCTCATTGAGTTATTGCTATTTTCTGCTGCTCTGGCACTTTTCACACTCCGGATGACCGAACTCAATTATTCCAGCAGCTCTCTGCTCATATCTATCGACCCATCCAGGAGCAAGTCGCCTGGCTCTGCTCTCTCCTCTATTGAAACAGGCACTTACTCCACGTATTCACTCACTTCTCACTCTATTTCACTTTTATTTGGCTGTCGTCTCCCCTCAACTTCCCCAGTTTTCTTCTCAGTTCGTATCTGCCTTTCATTCCCTCTCACTCTCAGACCACGTCTGCTCTAATCCAGATCCATTCTAAAACTCATCTTTTTCTCTCTGTTTTGGCTTTCCATCTGTACTAAGCCAGCAAGATCATACTGAGGAAATGGATGGTTTTCCAAAATCCTCTCTAAAGTAGATACATTTGAAACACCAGGCTCACGTTGCAGTGCAGACAAAGCATGGGCTTTTTATCATGTGATATATCTTTCGCAAACATGGCCAATGCACTTTCATTTGCCAGCAATGTTATGAGGCCATGTTTCTGTAGACTCCAACTTTTTTCTGTGATCTTGTGTGTGTGTGTGTGTGTGTGTGTGTGTGTGTGTGTGTGTGTGTGTGTGTGTGTGTGTGTGTGTGTGTGTGTGTGTGTGTGTGTGTGTGTGTGTTTTTGTGTGTGTTCTTAGCATATAGCCCACCACACAATACAGGGGAATGTCAGTGACACATGTTTTGTGTCTGCTGTAAGACAATTGCACAAGTACAAAAAAAGTTCTTTGATTCATTTGCCAAACATGAACAGGCTCCCAAGAGACATTTTGCAACCTGGATTGGAGTTCATTGTTTTATGCAATCTTGGCAGTTGCATGAAATGTAGAAAATCCAAATTTTAAAAAAAGTGGAGGAAGGGTTGAAGTGAGGGGGGGCATGCAAGCAACAGTACCACCATCTCTGACTGCAAGCAAGCAGTCACATACCACATACCTGTGACAGTTTATCAAACAACAACTTCTTTCAATACAGGCGCTCATCTTCTCTACTGATGATGGCTTGTGAGAGTTTCAGACTCTCTTGTGAAGAGCTCCAACTACCAGTTACCTAACAGTCTATGCAACACTGGGCATTGAAAGCCAAAAATATTATACAACACAATAGCACAAAGAATTTATAACAAATTACATTTAAAATTTTTATACTGTACTTTTTATTCATTTTAACAGAACAGAAAAGAAATGTGTTGAGCGTTTAGTCACTCTGAGACAAAAAAATTAGCAACCACAGAGGGAGTAAGAAGTGACCAAACTAAACTTTAAAATAGGGCTGCAACTAACATTATTCATTTATTTAACATTAACATTCATTATTTATTAAGCTGCCAACTAGTTTCTCAATTAATCAATATTTTGTCAATAAAAGATTACTGTTAAAATTTCCCAGAGCACAAGGGGACAATTTCTAATTGCTTGCTTTATTGGACAAAACCATCCACAACCCAAAGATATTCAGTGGCCTGTCATTTATGATAAAGAAAACCATCAAATACTCACATCATAGTCGTTGGAACCAGAGATTTTTTTATTTGACTAATAGAGTAATTGATTAATTGTTTCAGCTATTGGCTATGTCAGTCACAACAGCCTATACAGTACATTCAACCCTTTGAGAACCAGCATTAAACATAAAAGAGGAGAAAAGGAAGCAAATTTCCTGTTTTTTTAGTTGTTTTGTCATTTCAGCATACCCACAGAAACTATGACTACAGGGTTAACCAGGCTGAAAAATATTTCTCCAAGTGCTGGAGCTGTGATCTAAATTAGTGTAAAAGCACGCGCTAGCAAGGCTTTCCTTTTCTGACATGCCATTAAGTTTCAAAGGACTGTAAAAATACAGCGAGTAAATCAGGAAGAAGATATCCTCATCCTGAGCTGTTGTGTGAAGTCTAGACACACTGTTTCCTCAACCTTAAACAACCTTATGCTGTGTTAAGTCCAAGCAATATTGTGTATTTAATTCCTGTGCTGCTGTAAATCTGCACGTGTGTGTTGAGCAGACAGTGGGATGGATCAGGTAGATCAAAAAGATTAACAGCGTGCTGACTTGAGATGTGAGTGTGCAGATCTATACGTGGCAAGCTCAAATGGGTGCTAATAAATATGAAATGAGAGTTATCAGTGAGCAGAAGGTTGCTTAACTAAAGGCCAGACTTATCAGGAAGAGAAGATGGGTGAAGATTTCATTTAGGAATTGTATTAGAGCTGTCAGAATTATTCCCAGTCAATGTTGGGGTTTCATTTGCAACTCAAACAGAAAAAAAGCTGTGTGCAAGCGCCTCTTAAATATTCATACAAAGTTTTGGTCTGATATTTCATATTCGCAGATAAAATTATACCGCAGTGGTTGCTGTGGGATTTTCTATTCTGCAATTACATAAGCCTCTGCAAACTAACAGGAACCCACATGGTTTGGTGTGTCAGAGGAGGATTGCTGGCTGTCTGCTCTCCTCTTGTCTCCCTAAAGATGAAGGTATCCAAACTGCATGGAAATGTGGCATTAGGCGCAGCAGATGCTATCAGCCCTGTATCTGTTTATCATATCTGTCATTGCTGATCTGGAAGGGTAAGGAAGGACAAGCTGTCAGTAGCAACACACTGCAGCACCTGTGAAATACAAAAATGGTCAAAGTG
Organism: Micropterus dolomieu; assembly: GCF_021292245.1. Taxonomy (NCBI): domain Eukaryota; kingdom Metazoa; phylum Chordata; class Actinopteri; order Centrarchiformes; family Centrarchidae; genus Micropterus; species Micropterus dolomieu. The sequence continues at coordinate 15,502,763 of NC_060156.1, read as the reverse complement.
GTTTTGACAATTGAAAATGGAATAAGAAATATACGGCTGCCAGCAAAGAGCATTATGTGGACTATTATAGTAACCCATCAATTATATGTAATACAAGATACAGTTATGATAAATATCAAACTAAGTTTGACACAGACTTCTTTGAATTACTCTAGTAATGACACATTTTCCAAATCCAAGTGTTTTAACGGCCCTGAGAGGGTCGAATGCTGTGAATGCTGACAGTGTCATAATTCCTTCATGTTTACAACCAACTAAAACACTGTAGTATTCCAGCTCTAGTGGGGTGAAGTGAAATGTACACGGTTCAAGACTTTCTATTTTGTTTCTCAAACTAGGTTCGAAGACGGTGAGTAACCTAGCAGGTGGTGTCACAGACATTCTTTGAGCGTCTCTTTAATTATTAATTTAAATGCAGTTGAGGGCGCAGACAACAAAGAGCTGAAAAGGAATAGCTTGGCAGAAAGTGAGAAGAAAACGAGGAGGAGCAGGAGGGGCAGTGCATGAATTATACATTTACCCCACAATCAGAAGTGCCTGCCTTATTTATGAGCATAAAGCCCACACAGCTTAGCACAAATTGTGCTTTGTCTGCTGTGGAATGCAATAGCAGTTCCCTTAATACTTAATGACTCTGTAGTTTCACCCAGACACCCCCCCCTCCACACACCGATGCCCCCGTCCTCTGTGAGGACTCCTTCTCTTACAGGTCCTCTCCCATCTCGTGTTGTTATCTTCTGCGGTGACAAGAGTCAAAATTACAGTGGCTGTAACCAGAGCCTCAGTTATCACCTACCTCTGGGTTCAGTTTACGTTTCTTGACAATTAGACTCAACAGGACGTATCCATCATGTGGGGTCAGATTGGTGATATAGAGGCCAGCGAGGCCTTTTCGCCGTGACGTGGCATGGGAAAGCCAAACTCTCTCCGCTGTTCTCTGAAAACCATGTCAGATTGGCCCAACACATGATTTACTGTATTTACTCCCCCGCCATCACACTGAATAATGTTATAATGACAGACGCATGGGAGCAGGGTTGAAAACGGGATCACATGATAAAACACTTCCTAAGAGCCAAAGCCATTTCTTCAAACTGTTCATCCAGTTGATTTACAGCAGCGATAATGAGCTCGCATTTTCCACACAGAGGATGAAAAATGCATTTCTGTCATGGCAACGTCAGTCACCGCAGATTGAGGCGATAGTAAACAAGATAAAGGATGTCAGGCGTGCTGGCTTCCCCCTACAGTGACCAGTCAAGCCGCTTCAATCTCTCCTCATCTCAAATGAAATGAGACCTAGAGATTCTGTCTCAATGTAGGCCAACAACAAGTAAAACATGACACGCTGATGAGGGGAGTAAAGCCGTCCTAATCCCATGCTGCAGTCACATTCCACCACTATCTCAACTTGTTTATTTGAGTCCCTGAAACACTTGAAATTCACTAATCCTACTTGCCCTCTCCAGCCGCCACTAACAGCTCCTCACACCAGAGGTTCTTTACAGTGTCTTTGAATTGTAACACATACAGATTGAGAAATAATGTGCAGTCCAATAACAGTGATATAATGCATTTTGTTTGAAGTGATGATTGATTCCTCTTTTATATGCATTTCAAAAGATGAGAACAAAGACAACAAAGAGAGGGCAACCCTGGGCAGGCTGGTGTAGAAGACAGACATGTCTGATACATGAACAGTCTGGAGCCTGTATCTAAAGTATAAATTACTCTGCTGAAGCACCACAAAGTCAAAAGGTTAAGAGAGCTGTTGATCACTTGAGTCTTTGACACACATTCTGGTTTTCCATCGTCCTGAAACTGTCACACACAAATCTATGGGATTTATCTGCAGGATGCAGCAGCTTTGAGTGGAGCTGGAATAAATTGATAAGCCCACATCTACTAAGTACATCAGCTTTAAGATTCTTACATTCTAATCTTCCCTTCGTCAATGTGGCTGCCGGCACGGTTAGCTGGGTAACGATATATTATATTATTATATTTCTTTTTGCCGTAGAACCCCTAAACACGTGAGTTTGGGAGGGAAAGAGAGCAAAGACAACATGAAAGGTGGGCTGTATTCTATGATATTTAGCCAATCCATCCTCAGAATGAGAATAAACACTCGGATGACAGCAGATTCTCTCAGTGTGACTGGTCATTACAGCTGAAAGAGGATTTCACAGCAGCTTTGATTGCATTAATCCTTCAAGAGAATGAAATCCCTTCTGACAGGGACATTTGTGAAAGGTTGATTATTTTAGAAAAATGAATGGCTACTGTTTAAAAAGGCCTCCATGCTCTATAGGATCAATAAAAACATAGTTGGTATGAGATAGTGAGTGTATTTCTTCATAGAGGACTTCCTGGAACGCTCATCACTCAGATATTGAACAGACGACATTGCAGGGAGCAGCTTTACATGCGAGCTTTCACTGCTGAGGAAGTCTAAACTGCAGTTCCACAGCCTCCTCTCCTGTGGCCACATCTTTGGGTTGTTTTTTTTTTTTTGCTGTGGGGGGTTTTCATTCTCTGCCACCCACCTTGTGAATAATGAGCTCCACAGATAGCAGCCAATGAAGCGACCCCCCCTTTAGCCAATGAAACTTAACAACCATGTCCAGATCAGGTCCTTCCTGCTGGGACTGACCAGCCCTGCTTCACACTCCTCCGCCACCCACATACACACTAACACTCACACTGCCTCAAACTAGATAAAACACAACAAGAAGAAAATGCTTGAGAGAAACTACAGAGACATCTCTTTACATGATCTCCATCACCTCAGAATTATTCCATCTATAATTAGTCCATCTATAAAAGTCAAACTGGCAAGAACTCTCTCAAAGTTCACAGTCTGCTTTGCAGCAACACCGACAGCAATCCATACACTGCCCACTGGACAGATTCATTTCTAGTCCAGCTTGCTTTGAGGTGTTGGTGCTGGTGATCTGTCTAACACGGGGCAGTGAGACGAACGTCTGGCCTCAACATGACCAAAAGGTGCTTTAAAGTCTGTCTAATCACCTAAACAATCCCAGACATGTCCAGCTGTAAATCTACCAACCAGCACCCACTTCATCACATCTTTTCAGTGCACCTCAAAATATACTACCTTCCGCCAAAGAAAAGATGACCACACAAAAGACTTGTAAACTGCATTGACACCCTCTCAAAGCTTCAAGCGAAAGTGACCCTTCTCCAAAGTATGTGCTGTGATTTTTGTTTTTTTTAAATAAAGCTTGAAGAATGAGGCCTCTGATTTAATTGTATAGGTTCAACTGACCCTAAAAAAAAAAAAAGAACAACTGATGGGAAGTCTGACCATTTTATTTTGGCGTGAGAAAATGTGGGGGTTGGTAGGAGGGGGGTTGACAGTGCGCTTTGAAAGACACTTTTGAATGAGACATAGTAGCATTCCAGTGATTGTTATTCAGACAAACCGCTCCAAAGTTTCCAACATGTGAAGACGAAGGCGCGTGTAATCCAAAAGAGTAAACACTTCTTATTCTTGCGTTGGTATGCGAAGCTCAGGGTGTGACTGGTAGGAAAAAGCGCTCCAAAAGAGCCACCTGGGATATGTGAGACATCTATGAAAGACATGGACAACGGATTGCCAGCCAGACAATGTTGCTTTTTAAAGCTTTTCCCTCTGGAAACTCTAGATAAATAAATGTGGTTGGTTTCCAGAAAGTTAAGTCAACATCTCCTTGCTAAGAAATGTTATATTACAGACTGGTGCTTTAATTCCCCTCAGGTCAGTAATCACCACTCAATCTAATTCATTGAGAGATCAATCTCAATGGAGGGAAAAGTATACTGATTTTAAAAAAATGTTCATGATATTCAGTGTGTTTCTTCCTCAGGAATTATAAGTGATGGACACGTTCCAGTGACTCACCACGGGCCAACCTATCCAGGCATAATGCACGTCCTTTCCTCTCTTCCCTCCCTGCGAGAGGTTTGAGTAATGAAGCATACCGCTTTGTTGCAGGCCGGCATTTAGCTGCCTTAAGTCAATCCTTGCATTTGATTTGGAGCCTGGATCACACCCATGGGGGGAAAGCAAACCCTGCTAATATCAGCCATGCTCCAAATGTGGAAAGCTTCTTGGCTGCTTCCGCACACTCTCTCATGCACACGCACAAAATCTATTTTCTTTGCACCAGCAGAAAAAGACAACCCCCTCTCCCCTCCACTCCCTGGAGTTTTTAAAACTTCCAAACTTCTCAAGTGGGGGACCCTTAACAGTAGGGAGACAATATCACAATAGCTCATAGAAATGCTGCCGCTCTCTGTTCTGTTGGCGTCTCTCCCGCTGAATGGAGTTTGTCTGCTGGTCCAATGTTATGGCATGATAATGACTCCCCGGCTCTCCAAATGCCACCTCGCTCTGCTCTGGAGAGAGGGCAAGCAGGTTAATTACCATGACAATGGGGACGCTGAGAGCGCTGCCGACTCCGGACACCGCATGCAAGATGACCGGGATGACTTTCTCATCACAAATGGAAAACAGGAGGCTTTGATTTCCTTAAACGCAGACAGATGGACGGGGTCACCTCGTCTTTGTCTAAATTATTAGGCAGCCCTTCCTCGCATTTTCCTCACAGGCAGGGAGCTCCCTGAGGCTCTTTAACAGAGCTCTTGGGTGGACAGGCCTTCTGCCCTAACGCACTCCGCGGGAGCCACCGCTTTTGTCTCTCTGTTTGACTGTGTGCTGTTCATGAAGTGAAGAGGCTAATCAGCGGCTGTAGAGCTATTCACAGGGAACCACTGTAAAGCATGGGCTCATTTGGTACAATTGTAGAGTGGCTACAATAGCCGTGTTTTGACAGACTACACAAGGGCCTTGAGTGTGCACTCAAGTCATTAATGTGGATGTAAAGTGTGGTGGTGTTTGCTACCAAAATATTGACTTCTGGCCACAAATTAAACTTCAGCCCTGTGCCCTGTCCTGCATCCTGAATGGCTGAACCAAAACCTAGGATACAATTAAATTAATTAAAGTCAGAGAGCCCTTGAAAGTATTTGGAAAGGCAGAGTGGCAGAGTACCACAGTTATACAGCAGTAACACAAGCATGTCATTATTTTTAAGGGCTTACATCAAATCCAGCCTCATTCATTTTCTGCCTACAAGTAGGATAGAGAAGTGCTAACTGACGTGCTTGTTACAGCAAGGGGAACAAGCAGTCCATTAAAAGAGTTTTTGGACATTGGAGTTTCAGCTATGTTAGCTGGTTGATTATGAAAACAGTATGCCGTGCTTGGACTCACAGCCAGCAAAAGCCTTTTTCAAACATAAAACTCTGCCGAATGGCTAGTGCCAAGAGCCTGTGTTGGCCATCACAGCGGAAAGGAGAGAAGGAGAGATTCACAGCATTATGAAAACAAAAGATGATTGCCTATACGTTACCTTTAAACTTCACGTCACAGAAAAATAACATAAAAGGACATATTCTTTCTCAGACGTTAGTTAACTGTGCTTTCCTTTTAAGATGCCTGTATTACAATTTATACAACAGTTTATAATTTACAGACATATTACAGATATATCAGTGATGTGATAGAACAATGCTGTAAACATTTGCTAAGCTGGGGAAGGGAAATCACCTATACATTTGCAGATGGGTTAGAAAGCACAAAGCACTCGCTCTGCTGTATCCCAGGCAAATGCAAATTGCCAAGGAAACAATTTGAAATTCAAAAGAGGAATTTAGAAATCAAACACAAAGGGTAATTTTGTGAGCCAGTTGATACTAGACACTGATTGTGATTAATATGTACACCAAATGTAAGGTCATGTCAAGTAAGCATACGAAAAAATGCTACCACTCTGCATTTTCTTGAATTTCTAATTAATCACCATCATTGCAATACGGTGTCCAAATACTCAGCATGCATTCCTCTAGACATACAACATCTGTGGACTTGTGTGTATTTATTGTTTTTTCTCACAAGGACTACATCTAATTTGTTATCACCTGGACAGTAACATACATCATGTCTTTCATTTAGACAATGAACATGTGTTGTTTACAGGTGCTGGTCATATAATTAGAATATCATCAAAAAGTTGATTTATTTCAGTAATTCCATTCAAAAAGTGAAACTTGGATATTATATTCATTCATTACACACAGACCGATATATTTCAAATGTTTATTTCATTTAATTGTGATGATTAAAACTGACAACTAATGAAAATCCCAAATTCACTATCTCAGAAAATTAGAATATTACTTAAGACCAATACAAAAAAAGGATTTTTAGAAATGTTGGCTAACTGAAAAGTATGAACATGAAAAGTATGAGCATGTACAGCACTCCATAATTAGTTGGGGCTCCTTTTGCCTGAATCACTGCAGCAATGCAGCGTGGCATGGAGCCGATCAGTCTGTGGCACTGCTCAGGTGTTAGGAGAGCCCATGTTGCTCTGATAGTGGCCTTCAGCTCTTCTGCATTGTTGGGTCTGGCGTATCGCATCTTCCTCTTCACAATACCCCATAGATTTTCAATAGGGTTAAGGTCAGGCAAGGTTGCTAGCCAATTAAGAACAGGGATACCGTGGTCCTTAAACCAGGTACTGGTAGCTTTGGCACTGTGTGCAGGTGCCAAGTCCTGTTGGAAAATGAAATCTGCATCTCCATAAAGTTGGTCATGAAGTGCTCTAAAACTTCCTGGTAGATGGCTGCATTGACCTTGGACCTCAGAAAACACAGTGGACCAACACCAGCAGATGACATGGCACCCGAACCATCACTGACTGTGGAAACTTTACACTGGACTTCAAGCAACGTGGATTCTGTGCCTCTCCTCTCTTCCTCCAGACTCTGGGCCCTTGATTTCTAAAGGAAATGCAAAATTTACTTTCAGCAGAGAACATAACTTTGGACCACTCAGCAGCAGTCCAGTCCTTTTTGTCTTTAGCCCAGGCGAGACACTTCTGACGCTGTGTCTTGTTCAAGAGTGGCTTGACACAAGGAAAGCGACAGCTGAAACCCATGTCTTGCATACGTGTCTGCGTGGTGGTTCTTGAAGCACTGACTCCAGCTGCAGTCCACTCTTTGTGAATCTCCCCCACATTTTGGGGGGTTTTGTTTCACAATCCTCTCCAGGGTGCGGTTATCCCTATTGCTTGTACACTTTTTTTTACCACATCTTTTCCTTCCCTTCGCCTCTATATTAATGTGCTTGGACACAGAGCTCTGTGAACAGCCAGCCTCTTTAGCAATGACCTTTTGTGTCTTGCCCTCCTTGTGCAAGGTGTCAATGGTCATCTTTTGGACAGCTGTCAAGTCAGCAGTCTTCCCCATGATTGTGTAGCCTACAGAACTAGACTGAGAGACCATTTAAAGGCCTTTGCAGGTGTTTTGAGTTAATTAGCTCATTAGAGTGTGGCACCAGGTGTCTTCAATATTGAACCTTTTCACAATATTCTAATTTTCTGAGATACTGATTTTGGGGTTTTCATTAGTTGTCAGTTATAATCATCAAAATTAAAAGGAATGAACACTTGAAATATATCAGTCTGTGTGGAATGAATGTATACATTATACAAGTTTCACTTTTTGAATGGAATTACTGAAATAAATAAACTTTTTGATGATATTCTAATTATATGACCAGCACC
>NC_060156.1:15483217-15495029 GCF_021292245.1 Micropterus dolomieu | reverse complement strand
AGGTGTCAATGGTCATCTTTTGGACAGCTGTCAAGTCAGCAGTCTTCCCCATGATTGTGTAGCCTACAGAACTAGACTGAGAGACCATTTAAAGGCCTTTGCAGGTGTTTTGAGTTAATTAGCTCATTAGAGTGTGGCACCAGGTGTCTTCAATATTGAACCTTTTCACAATATTCTAATTTTCTGAGATACTGATTTTGGGGTTTTCATTAGTTGTCAGTTATAATCATCAAAATTAAAAGGAATGAACACTTGAAATATATCAGTCTGTGTGGAATGAATGTATACATTATACAAGTTTCACTTTTTGAATGGAATTACTGAAATAAATAAACTTTTTGATGATATTCTAATTATATGACCAGCACCTGTATATCCTATTTTGAATCCACTGAATACTGACAGCTACTGAGCACATTGTTCAGATTTCTACTTGGACCAGGATCTGCTAGTGTACCATCCATCTTATTTCAGCGCCATAGTGTTCTCTGTCTACAGTCTATACAGCACATCTCTGAAGGCCTTGTCAGCAGCTCCAGGAGAGTCTGATAGAATATGTCAGCGCCATCTTTTCAGAGGAACTGTCAACACAAGCTTTGAATGAATCTTCTTTGGGACAGGGCACGAAACACAAACAAGCCCTGCGGAAGACATACCATAATGCATCCTACTGAAATTGCAAATGACAAGAGTAGGAAAAACAATCATGCTTTGCTTTTGTAAATCAACAGTCATTTAACCTCTTCAAATCTCATTTAATTGTATCCCATTTACAGGAGCCAGTAAGAATCAATCAATAAAAGCAGACGCAACCTAGTAAGGAAAGCTGAAAAGAAAAGAGTTTTTCTCATTATCAATGTCTATGTCAACAACTCTGGAAGTGTCTCCTGCAGACATGACAGAACCTGTCCTGTCGTGACATGTATGCTTTATGTTGGGTTATTCTCTCATAATGAGGCATGTATGTGGCATGTGTCTCATTCATGAAAGAAGTGAAACCACACTACCTTGGAGCACTGCTTGTGATTCTGGCACCACACCAAGGATCCATTATTCTGTAAAAGAGAAGGACAAATACAATCAGTCATCAGAGATATTGTTGAAAATACATTTACAACCTCTCCTATCCTGTCACAATACATCTTAATGCCACACTCCTTAAGGCATGGCCTTTTTTTGAGTAACAATAATGCTAAGAGTAGACAAATTTGAGTCTGCTTTGCCTGCTGAGTGCATGTAAACTAAGCAGGAAAGTGGGGTCACTGGCACCAGGGCAAGGGTAAACGTCTGGTCAGTTTTAGTAGAGCATGGTGACCTCAGCTTTTTTGTGGACCTGTTTGATCTCTCAACAGTCGTCCCCAAGGTCCCTGAGGCGGGAACTGATGTCAGCACTCCTTTGTAGACTGCAGATACTGCCAATTTCCTCTAATTGCCGTGGAAGTGCCACCTTTCGCGGTCCAACAAAGCAAACATTTGGTCCTAATAGGGCTGTGTATTTAGAAAACTCTCTATGTGTAAATATGGAGGGTTGTCGAGTGAAGGTCCAGTGGGGGTAAATGGCTTGTGCAAGTGGTCATTTCCTGAATTCCATTAGGGCAGATAATTATGCTGTCATTCTCTGCAAACATAATTGTGCTTGGATGGCAAGTGCAAGGCTAATACTTCAGAATAAATGACCAGTCGATCAACATGAAAGACATTAAATGTTTGAATGTGCTGTGTGACACAATAAGTATTTTGTATTAATTTAATCGTTTTAATCCTGGCTCAACTACATAAAGCCATTTTCTTTCCTGTATAGATAAAGGCGCAATTATTATTATTATTATTATTATTATACAATAACCTGCGGGGAGAGAAAACAAGCTATGAACGTTGACATATCATCCTTAAATTTTATGTTGCAAACTTCTTAGCAAATGGTTGCTTATTTACAGCAGACACAGAGCAACATTATGATGAATTTGAAGTCAAGTTTCTGGCCACTTGATGCAACACCAGTCACATTACACATAATTTGATCCAGAGTTATTATACTTTAAGTCCTACTGCCTCTTGTAGCTCCTGTTTTCTACACCTCTGGATCAGTGATCAAAATCTAATGGAAATATTCTCAATGAAGGCTCTGAGTTTAGGGTTTCATTAATGGAATTCATTCTAGTCAATGACCTGAATCTGTGCTTCCCTTTTGGATGTTCCCTGCACTTCTTAATAAAAGCAATGAAGCGGTAGGATACAGCCAAACTTTAGGGGTCCACAGGCAAAAAGTCTGCTTTAGTTCAATGTCAAGTTCAAAGCTTTTTCCCACAATGTAATCCAGAAGAAATTTCTCATGAGACCTTGGGAGAGAACTTATCATTAAAGGGTTTAATTTGACATCCAGTACCAGTAAGTGCTGAGCTTTTAGTGTCAAGGATAATGGTCAAATGGCTTCAAAGGAATCCATGATTGTACGATCATGTCTTAAGAGAATCTTTTCCACAAAAAAAAAAAAAAATACTGCAGATAAGGATGAAAAATATGAGTCTGAGCGCCAAGGAGACTAGGAATAGTTGTTTCATTTTGTTACCCAATGAAGTGGAAATGAACACTAACTTGGCTGAGGCATTCAGTGTGCATCAGCAAGTCGTCTGCCCTTTTCTGTGCAAAAAGAACATTCTGTTTGGTCGAATGTTGACAAAAATATGAATTATTCCTCACTAGGCAAACATCATTTTGTGCTGCATCACATGATTAAAATCGTTGCGGAGTTCGCTAACTTATTGAACTTATTAAAATTATCAATCCAACCAAAGCCAAACCCCCCATTGGTGACACGCCGTAAATAAAACCTTGACATTTACACTGGCAGCCAATGCCTCGGGATAATTTATACAGATTGTCACAACTCTAGACCATGTTCTAAATCATCAATCCTGTTTTTGACACCTTTCTTCGCCCATCCATCAACAACGACAGAGCCAGATCCACAGAGGAGCTAATTTTGCTCTGTGACAGCATCCCTATAGCGGAGAAGCTCAGCAGGATGTTGCCCCAGCTGTCCAGGCCTGACCCTACCATGTCAGGGACCAACGGGGGAATAATTATAGGTCAGGACTTCATCCCTCTGACTCACCATGACATTCCTGTGCAGCATGAACATTATGCAGTGCTGAGGACTGTCAAGGACCCCAATGAATGAATGCTTTACAGATATCCTCCTGTGTGACTGGGGTCGAGGAGAGGAGACCAGACAGAGGTCTTCGAATGCGTGGCTAAGGTGAACTCGCTGCTTTGTTACTGACACTGGTGGAGTCATGTAAACAGGGGATTTATCACAGAGATACATTATGGCTGTTGTCAGCTGAGAAGTCAGAGCAGGTGGCCAGGGGCGTGTTGTATTGTCTAGACAACTGAGGGGAACATGGACAAAAAACCCTTTTATCTTTGAGGATAGCATTCCACCTTTTGAAAATGAAAATCTTTTGTTTCCTGTGATTCGCATTAATGGATCTCAGTTTACACTGATGAATTGTTTTTGAATTGCATTCAGTCTTGCCTATCTGTTTTTCCAGCATGAAACTACTGAAAAATACTGCTAGTCTAGGAGACCTTGTACATTTCTGGCCAAGCTAACAGGAGACAGGACTTCAAAGGACAGACTAGTGTCTCTGTGTGTCCTTTGACAGCCCAGGGGTACAAAAATAACTGATCCTTAAGGGCACATATGCAGCACAAAAATAAAGGGTCTCAAGATTTAGGCTTTGACTTGAGTGGGTGTGAGGGCTGTGGTCAGTCTGCTCATAAAGTATTTATCATAAATGAATTATTTGACAGAGGCTCTGAAAGTGAGATAATGTGTTCAGCGCACATGCAATGTTAACATAAAAGGGTGTTTCAGATATCTTAAACAACACTGGTGTAAAGTTGTCCCCACTTAGGAATGAAGTCTATTTGTCAAGTGAGGTAGCTAAGGGTGTAGCAGCACTGGCGGCTGAGATTTACAGACAGGACTGTCATGGTTTAAAAGCATTTACAGAGAGGTGAGGCCAAGCTACATAGACCCCTATTCATCCGCTGTCTTCACTAATGAAAAACTCCACAGATGAGAAGAGCGCTGGCTGAGGTTTGATTCCACCGCAGGTTATTTAATATCAAAGGCAAAAACAAGGGGACACGGAAAAACTACTTTCCAATGTTTTTTCTTTCCCTCGCTTACAACACAAATCTCTCAAGCAAGATGCTTAGACTTTACTGCACAGTACATTAGAAATGAATGACTGAATTTAAAATGTTAAGATTTTTATTGGTTTGAATGTAATAACAAGACCTCATGGACACACCTTGTTTTTGGCTTCACATGTCCCCACATAAATAATCCACTACAAGGCTGATGCTTTCAGAATACATTATTGCACAGGGCTCCCAGCTCGCTCTTAATATTTTAAGTGTCCGAGGCTAATATTTATGGTTGGGTGTTCCCCTCTGTCTATTGTACTGGGGTGACAAGTTCCCCAAATGTGGTGTAAAATGTCAATAAATCCGTATTTGGAAATACTATTACATCAATAAATCTACAGTTGCTATAAATCTGACAAGCAATGGACGGCCCATGGGTTTCTTAACTCCGCAACTCCATGCTTGTTTCCATTTCACTCTAATTTATAATTGCGACAATTAAAACAAAGTCCTCTAAGTTGTCCTCTGATTCAGCCACATAAAAAGGAAAAACCGCGTGGGTGTTCATAACATCTGCAAGTGCTAAATTCTCCAAGTATCATTCCAGTATTCACAGAATGATCAAATTAAAGCTGATATGGAAAACAGAGGTTTAAATTCCAGCTGCAAAGTGTGTTAAAATGACAAATTGTCTCTTGTACCGTACCCAAAATAAGTACTGGTCCATATAGATTACTAGATATTGAGTAGACACATAAAATATTAAGAAACAGTAGGCAAAAGTCATTGCTTTGACATACAGCCAAAGCATTTAATTTCTATTAAAATGGAAAGGGTTGTATGTCTTGGTTTTCCTATCGTGTATTGAATGACCCCTGAAGGATGTCCGAGTTGAATTAAGAGGTCTGTCGTCTCAATCATTGGAGTGGAGCTCCGAGTGGCCCCATTGCTGTAATAAGATCTTCCAGAGGAAGCAGATCCACCTGTAGGTTGTGCTGACAGAGCATGCTCCAGTATTGTGGCAACAATACATTAGAGCTTATCACATTTAGCAAAACTGGGAGCCAGCATTTAGCAGGAAGGTGACCTCAGTGGAGCATCATCGGTAGCTCGGTGTGTATCCTCTAAATGCCTATGAGGTGTGATGCTGGCATTTATTGGCAGGTCCAGGGGGGTAGAGGGCAGAGGGGGGAGGTGAGCCATATGTTTTTGCAGCTGACCAGACCCCCGATTTTCACATGAAAGGACTGTTGAGAACACAGTGCATAAGACAGTCCTCGCAGATTATCAACGATTGCCTTCTATTCTTAGACCCACGGGCTTGCTCAAGCAACCTTGCTTATCACTAACCACAAAAATGCTCCTCTCTTTAGACAAATACCTCCCTCTCACTGAATAAGGCTGCCTCAGACTCCGAGGCTCTGCAGTCAATTATATAGACTATTAGCTGTTCATTAGAGGTGAGACTTCCATTACTTACTGGACTTTTCAGGCAGCTGCTGACTAATTTCATTCCCCAACTTTGCAACCCAGGGTAGCAAAATACCCTTGGAATCCTCTCAAAACAAACCTAACACTACTTGCCAAGTTGTGAATTGAGAAACACTGTTTTCAATCTGCGTCCTTTGGGTGCACAGCACCACTCTTTTCTGTCCAACCATGATGTTAATTGTAGTTAACTGCATTCATCCTTCACCCCAGGTGCATATTCGCCCTCATAAAATTGCTAGATCTAACTGCAGTAGGTCACTGTGTGACATGGGTTAAGAACTACCACACTAGCTCAATAAATGCTTTTAAAGTAAAGTTAATTTGCCACAGCGAAACAAGCAGATTTACCTTGCTCCACAATATTTTCTGACAATTAGAGGATTCGTTAAAGCACCTTGAGAAAGACAAGCCTTGCAAATGCAAATGGAGTGAACATAAAGGCGATCACCAGATAGATAGTTGGTGAAAAGGAGCAGAGGGGAGAAGGATCAGAGACCAGTCCTTTTCTCTGGGGTCCTGGGAGAGAACAGTGTGTCCAGTGGAGGGTGAAAAACAACTTCTGACACCACATACCAAATCAGCCAAAGAACACAGCTAATTTATAGTAGCTTCAAACACCCTCTGCATCACAACATGCTTGCAACTGTAAAATTCTCTCTATGAATATGTAAGGCAGTGGTTCCTCTCATATGAGAGCAGTACAGATGCCTTGGTAGTAATACTGTACAGAGTTATAACAGAGGTTAAGTCCATCACATTAACAAAAAGGGGTATCTGATTTTTTTTCCCAGTATGCTAATTAGCATGAGTGGAAAGTGGCTCCACTGAAAGGCGTTCATCATTTCTCAGTCTGAAAAATGCTGCAACATGTTAATTAGATATTAAAGTGTCCCACATTTAGGCGACCATGATACCCTGTATATGTCAACTTTGCAAGCAACTCAACCCTTCAAATGCTTATATATGCAACTTGTGGGCTATTATTTTGATGAAACTCTCCGTTCAGAAAGGTCTGATTTCCTTGTGAGTAATAATTCCTGACAGAAAGCACAGACAATAAACAGAGAAAGTGTTTCAGCACCATTAGTGACCTGCTCCTCTCTACTCAGAATGGGCTCAATAGAAACAGAATTGACTTATAGCCTATGGGAAGAATCGGTCTGGCACATATTCATTCATCATATATTACAACACCGCTTTTATTTCTGATTCCCCGACACATTGCCAGAAGTTTGAGTGTCTGTGGCCACATGCTTGTACCTGAGAGTGCTTGAAAAAAGCAGAGATGCGAGTGATGTGCAGGCTGAGGCATCTCGAGGCGCATCTTGCTCGGTAAATACTGGCAGTGAAGAAAGAGTCGTCCTGCTTCCTCGCAGACACACTTCCCGGGCTCGTTAACGCGGTAATCCACATGCACAGGGTCACACACACGTTCAGGCTCCTACAAAACATGGTCCCGCGGTTGTGTATTTAATCCCACCACGGATCGGACAACACTGCGTGGAGGCTCCGCCGGAGAAACTAAAGAAACTTCAATTATACACCGGGGCGGAGTCACGGGCTCCCGTGCGCTGCGATTGGACGATCCCGCGGTGACTGACAGACACGAGGAGCGTTAGAGCAGGTAGACTGCTGCATATAGTCCTGCACACTATTCAAAGCAGGAGCAGGTTGTTCAGAGAGCTGGCCTGCAAGGAGGAAGAAAAATCTATCTATCTATCTATCTGGATATATAACTAATAAAATGAATTGCTTTCTATTCTGTTTCTAGAAACATTGCATTACAAGTAAATTGTAGGTATCCTGACTTTTAGTCCCCTAGTATAGGAATCCTACATTTCCCATAATGCACTCTAGTGTCTTTAATTAGAGCCCCCAGTCTCCCAAAAGCCCACTCCACACTTAAAGTTTGTAATGCAGGCTTTCTGATACACTATCAAAATCCAGTCAGAGATAATAAAATACTTTTGACTTTGACTTCACACATTTTAGTTAAAGGTAAATAACAGACACAAACACATATCATTCCTATATAATTAAATTTGCCCCGAGGAACATGGAAAAAGAAACTGCAGACTTGTACTTGTTTATTCATTTGTTGTTTCCTTCCTTCCTATCATTTATTCATTAATTTTTGGGCAGAGTACCAGCTTTTGCCTTCATAAAACGCCCCAACAGAATACCCAAACATTATGCACAATGGAAAGCAAGGTACACACCTGTCTAATATAAGCAGAAAGATTAGACCTACTGCCATCCACTCATGACACAACTCATCAGAAATTTTGAGAAGACAGGTTTTCCATATCAAACTCTCACATATGGCCTTGGTGAAGCTTGCCAACATCCCAGGGAAGCCCTCGCCTCCCAGTTTAACAGTAGCTTGGAAAAACAATTCCACTTGGAAAACTATTAAAACCATCCTGACTAAATTCCTCAAGATGGACTCCCAACTTCTGGCATCATTTCATACCCGGAGGTATGGAGAAAATATGACATGTAGGAAAAGCTTGAAATCCTCGCTATTTATTGGAGTTAATAAGTGAGTATTTAATTAGAAAGTTCCCTCAAGGGTTTACAAGACACTCCTGCTTTTGTCAGCTCATGGAGTACTTCCCTGAACCCCATT
The DNA here is from genome assembly GCF_021292245.1 of Micropterus dolomieu. Classification (NCBI taxonomy): domain Eukaryota; kingdom Metazoa; phylum Chordata; class Actinopteri; order Centrarchiformes; family Centrarchidae; genus Micropterus; species Micropterus dolomieu. The sequence continues at coordinate 15,486,751 of NC_060156.1, read as the reverse complement.
ACAGCAGCAGCATAATGAAGTTTTATAGGTGTTGCTCTTAAACAGTGTGCAGAGTGGGAGTGAACACACACTTCCACACCATCAATAGATTTGGCTTAAGTCGCCATCTTGCCTTGGGCCAATTACGCATTGGGCCAAACAGTTTGACCCATGCCCCTCCAGTGAAATGGTAATACGCCCATATTAGCACATCCGGAACAGCAGACATCGTCGCTATGATGGGGATTATGAAATCAAACCATCCCCATCAGACACAAAACACCCTTGTCATTCACAAATAACAACATCCTGTTTGGTTAAAGTAAGTAGATAGCTGCAATGAAAGCACTGACCTGTTATAGTTCTGCAAAAGTATGGCCATGCATCATACAAATCATCTCACAGCTCTCTAATGATAAGATGGATGTGTGTTCATTTCCCTGGTGGTCTCAGACATACAATGTAACTTGGGGTGAGAGATCCCATGCTACTCTTTAAATATTTAAACACGGATGTCTGTGTACCTTAAAAACAGCATAATGGCTTAATTTGTTGGCTTATTACAGCCATGTGTGGTGGGTGGTTTTATAGTGTGCAGTGAAGGAAACACACTGTCTGTGTGCGGTCCTGATGTCTCCTGCAGCCTGTGGGACACGTACCCCTCTTGACGCCATGCTTTCATTGACTTGGAAAAGCCTCTGCCAATCATGAACTGAGACTATAAAGCTACCTGGAGAGGGCATGTTTGTCTGACTGGATTTCATCTCTAACTCGCGTCACTACATTAATTCACACCTATATTTACAATGAGTCACTGTTGACAACATGTGTTTACCTATGTAAATAGACCTGTTTGTACATAAACATGATCCAATAAACATGAGCATACGTTCTCAGATCTTTTTTTCTATATTGCAATTGTGAATGTGGTTGATTTAGAAGATATTGCTCAACTTTGCAGACAATCACTAATATTTATTAAACACAAACCAGTGGCTGCACACTGCTTTCAAAAATTAAAATAATTTCCATTACTCTCACCCTAACATCTCCACTGGAACCTTTTACTGATCTTCGAACCCCAATTTTCTGGCTCAATTTGTCCTTCTTTGTAAAACAGTCAATCAATATCCCCAGGTTCAGTGCTAAACAGAAACTGATATATGTCGCAAATATTATTTTTAGTTTTCCTACAATTATCGTATGATTGCTCTTCTTTATGTGGAGGGTTTTGTCCAAGAACACTCGGCAGCTTATTTGCTCCCTCTTTAGTTGGTATTCTGAGAGATGACTGGATATGCTGGTGAGGCGACCGGCTGCAAATGATTTAACAAAAGGCGTCTCAAAGATACCACACCAGTATCAGTTTTCAGCCTGCTTGCTACTGAGAAAGAAGGTGCATGGCGATCAAACACTTTAGTATCTTTGATCCTTAGAGGTGCAGGTGGACTCAGAGTTCGCACCTTTGATGAGAGGCCACCCGGATTAGAGGAGACACCCGGCTTGTGTTGTGAACTCTATCAAACAAAAGAGAAGGAGATGAGCTCAGGTGGAGGCACTATTACATGGATTAGAAAAAAATGTAGATGCCAAAATGCATTTATATACCTTTTTATGTAATTAAACAGTTAATCTTCCTCCATCATCTAGAGGTATATTACTAATGCTGTTGCATTATGTAAGATTTTATAGTAGGCTATTGTTTTCCAAATTATAACAGGTTGATGCTTGCTAATAGACAAGACAGAAAGTTCAAAGATCTCCCACTTCACCACAGCCAAACCTCTGAGTCTATAATTCCACCATCTGACATATCACTGCCTAATCTGCGCAGGTTATGATTTAGTATAAATCAAATTTCCAGAGTGATACTAATACTAAGAAAATGGCTTTCAGGCAAATCAGCAGCCAATACTAAATACAAAACATGAGGTCTATGTCTAAGAGCAAGCTACAACAATGACATCATTGCAACAGATACCTAGTACAGTGTCATCTAGCAGGGAGAGGCAGAAAACACTGAAATCTTGCCCAAGTCAATACTCACATAGCGGTTGATTAAACACCCTTCATCACATTGCCATTCTTGAAGTAGCAGACACACACACACACACACACACAAATCAATTTTAAACATTCATTTTGTTTATTGATCCTCTTTTGTTCTGTTTACCAAGTTATATTATGGCAACACACAGAAGGCAGTATATTAAAGAGTTCAGTCAGTGTCTGTCATGTTCCTGTCATTCTTTTGGGAGATAACAGGAGCAGGTTGATTTGCATTGCATGTCAATTATTCCATTTCATTAGCAGAGTTGTTTTGTTTTTGAGTATTGATTTAGGCAAGCCACAGGGAGGCATCTCTTGCAGATGAGAGAGGGGCTAATATTGATTTACAGTGTGATTCATAATTTGTATTTTGGAAGTGCTATTTATACTTCGCCTCTGATTTGGTCAATTATTTGATATTGCTCTTTTATTTTGAGCTGCGACTTCATGCCTGTGATGCAGTGCACTGCTATCCTTTCAGGTGAAGCATAAGTGGATGGTTATGTCCTGAAACCAATAAAATATAGTGTGTGGGAAATGTTTTTCTCTCTAAATAGGCTGTCTCACTGATAAAAAAAAAACCCTTCAGCTATATAGTCAGTCTTTTGTCTATTCATAATTTCAGGTCAATTCACTTCGGGTGTGTTTACACGAATTTCTAGCATTCCCTGAGAAAATATTTGTCTTGTGTATGAGGTTGGAAAAACCTACTTGGCATGGAGGACTTCTAAATAGATGTCTGCATGAAATATTTCCCTTCTTTCACCACCTCCCAAAACAATGCAGCGTTGTTTAATGGTGGGGGTTGGGGGTCCAGTACAAGCTGTTATTCACATATAAACCACCCACTCAGAGCTAGAGTTACATTTGGGTTTCAGTTTAGACAGTGATGGTTGACTGACAGCTGTGTATCCCTCAGTGGTTGTTAGCAGGCCGGATGATAATAACTGTACCTTTTTACAAAGTGTGCTAGTGTTTATTTTCAGATTGGATATAATAGACATAGAGGACACAAGTAGGGTGGAGTTATGAAACAGCACTGATTTCTACTAATCTATTCTGAGGATGAAGACAGAACATGTTATCCAAATGAGGATGATCTCAATGCTTATTAATGCATAGTGTACCATTTTGCACCACTAGATGGCAATGTGTCCACAGACAACTTTTAGGTCCAGACAAGCTCTTTGACACCTCTTTCTCGCTCTCTCTCTTTCTCATTCTCTTTTTCTCACAATATTTTCCAGGAGATGATCCAGCATTAATACCCAACAATGGGGAATTTATCAGGGGGATTTTGTTCTCTCGTCTGAGGCAAACAATTATCAGATATGATGGAAAATAGAACACATTTTGAAACTCAATGTAATCTCTCTTTCTCTGTGTCTGTCACACACACACACACACACACACACACACACACACACACACACACACACGAGTTTGATAAGTGGAGACATTTTTGTACAGATTGTTGCTGAGGTAGGAGAAGTGCACCCATGCACG
>NC_060156.1:15465917-15483197 GCF_021292245.1 Micropterus dolomieu | reverse complement strand
GTGTGTGGGAAATGTTTTTCTCTCTAAATAGGCTGTCTCACTGATAAAAAAAAAACCCTTCAGCTATATAGTCAGTCTTTTGTCTATTCATAATTTCAGGTCAATTCACTTCGGGTGTGTTTACACGAATTTCTAGCATTCCCTGAGAAAATATTTGTCTTGTGTATGAGGTTGGAAAAACCTACTTGGCATGGAGGACTTCTAAATAGATGTCTGCATGAAATATTTCCCTTCTTTCACCACCTCCCAAAACAATGCAGCGTTGTTTAATGGTGGGGGTTGGGGGTCCAGTACAAGCTGTTATTCACATATAAACCACCCACTCAGAGCTAGAGTTACATTTGGGTTTCAGTTTAGACAGTGATGGTTGACTGACAGCTGTGTATCCCTCAGTGGTTGTTAGCAGGCCGGATGATAATAACTGTACCTTTTTACAAAGTGTGCTAGTGTTTATTTTCAGATTGGATATAATAGACATAGAGGACACAAGTAGGGTGGAGTTATGAAACAGCACTGATTTCTACTAATCTATTCTGAGGATGAAGACAGAACATGTTATCCAAATGAGGATGATCTCAATGCTTATTAATGCATAGTGTACCATTTTGCACCACTAGATGGCAATGTGTCCACAGACAACTTTTAGGTCCAGACAAGCTCTTTGACACCTCTTTCTCGCTCTCTCTCTTTCTCATTCTCTTTTTCTCACAATATTTTCCAGGAGATGATCCAGCATTAATACCCAACAATGGGGAATTTATCAGGGGGATTTTGTTCTCTCGTCTGAGGCAAACAATTATCAGATATGATGGAAAATAGAACACATTTTGAAACTCAATGTAATCTCTCTTTCTCTGTGTCTGTCACACACACACACACACACACACACACACACACACACACACACATACACGCACATACACTAACACATTCAAATTATTTTACACACACACACACACACACACACACACAAAGACTCATACACACAACTCTTACATAGTGAAGCAGGGTTTATCCATGTTGTATAACCTAATTTGGTAGGGAAATGTTAACAGAGGGTAATGAATCATTTGATTTTACATATCAGATCACGAGGTGCTTGACATCTCCATATGAATGACTTTTATCAGTGATGTGTGATAACACAGTTTGTTCTTTCCTGCCTGTTACACAATCCCATCATCCTCAGCCACATGTAAATCTCTATGCCTCTCTATCATCACTTATTTCCAGAAGGAACAATCCGAACCACGATAGGCCTTTTTAAAATGTCATCTCCTGAACATGGAGGTCACGGGTTGATTATGTAGAGAGACATGTCACAATGTTGTATTGGGTGTCTAGCTGAGTGCAGGCCCATTACACAGCATTATGCTGCTATGACAAAGCAGGTGGCTGAAACCAGTGATCCACTGCACAGCACACATGCCCATCCCCCAGCAATACAATTTCACTGGGAGATCACAGCTCCTGAGAGATTCTCATGGCTAGAAATCATACAGTAGGAATGTTTCAGAACGCCCTGGGGTTGTGCACCCAGCCCTATATTTTCAGCAAAGCTCACCAGCCTGTTTTCTATACATCTAAAAATAAGTCAAGTAAACAACATACATTTAACATACATAACATAACATAAAATCTGGACATTTTGAGTTGACCCCTTGCATGGTCCATTTGGCTTCACAAAAAGACACATTAGTGAACACATCACAGTAGTGAATAGAGTTGTTATCAGAACAAGAAGATTAGATTATTTTAAATGTATGTATTTAGTTATAAAAGATTTATTGCACAAGTCCATCTAATTTAATGACTAAATGAATACCTTGTGAGGAATACTTTCCATAAAGCATAACATGTCAAGATTGCAAGTCATACTGTGTTTTCCATGGAAACCCATCTGTGATGTTTGTGCTGTAGACCACTATCCATCTTCAGCATCAGCATCAGCAAAGGACATAGTCTACTGGTGAAGCTAGTTTGCAATGTAGTCTAAACTATAGAACCAACAACCAACACAAAAAAGTGGTCTGGCTTTTCTCGAAATATGCATTTTACTTTCATGCTGACAGTTAGATGACAAGATTGGTAAATATGTAGCTGGGGCCAGACGCCTGTTAGCTTACCTTGGCAATAAGACAGGAAAGAAAAGGGAAACAGCTAGCCTGGCTTTGCCCAAATGTAACAAAATCAGCCTCCCGGCACCTCTAAATTCATTAATTAACACGTTATATATTTTATAATTTAGTTAATCCATACAAAGCTGGATGTGTATAAATCATTTGTCGATTTTCAGAGGGTTCTCAACCAGTCTGGGAGTAGCTGATAGGCAACCAGTGGAGACTACGAAGTTACTGGTCCTAGCCAAGAATCAGTCCACTTTTACTTTTGTGCAGATAAAACAAACAAGGGATAACATTTCATTTTGTGAGGTTTAATTGTGCTAGTAAGGTGATTTTGGTACCTTTGGGCAGAATTAGGCTAGCTAGTTTCCAGTCTTTAACCTAAGCTAAGTGAAGCTAACTGGTAGGCTCTTGCTACATACTGTATTTACCGTACAGATCTCGGCAAGGTAGCAGAAAACCATATTTCCTAAATTGAACATACTGTGATGCATGATTCTTTTAATGTATTGTAAAAATGTCTGTCCTTGGGCCTTTTCACGTAATGCATTATGCTGGATTTTGACATCTTATAACTAAAAAGGATAAAATATTGATAAACGGAAGAACATGTAGCTTCTGAGCAATCTACAGCTTCACCGGGACTTACAAAACTGTGTAACTAAAAGATTTAAATCACTGTAAGGAAAAAAGCATTGTAAAGTCAATGACTGCCATTGTGCTGGAGGGGGAGGAAAGGGAAGGCGAGTCTCTTGGATGCCCAGGTCACCAACCCTTGACCTCTGTTCTCAACCCTTGAATCTGTCATCTGTCTGCTTTTCCCGCCTTCTCTTCCTCCCCCTGTTCTGTCAAAGGAATTTGATTATGGTGGGGGGAGGAATGTGGCTTCCTAAAGTGATGCCTTTTTTTTAAACACTCAGATGCTCAGGACACTGTGAACAAGTGTGATATATAAGCAGCGTATTTGTAGCAGCTCACATTACAACTCCACTGTCAACTGTTACATCTACAGTTCTTTGCTTATGTGCATTTGCACCTAAAAAATAAAAGTTTTGTTTTCTTTTATTATGCTTCTGGAAAATAGGTCTGTAGGCTATGACATAATAGCGTACCACAGAAAGCCTTCTGCATCTCTGGTGTAGATCGTTGCAAGGGGGGAGGGGAGATTGTGGGGGTGGTGTTGTACAGTGAGTACACAAGGCGTGCTTTTTTCTCTCATATGCCACAAGCTCATATGTATATACAATTAGTGAAGCCTTTTCCTTCAGACTGGCTCTGACGGCCCGGCCCCCATGCTCCTATTCTCTTAACTAAATCCACTATGTCAGTGGACACCGGAGCACAATGAGGAATAGATACCCAGCTGGATATTCCCCCTGCTACAGACTAAGCTTTCCACGCGCTTCCCCAGTCTAATAACGACACAACAAGAGTCGTGTGACTAGCAGCACCCTTCCCCCACTCGTACATATTACCATTGCTCCTCAGTGCTGTCTAGAAAGGTCATGTGACCCTCATCAGCTTTCCGGGTTGGGGGAGGGGAGGCAGATTGAACCTGTTCTTTGTTAGGAGGTCAGCCTCAGCTCTATGGCAGGAAGCGCTGCTACCACACAGCATGTAATAGAAGTGCAGAAGGGGCAGAAGGCAGTGTGGAGGGATTAGAGGCGACTAGAGGTTTTGAGCATTCATGCGGTAGACAGCAAGCAAATAAAGCTCACATAGCGCAGTGCTAAGGCTTGCTTGACAAATGGCACAAGGCTGATGTAACAGAAAGAGAAATAAATGAACCAATTTTAGGTCTCTGTTTTCATTAGCACTGGCTCAAATGTGTGGATCAGTTAACATAAGCATGCGATCACTATTGCTGTTTGTGTGGGGAGCTGTAATGACAGTTCAAGGCTTGGAGAGGGCCAAAAAATCAAGCAGGAATATTTTTTTATTTAAATAAATTAAAATAAATATGGAGGGGCAGTGTTTCTTCAGGGGGAACCAGCTACAAAGCTGCAGAGTAAACCTTCAGAAGTTCAGTGTATCTCTACTGTTTGCAGATGATGTTGTCCTTCTGGCTTCATCAGACTGTAACCTCAAGCAGTTTGCATCAGAGTGTGACGGGGTTGAGATGAGGATCGGCAGCAGAATAATACAGTCTGTTTATCAGACCATGTTTGTGAGGATGAAGCTGAGCTATAAAACAAAGCTTTGACTTTACTGCTCAGTCTTCATTTCTCAAAGTACACATTGTCATAAGCTCTGACTACTGACTGAAAGAATGGGAGACTGAAAAAAGTTTATATTTTGTAGAATCAAATATTTTTAGGCTCAATGTATGAATGTGTGCGATGTAGTGTACAAAGCACTTTGATTAGTCGCAAAGACTAGAACGGTTCCTATACAAATACAGAGCATTTACATTTACCATGTTTGACTGACAATAATACTTTCACAAGTGCTGACATCCTGATAATTGGTATTCAACTGTTTATTACTCATCATGTGTCACTGCCTTATAATGTAGTCACTGTATGAATTGTTGCAAACACTCCAAATACAAGAGTAAATTGTAAACATCATTACAATCTAAACTAATCTATCTATACTATAATCTAATAAACATTGGATCATACAGTATGTGCACTACCACATCAAAGTGCAAATGTTGAATTAAAAGGTTAGGCTTTGAATTGACTGCTAAACTAATTTATTATTCAACATCTTATCCAGTATGAGCCTCACACTGTACAGTACCACAGCAAAACTGTGACATAATCTTAAGGAACATACTCTTTCAGAATTAAATACTGGAACTAAAAAGTGTGTCAAATAAACAATGTCAAGGAACATCGGTTTGCAGTACATACAATACTTAAAATATGCTGAGTACAAAATTAAAATGCAGATGGGTCATATTTGAATATAGGGCCGGATATATGAATGGAGCAAACTTCTATTTGTCATTTTCTGGAAATGAGATGCCTCACTTCCTCACTGAAATATGTATCACAACAACAAGAAAGGGCTCTGAAACTGTTATTTGGCAGGCTGGAGAGCTGAGCTCATATATCCATTTATCTGCTGTCATCAAATATGGATAGCTCTAGAGAACAGCCCTGACTGACATCTGCATGAACTTTGTGTGTTAATTTTCATTGTCTTTCATTCAGACCACAATACCTGCAAAAGCTAGCATTCCTAAATGTAACACTATCCTGTGATGATTATGATCCAAACAAAAATGTGGACAGAAAAACCTAGCAACGGGCAAACAGGCAAACTCGTTGTCATTAAATCCCTTGAAGAGACCAAAACCAACAATGATTTTGTCATTAGACTAGACACATTCTTTCATTACAATAACCATGGGCACTGTAGTTTTTGTATTTTGAGTCTTTCCCACCATCTTGGCACTATAAATACTCATTAGAGCACCACATTTATTTCAATCCGCAGCTGATAATCGTCCACATATTATATAATGAAGGAATTAGTTTTTTTCATGGGTTGAATCAAGAAATAAAATTGACATTATCCTTTAAGTTGTGGGACACAATTAACTCTTCTGTGAACACTAAGCAGTGTCAGCCTTGGTCTTTATCTTAGGCATAGCTGATGTTACCTCAGTGGGTGCCATCTTAGATTGTGTGGTGTAGTGGTGGTGCCAGAACTGCCTCCAGCTCAATACAAACATTACAAAAGAGACAACGGTGGACTTTCAAAGAACGAATCATCCCTCTCCCAAACCAGTTAACATTAGATTGTCTAGGCTTTCCTGGATACATACTGTGCACTTACACGCTGTGCTAGACAACACTTGCTACTGTTCTAAATCAAACTACCATTACCTGCATCTGCTCTATATTCTTGGCTGTAATACTGCTCCTTGCTGTAATACTAGTACAATTTGTTGTATAACTGAATAATACAATATGACTGCAATACAATATGCACGAACCCCCCCCAACTGACAACCACTGCAATAATCTCGTCATATTCCACCACAGACTAGCCTTGCTTTGACATAAAAGACCTGATCACATCTTCAAATATTTATAGGCTTTCCTTTAGGTTATTTTACTACTGTAGTTTGCAGTTCTGCAGTTTTTCATTTTCAAATTATACAATGTGAATTTTAAGTTTATAATCAAGGATTTAGCCAAGATTTTAGAAATAGTCAAGTCATGAACACAAGTCCTACCAATACAACTCTCACCCCTCTTGGAAATTTTAAGACAGGTACTCTCTAAAATCAATTTTTCATATTTTATAAACTTGGTTTACTGTTAGAATGATATGTTCTATCAATTATCAAGGTCTAAATGTTGTTCAAAGCCTTCTCCACAATGCCAGGAAAAACGCATTTCTGAGTCAGCGTGTAATGTACACATCACATGTACAGCTTTTACTGAAGAATATTAACTCTCTCTCTGGTTAAATCCCAGAAAAAGTAGGCCTACAGCGGACATGACCTCAGTGTCCTAATTGGTAACTTCGGCCTATTTACAATCACATTGGCTATTATCATGGGCCAAATTATGGGAGGATTTGGGGGGGTTTGACCCCTAGATTACATTTCATTCACAGTCAACATAAGCAAGAGGAAAGGAGATATTTGCTAAAAAAAAGTTGAAACTTAAAACTTGAAATGATAAGAATTAGGAATTAGATATGAAAATGCAGACTGTATTTTATGTTAGTGTTTATGGTGGTTTGAGCGGTCAAGATGGTCTGATCTTATGTGTCTGACATTCTGGCAGTTTTGCTGTAGAATGTTGACCTCTGACTACGAAAGTTGTCGTGTGGTATGGGGCACCAATGAACCGGTGTAATGACTTTGATTTATCATCAACAGCCTGCACACATTAGTTAAATAAGCAAGGAAAGTCTAAGCAAGATTTTTGTTTGCTGAAGCCCGCGCCTGAGCTGTACTGGGTTTTCTTTTTGACCTGGAAAAGAAAACCCAGGACAGCTCCGAGTACAGTGACTGGTTGTCACTGTATAATTTGCACCCTGGCTACTATGCTGTAATTTCTCCACCAAACTCTGCTTTTAATAAAACTTCTTTCCTGGATACAGCATTATAAGCTCACATTCTTATAACTGTAGGCTACTTAACTAAAAGCATGCGGATTTGCAGATGAAGCTGCAGCAGTTGTGGCTTCAGCATGGAATATATCATGCGTAAATATTGCCGTGTGTACGGTAACCAAAGGAATGTGTCACACCAGTGTAGAGCCGTAATGATGTCAACTTGTTATTTACTTTCCAAATCTGAATGACTGAGCAAGGCGAAAGGAGAATTAATCAACCGCTGTGTGACTGGGCAGGCGAAAAATAGTGGAGTGTGGGGGAGGGGAAGTGGCTCAGAGGCCAGATAGGCAACATGCTAGACTGTAGCCTGTGAGACCCAGCTGAGCACACTGTCTCTATTAAAACAAAATATCAAACTAATAATACACTGTAGGGCGGTAATTTTAAAAGGTTTACATTGTGCGACCAAATGTATATTCTGGGTCAAATTTAAGCCACGCTCAGTTCCATTTTAGGTAACTTACACATTTAAGCTATAGAAAACATACAGTAACCTAGCTATGTCGTAACGGTAAATAACCGTAACAACGTGTTTACCTGATCATGTAAGATGGATATACTATGCCTTTAAGATAGCTAGCTTGTAGATGTTTACAAACTGAAATTTAAGCATGTAATCTAGTCACTTATGGCAGTGAGATATACACGATTCAAACTATGGCTGAATCAATTAATTAATCTATATAATTGGCCGTGTTTTCTTTATTCAGGTTTAAGGTCAGTTAGCCTTCACCCCCACCACCTCTCTCTCCTATTCGCTGTCTACGTCTCTCTCCCGCTGCCGATCAGCGCTTGCTGCTGTGTCTACGTTCCTGTTGTCAGTGAACGGTGAAACTCCACAGAGTAGCCTGCAGCCTCAGCCACAGAAACTCGGGTTTATTCCAACTTTACTGCCACTTGTGAGTGTGCCTGAACGAGTAACGCTTTGTTAGCACACCAAATTAGCCGACAGTGAGTCACACAGCAAACGGTCGGAACTTGAAATATGACGATAAGCAAAATGGGTGGAAAGTCATTGCTAGCTTGCTGAAGTTGGAGGTTCTCCTTGTGGAAGAGGAAGAGGTGGCGGCGGCGGCGGCGGCAGACACCACGAGTTCACTCTCACAATAAAAAGGTAAGCCAATAAAAGTCGAGTGGCATGGTTTAGGCTGCATTGCGTTCAGGCTGCTTTTGTGTTTGTGTGTGGTTTACATGCAGGAGGATAATGACTTTCAGAAATTGGAGATTATAGCGTTGATTATGTGGTTGCCGGCACATAGCGTAGTCACCCATTCACTCCACACGTGTGTTGCAATTCCTGCTTGTGTCTTTTAATTTTCTCTCTGTCGGTGTTGGTTATCCAAACAACCTACTTTTCTGAAACTGTCGTCTTTATACTTACATTAAACCTTGGTAGCTGAGCTGTGGTCGACTACTTCGCAAAATACAATAAGTTTTTGAGGTTGAAGGTTGTCCCATTGTGGTAGTTTGATAGCTGCTTTGCCCTTAATAACACAGTAGAAAACCTTCACCACATAAAGTTGCACCGGTGCAGTTTTAAGTAATTTTGTTCAAGCGGAAATATGAATCATACATATTTATATTGCCATGCAGACTGAGGGAGCGCATGAGTGGGGCAAGGCATTCACACTATACTACACATTGCCACCAGTTTCCAAGGGGGCAGTTCGTGTTACTGTACAATGTGATGCTGTTTCCTGACTGCACAGCAGAACAGAACAGAGGCACCAATATATCAAAGAAACCCTGCTAAATAAGACACTTGAGGTCATGGGGCTTTCACATCTCCACAGAACACTTAATAAAAGACTTCACTTTTATAAAGAGATTAAGAAATGTTGTGTGACCTATAATTTCTTCTAATTTCCAACTAGTAAGCCCTGGCTGTTCTCTGTACATGGAATAATGAGAAACAGCATGCACAGACACAGTTAGGATGTCTCGCCTAACCTCTGAGCATCCAAGTGATCATTATCTCTATTAAAGCAAGACATGAGAAGGATTAGGATGAAAATAACTGCTAAAACACACTGCTGTTTCAATGCTGTCTTAGCCTGATTCTACTTCAGTGACCCAAATAATTAATGCCAAAGTGATGCCCCATTTTCTTGTTGATAAGAGGCTGTTGTATGTTGTTTGTTCACACTATCAGTCAATGTTGTGAAGCTTAATGAAAGCAAATGTAGGCATTTCAGCAAACAAGTGGCATTGGTGGGAACCACTTTGGTGAGATGGACTTCATTTGACATTTTGGCTGCTGCTGCCACCTTTTTGGTTTTTTTGAATAGTAGGTTATTGGTCATAAGCTGGATGACAAGTTTGTGTTCATTACAATGAAACTTAAAATATTATCAGCGAATATGAACTGGGCAATAATTTGAGATTATTGTCTTTCTCTGGAATTGTATTGTGACAATACGATTACATAATAGGGATGTATGTTACAGAAATATCGAGGTAAAACAATTCATAATCAACATAAATGCAACCCACGTAGCCTCATCCCACATTACGTTGTCAAAATTACATTATTTTTCCGTACCATTGTTGACGTACGTAACACATGACTACAGATTTGTTGTATTGCTAATGTAAGGCAGTTCCAAACAAAGTCTACAAACACCCTAACCTTTTCTATGCTATTTGTATTCTCAGATGTTTTGGTGTCCCAATTTTTGATCTGCAGATTTTGAAGATTTTTTTTCTGGCCTGATGTCTAAAAGTGGGGACACATTGTGTTGCATTGAACACAAGTTTGATGATTTCTATGTGATTTTAGCTCATATTTCCCTATTTTCATATTTATTTCATTTGAAAACTTCTTTTTAACATTGTGATATTGATTTCAGTCATTTTGCCTTGCTTTGTGTGTACCAGTTTTGTCACCACAGTCAAGAACTTAATTGCAGTAGTTACAAAAATAGGTTTAGTGCCACCTATTTAAAGAACAATAGGAGTTTTATTATGTCTTAACTGTATTTATCAGACCACTTAATGTTTTACATTTATTGATCCCTAAATATGTTATGGTTTGTGTCTAAAGTCATTACCACATCCCATTGATAGCCCTGGAAGATCTAATATTTACAGAGTGATTAGCTGTAAGTTTTCTCAATGCTTCATGGACCTTGACACATTTCCTAGTTAGCATTTTGTTCTTGGGGGCTTTTAATGTCTATCTTTTGCGTTTCAGTAGGTGGACATAGTTAGCTGTGTTCTGAGTCCTCAGAGGGCATGAATGAATAATGTTGTTGGTCTACAGGTTATTGTCTGTCTGCCTCTTGTTCAGTGACATGGCTTGAGATGCGACCTATTGTCTTTGGTTTCAGTGCTGTGTACGGTCTCTGGTCGGGAAAAAAAAGTGGATGGCCTGGATGTGAAAAATCACAATTCATTTATCTGCTTGCTTGTAGTCGGCCCTCGTTTTGCTCTAAATAGATTTTTGATAAGTCATTGAAATGTAACTACGATGGACTGAATGAACTTAGGCATAGATGAGACAACAGCAAATCCAAGGTACATTGTGTTTGTGTGTTCAAAAAAGAAATATATTCCTTGCTTATAAGTAGGGCAAGGGAGTCCCTGAGAAAGCCCATGTCAGCCTTGTGGTGCGGCAAAGCTCTGTATCAGGCTGTCCAAATATTTCTGTAGCAGTATTTATTTATGATGGGCAATGGGGGGGGTTGAGCCATTCTCTCCCTCCAAAAGAGACATACAGTGTGCATGGGCTACCAGCCAACTGGCAGACTAGTGGTTACTCTGAAATAACGCCCATACAAGTACTGGCTAGTTCAAGGCTATAGTTATTTATTTGGATTTATTTTGGATTTAGGGTGGCTCTGTTTATCGTGAACTTGTGACTGTTGTGCCTTGACTCTGTCCTTGTGTGTGTATATAAATTAAAACAAGTGGGAGGAAGCCACATGCTTCAGGGGTGTGTTAAATAACTATTTCAATGTCTAGCAGCTTATCAGTTTCTATTTTTTTGTGTCTGAACCCACCATAGTGAATGTGATTCAGTTTCCTTCTTTAAAGCAGCCCAAAGGAACTTGAATTTTGTGTTGATTTTTGGCAGCTACTGGACAAAAGCAGTAGTGTTTCCACCGCCTTGTGTCATAAAGATCTTTATCTGGCTAGTGCGTGCATTTGTTTTGGAAACGATTGAAGGGAAAACACTATTTTAATACTATTTTTCTTTTTTAAACATCTGTTTGCAGAATGCATAGCAATGAGGTAATGTGTCTAAATGTGGCTATATGAGATCACTAACTATAATATGACAATGGTGAAACTACGTAAACTTTGTTTTAGTACTGTTCATACTTCTAGGTTACATGTAAGCTTACAACTAACAGATTTGGTTGCTCAGTAATAGTAAAGAAAGCTGAAGTTATCAACATTCCCTAGTAATATTCTGTCTTAATAATAACCTTAATAAGCAGCAAAATATAGCTCTGCCAACATAAAATATTACGTTATAACCCAGTTGTATTACACTAATGTCCACTGTCCACCTCCATGGACAGTACACAGACAAATAAAATACACAGACAAATTACTTACCTGTCTAAGAGGAAGAGAGCAAATTCAGGATCTGTTTTGATCCTTTCAAATTCTCTCCATCTGTTGAATGACCAAAGGTCACTTGTGTTATCGCCCTTGTTCTATCACTTACCCTTTTTAATTTTTTTTTTTTTTATTCTTCTGTCAATTCTATTATTGTTTTCTTTGCTGATCCTGCCGCAGTATCAGCCATAACCACAAAATATAACGTCAAAAAGTATCCCCCTGCTTTCTTTTGCCTGGGAGAATGGAAACATAGGTTCTTTCGGTCTGCATGGTAGATGCAGTAAATGGTTTCATCAGATTTTTGCAGGGAACCGCACCCGGTGACAGGCTTTAAGAATAAGTAGTATTAAACTGAGATTATTTCATAACCAGTTAAAATCTCCTTGTAATTTGCTTTAAAGACTTAACATCTATTGTTAATGAAACACTTTTTAGTGCGCTCCTGTCTGTGTGAGATTATGCTCGGCCAAAAAGACACAAACATTTCAAGTTGATTATGGTCTATGTTGCTATCATTCTAGTTTGCCTTTACATTTTAACTAGTGTTACAGTGGATGACTGTTAAGGAAGTTGTGCAAGCACATGCACGCCAGAGTGACAAACTTCTCTACCAAAGGGAATTTATCTCCCACCCCCCCATTCAGCCATGGAAGCTTATGTTGCAGCTGTTTGTGTATTGCGTAGGGGTAAAGTGAATGTGAAGAAAAGTATGTACTCCCAGGAACATAAAGAGAACAGCATCTGAAAAATATTACCGCAACATTAATTAGTATCAGAGCTACAAAACCCAAGGATAAAGGTTTTACTATAGAATGTAGTGTAGAGTGATGAAGGGTATGTATGTCATCATAGTCTTTGCCATAGCTTTGTACATCATGGTTTGACAAAGACTCTTACACTAACAACACTACATTTATGATGTATTCATAAAATCACATTGTGACAAAATTTTCAAGATATGTTATCTTGAGAATTTTGTCTAAGTGTGATACTGTTGTCATGTCTAAATGAAATATAAGTGAACGTGACAGGATGTTGTTCCTGAAGTACACCTTTTTGGAGTTGTAGTTTACACAGGCTTGTACTTTCGACTTTTTAAGAACCAGATATTTTATAACGCAGTTGTTTATCTTTTGTGCTGATGATTGAATCAAGAGTTTCAGTTTCATGCCCATACAAGCCATAAAAGTGCTCCAACACAGTCGTCTGATATTGTCCATGGAGGAAGAACTGGGGGGGGAGACTGGTATAGCTCCTTCCACTTAGCAACTCTGTAGTAGATGTATCTGTAATATCTTGCATTGATAATACTTCTGTAAAAATTGTAGCATGTATATTGACAGTGCTACTGTAATTTTTACAGCATTTATTCATTATAGTTTATGTCTGAGGACTTACAGGATTTTTGCATTAATATGATGGAAGTACCTTGATTTGTCAGATATTTTATTCACTGGGAGAGCACTGGTTGTATTATCTATAATTTGTTGTATATGATAGCAAGCCTCTTTTCACACCTTCAAGCATCATGGCATGGCAGTCTCACACTTGCAGTAAGAGATGGGTGTTTTTGTGGAGTTCTGTTCTTAATGTAGTCATAGGATGTCTGTGTATAGTTGTGAATTGCGGCTTAAAGCACACTGCAACGGAAATGAAACGACCATCTGTAGAATGCCAGTGAAAGTTTTATGTTGGCTGCGGCATAGTTTGTAATTCAATGTTCCTTGTACTTTGAAACTAGGCAACGTCATACCACAGTCTGGCGCTACTTGTGGTGATCATGTACAGTGTGTGTGTACCTAAAACAATAATGATAATTATCGCGATATAATCTTCCTCAATAACAATATAACAAATGTTAAAAAAATGTTTAATTCATTAGAATCACGTACAAATTAGCACTTAATTTCTCTACTAAGATATTTATTTTTGTTGAGGAATAGGGACTGAAAAAAGATTTTACTCATGCATTTTTGTTTTTAGAGTTTATCATAACTGTTTTGAATGTTTTAACTCAGATTTGTTGAAGGGATCCACTGTTGGGCAAGTAATTTTATGACCATAAAGAATATTTAATAACACCTCAGTTAACCATCTAGTTTCTTCAACTTTCAACTAGTAGCAAAAATCAGCCTTTGAACTTAAAAGACCTAATGATTTGACATTTATTGTGATAATTATCGATATTGAATCATATGAAATTTTTTAATTGCTAAAACATTTTTGCTCTTACGTGTACCTAATGACTTTTTGGGCAAATGTAGAATGCATCTACTCTAGGGAAACGAGGAGCCGCTCTACACATTGATAGTTTCATATAAATACGCAAAAGAGTTCATTCATTTCTTGAAATCACACTAATATCTATGTAGTCTTTCTTTACCCAGGGCCTTATGAAATATTACATGGTAAATTTTATATAGGAGATTATTGGTGTATTTGTTGCCTCTCCTCTCAAGAAGACTACATTTTTGGTCTAGTGTCTTTATGATATAGCAGCAGTGTGTCTTAACAACATATTTCAAAACAATTTGGTGTAAAGTGATTTATTAATGAGCAAAAAAAGAAGAGAATGTACTTAAAATGAAATAATCCAGGATTGATATATCATGACTATCTATAACTTTGTAAATTTCTCAGTTTCTTAAATAACAAAATTCAGTTTAACTGCAGTCTAACCAGGTGTGTGTGTGTGTGTGTGTGTGTGTGTGTGTGTACACGTTCCTTTCTAGTTACAAGAAATTGGAAACAATTCCAACAATTCCTTTAATCCCATGTGTGCAGTCAGTTGCTTTGCAGGATAGACTCAGAGACACACACACACACACACACACATAAACACACTACAAAGGGAAATCTTTGAGGTGTGGTATTAGTGTAGTATTAGTGTCGCACTGTGTAAATGCTAGGTAAAGAAACAGTCAGGGGATGGCTTAGAATGAAGATCAGTATTTCAACTCACTTGCCTGCGTTGTTTGTTTGACCCTGATGTCAGATGGAGGGAAAGCTCAAGTAGAGTGGGGGGTATTTTGGGTGGCATGAGCAGCTGTTGACAGAGAAGCAAGATCTTCTGGTCACCATAGCAACACTTGTATTGCCCACACTGGTGTGTCTCTGTGTTTACAGCTTATTTGTGCAATCCTCACCTAGCTGTAAAAAGAATTGCCTGGCTGAGGCCCCTATGTTGACGACGAAAAGCTCAAGAACCCTTGATTCTGTCTTACTGCTGAGTGAGTGTAGAAATATAAATTTTTTCTTAGTGAAACTGTGCTTACATAAGAGTTTGTTAAGACATACTGTATGTTCCTATAAAGATGAAATGGTTTCAGTTCCTGTCAGTAGTGGAGACAAAAATCTGATCTATTATATGTTAACCCAAACCAGAAAACTGCCAAATGTTGCATCCAGTTTGTTGGTTTTGATAAAATGTACCGATCATTTACTCTTGATTTCAGATGCAGTACGCAGGAACTTGTGGCTCTTTATCATATCATGCAACATAGAACTATGCAATGGCCTAGATTTGAAGCCACCTTATTTTGCAAACTTGTCATTGTTGTACAGTGAATTCTGTTGTGTATAAAAGAGAATGTGTTCCATTTGTTTATTCAGTGTCCTTGGCAAATTCAAATGGAGCAATAAACCATCTTGTACACAGTTTTATCCATATAGGATTAAATGAAGGAGTGTTTTTTATTGTCTAAGTTTGGATGTTAAAATTGACATGTAGAATATATATAAAAGCCGTTTTTTCTGCTTTATTCATTTAGGAATGATGAAAATTGTATTGTCTAAGTATATGTGCTGTGCTGAGCATCAAAAGAGCTTTGTGTCCCACAATCTCCTCCACACAACGTATATACTTGCCACCCACCCCCACAAAGCCACATGCATGCCCTACAGAGACTGTTTCCTTGTGTGTGTGTGTGTGTACATGCACATATCAAACCAGGTTATTTTGAGAAACCAGATTAAAGCAGAAGTATTTGCCTTGCAATAACCTGGTTAGTGTAAAAGCTGTCTTAACATGTAGCTGACCAATAATCATATTTCTTTCCTGCCCCGTGATAGATTTTTTTTAACCATATTTAAGACTTAATGATATATGCAACAAGTTTTCATGACAAAATGGAGCATCTGCAAAAATGGCAAATGGGACCATTCCAAAAACGAGTCGTATGAGGGTGTCTGATCTGCCGAATCTATGATTAAAGGGATAGTAAGTCATTGTAATCCAGTACACTTTGTTAAATTCAACCAATATTTACTCACAGTTTGCTACCTCAATCAGCAACATGTGGCGTTAGTGCTTGTGCACAGGAGTGATAGGGGGAGGTGAGCAGGAAGAGATTTGTTTGGCAGGTGAGCATGTCCTACTGCAGAATCATTTAATGTCCCTTTAAGAAATAGTTTACAGTAGGGGCGGCGGAACTGGCCAAAAAATATAACCACCATTTAATTAACTGCAATCCCGATTTACCTTGGAATCTTTTTTTTCTCAATTTTGAAATATCCTGTCGACTTGCGTATAGCCAGACAAATAACCTATGAATTTCTCCATTTGTATCATTAAAACAAATATTGCATTAAAGATATTACACAGGTTTCAAAATGGAGTTATTTTAAAGTTAAAGCCAAAAGATAACATAATCATAAACTAACACAATTCACAGCCATCTAGTTGGCTACATCACTGCTGGTTTGTTCATGTAGCACAAATCTGCTAGTCAGTGAGGTTGTGTGAAGTTTGGAAAACAGAAGTAAGAGGACATTAAATACCATGATCTCTATGAATCGCGTGGATTGTGGAAGCCTTAGATCACGATCTTGATCTAAAATGGTCAGATTGCCCACCCCTGGTTTACGGGTCTTGGGGAGTTATCCTTCAGAGGGAGCTGCGCGATGTCTCATAAAACTCTAAAGCAATATCAAGTTGAACTTTGGGTTTTCATTCCTCTGACTGTGGTTCACTTCTTACGCATAAGATGTGAATACCCAACCTGTCCGGAGCAGGTTATGTTCGAGATAAGAGATCAACACTATAAAAGCACCGCCTACTGACCAGTCAAATCTCATAATCTCATAAAATAGAATAACCATTTGTGGAAGACTGTTTTTAGGCTTCTTTTGGTGGTGCAGAGATGCTTTTGTTTACCGATATAATCTTACAACAGAGACTGAAGCACTAAAGCCTTGTACTTAGTGTTGTACTTTGAAGATGTGAAAGTACCCCCCCACTTCTTTGAATTCTTTCATTTTTCTTTTTATGTGAGGCTATTTATTATGAGCATATATTTTGGTATTCAAGTTGAGTTTAATATTTTTTTATTATACTTGTGGTTGCTTTTCTTATGTTATAGATATTTGTAATGATATAGAGACTGGTCATGAACCGCCTTGCCTTTTGCTATTTGGGCGCACGTGAGTTTGTTTTTTTTAATGTTGGAAACTGAAGCCACTTTTTATGGCATGAATGGATTTTTTGTTTTGCTGCTTTTATGAA
>NC_060156.1:15406072-15465817 GCF_021292245.1 Micropterus dolomieu | reverse complement strand
GTGTCTGATCTGCCGAATCTATGATTAAAGGGATAGTAAGTCATTGTAATCCAGTACACTTTGTTAAATTCAACCAATATTTACTCACAGTTTGCTACCTCAATCAGCAACATGTGGCGTTAGTGCTTGTGCACAGGAGTGATAGGGGGAGGTGAGCAGGAAGAGATTTGTTTGGCAGGTGAGCATGTCCTACTGCAGAATCATTTAATGTCCCTTTAAGAAATAGTTTACAGTAGGGGCGGCGGAACTGGCCAAAAAATATAACCACCATTTAATTAACTGCAATCCCGATTTACCTTGGAATCTTTTTTTTCTCAATTTTGAAATATCCTGTCGACTTGCGTATAGCCAGACAAATAACCTATGAATTTCTCCATTTGTATCATTAAAACAAATATTGCATTAAAGATATTACACAGGTTTCAAAATGGAGTTATTTTAAAGTTAAAGCCAAAAGATAACATAATCATAAACTAACACAATTCACAGCCATCTAGTTGGCTACATCACTGCTGGTTTGTTCATGTAGCACAAATCTGCTAGTCAGTGAGGTTGTGTGAAGTTTGGAAAACAGAAGTAAGAGGACATTAAATACCATGATCTCTATGAATCGCGTGGATTGTGGAAGCCTTAGATCACGATCTTGATCTAAAATGGTCAGATTGCCCACCCCTGGTTTACGGGTCTTGGGGAGTTATCCTTCAGAGGGAGCTGCGCGATGTCTCATAAAACTCTAAAGCAATATCAAGTTGAACTTTGGGTTTTCATTCCTCTGACTGTGGTTCACTTCTTACGCATAAGATGTGAATACCCAACCTGTCCGGAGCAGGTTATGTTCGAGATAAGAGATCAACACTATAAAAGCACCGCCTACTGACCAGTCAAATCTCATAATCTCATAAAATAGAATAACCATTTGTGGAAGACTGTTTTTAGGCTTCTTTTGGTGGTGCAGAGATGCTTTTGTTTACCGATATAATCTTACAACAGAGACTGAAGCACTAAAGCCTTGTACTTAGTGTTGTACTTTGAAGATGTGAAAGTACCCCCCCACTTCTTTGAATTCTTTCATTTTTCTTTTTATGTGAGGCTATTTATTATGAGCATATATTTTGGTATTCAAGTTGAGTTTAATATTTTTTTATTATACTTGTGGTTGCTTTTCTTATGTTATAGATATTTGTAATGATATAGAGACTGGTCATGAACCGCCTTGCCTTTTGCTATTTGGGCGCACGTGAGTTTGTTTTTTTTAATGTTGGAAACTGAAGCCACTTTTTATGGCATGAATGGATTTTTTGTTTTGCTGCTTTTATGAAGTTAATGTAGAACAATGTTTGGAACACTTTTGAGTGTGTTAAATAAATGAATCTGATTTTTGAGGTGATGAGAACATGAAAATGGGAGAGACCACTTTTCTTTGTTAATGTTGACTGACACAGCCTTTGCAGCTTAAAGAATAAGGCTAAAACGGTCACACACGCCATCTTTCTGCATTTGGCATCTACAACTGTGTTGCTTTCAGCCTGGATTATGTGTTTAACTTCTTATTAACTTGTGTTTATAAGAAGTTATGTGTTTAACTTCGTATTTGACTACTATTAGTTTTTACTCTTTGTAAAATATGCTGCTCTGCTGCCAGTAGACTTGTCCATGATTGTGATTGGTAATCACAAAAACACCGTCCTTCTTATGCGAATGCTCTCATAGCTAGATTGGGAAACCCTGAGTTGACTTACCGAGTTGATAACTAAGTCGTGTGAGTGCTTAGTCTGATTGCGATTGTAGGGTTAGTGAAGGCAAAAAGCCCCCAAAAGATATCTTAAGTATGTTGAATTTGCTTCATAGTATAATCAAAAATATCATTAAAAATTGCAAAGGTTTGCGTTGGTGTGGGCATGTTGTTACAGGTACAGGATGGAAAAACTATCCAGAAAGACCAGTTGGAATAATGCATCCAGTAGCATTGAGGCTTATAAGATGTTACAACACAGCACAGCAGTTAATTATTCTGTAGTGAGGGAGCGGCTATGTAAAACGTCTCATTTACTCATCACTCTTCATTTAATAATTTTGAATAGAGGAATGCACTGCATGTAGTGATTGGTCCCTTTGTCCACGTGTCTGTTTTTTTTTTTTTTTTTTTTTTTTTTTCTCTTTGACAATCAATATAATCTTTAGGGATGTTTGTTTCTTCCATGTATTCTATATATTGTCCACATCAATAGGAATTGAATAGGATTTGTTCTTTGAACAATGCAAGACTGCTGAAATCCTTTTTGGTTTCTACAGAGAATTCTAAACAGCAATAAGCAAGCGGGAGTTGTCATTTTTATTTGATGCTAATGGGTTGAGCATGAGGGAAGCTCTTAGGTCCTGACACTCCCGATGAGTAGATATGATGAATCCTTTCAGTGATCCTTGCTGTCTTGTCACCATCCCCCACTCTTTCCCCAGGGAGAAAATATACTTGATGGTGGTGCCTGTGAACATGCAATTCTCTTTTGAAAGAGAAAAACCCGAACCTAACAATCATATTGTTGAAAATCTATCAATGCGTAATTGTAATTTGTGTGAGGATCATAGGTTTGGGGCATGTTAGCAGGATCGGTGGCTGTAGTTGCACTAAAAACCACCCACTAATATGTTACCCTGATGACCTTTTCTATTGTAAACTACTGAAAGAACCAGTAGGTCCACCGGTTCCTATGCGCATGCATGGAGAGCTAATTGTGAATATGTTTTCATTCATCTGATAATCTCAGCAGGTAATTTCACGTATGACTTCTTCCCCTCTATTTAAAGGAGTGTTAATCAGTGGGTAGAGCGTTTTGTTGGAATGAAAATGTGCTGGCTGTTGTTTCTCATGGCACACTGTTGGCCACCTCTGGTAAACATTAAAAGTGTTGCCACATATAGGAAGTGTTTCCCCTGGAGACTTTAGTTGTCCATCCCCCACCATTTGCCGACTTATGTTGGCTGCCGCTTAGTGACTCATTGAGAGAAACAAAGAATAATGCGCAAATGGTTGTTGTGATTACCTGTGTAAAGATCATTATTTATCACCCTGCTCCCATTCCACCATCCCCCTCTCTGATTCCCCTCCTCCACTTTCTCGCTCTCTCCCCCCCTCCCACCTCCCCCCTTCAGACTGCAGCCCAACCAGAAGCTTCAAAGGCGGGTTTTACTCAGCAGAGCGGTTCAAGAGAAAATGGCTGCTGTTTCCAGGTCTTGTTTGCACATCTGTCAGGAGGTGACTGTTCAGGAGAAAATGGGGTCCCCGGTGTGCTGGTTTTCAATATCATCCTTTTCAAAACCTGCATGTGTTGGAGATGGCTGGTTGTGTAGTTCTCTGTGCTCCATTATTTTTGCGTTCAAATGTTTATGTTCAGAAAGCATTTTGTTTGATTTCAGTGATGGATGGATGCTTCTTTGTGACAGGCCCTATTTGGAGCGCTGTGTTCAAGGAGTTATTAGCAGTGGTGTGTTTGTTTTAACCCGGGTAGCTGAAATCTAACATGGTGTGGTTAAAGTATTGCTTTTTGCTATTCCAGTCAATCAAATTCTTATTTTTATCTAGATAGTAAATGTCCTGTCTCTTTTATTGTACATTAGTTATGATGGAAAAGCCTGAGGGTTTACAGTAAATGATGATTCATGTTACCGGCCTTTTCTGTCTTCTTCCTAATAATCTGCATTCATCATTAGATATTGCTATCAACAACATATTAGTGTATCAAAATTTCTAGCCTCAAACTTTTTCTTTTCTTTTAACTCTGCACACTGTCTCGAGGTGCTGCCATGTAATAAGTGGACTGTGCAGACACCTGCTTGGCTTCAACTCAAATATTTTTATAAATTAATAGGCATCTCAGTTGTTGTCTAATACATGCTCAAATGCCTTCATTAGTTGTGCTTCTGTGATGACATTTAAAAATGCAAACCCCAGAACAAACAAAACACTGTAGCAGAATTACGCAATTGAATCAGAGTTTGATTATATAAACGTGTCCAATTTTACCAAGAACCTACACCATGTAAAGGTCATGGCTTTACACTTTGAGTAAAAAAAACTCCCTAAAACTTTTTCTTGTAAGCAAGTTTTGTTCTTCACCATACAGCCACATATATACGTCAGATCTATCAATGAATAAGCACTTTCTTATTGAGACCATTTTCTACAATGTGTACATGATAAACCACAGACTTATGTTATGGTTCAGGGACCATTCAGTTGTATCCCTTCATTATTTGCAGATTCAAAACTCCCAAAGCATAATCTTAACATAATAGCAATGTAATAGATGAACATTTTTCTGCTCCAAGTCATCTGGAAATTGTTTTAACTGAAGTTAGTAATACAGCTTGACTACATCAGGTGTGTAGTGAAAGCAGCACATCCACAAGACCTGCAGTCCTGTGTCAGTTTCTACATTAGAAGCATTCAGCCACAGTACAGCTGTGCACTCAGGGCCCAACAAAAAACAACTTTCAAAAACAAAAGAATTGTTCAATTATTGTAATCGAGGTAAAATGTTCAATTAATTGTGATTTTGATTTTAGGTAAAATCGTTCATCCCTACGACAGTATTACAGTATAAAGGCCTTTTTGACCACAGCTTCAGGCCATCATGCTCTGAGGTGCAAGTATGTAGTCTTGGCAAGCTGGTGTAGTTCACATTGTCAAGCAATTGCCACAAGAGTGCTGTAAACATCCTGAAGGCCTAATGAGCCTGATGACCACAGCAGGGGTTCTCATCATTGACCTATTAAGGTTGGTGTCTGTCCCATCTATTGTCTTTCTTTTCTCCGGTCATCTGTTTGCATTTAGAAATGTTAACACCAATCTAATTATTGTATATGTATATTGGTTGCTGTTTGTGTGAACTGACACTCCATGGAGAGTAGAGTAAATATAATATTGGGTATGCTTTTAAACAATTGTTGCTCACTGATAATTTCATTTAGAGACTATAAATGAAATTTATAAAGCTATAGGAAATTAAATGGAGAATTTATAGACAAGTACATGTTAATTGAAATGCTTCAATAACTGATGTTGGTTTTGCTCTAAAGTGTTGTCATCTTTGTTTCTGGGTTCGGACACTGGGTCTGTTGTTACCATGTTCTGTCACACCAAGAGGAATTGTTCATTTCTAGATGATTGACACATTAGTCTAACCTGCTAGTTGAGAGAATGGCAATTTACAACAGTGCAAGGACTATCAGTGTAGAAACCTGTCCATTTGGGAGGATCTTTCAATATAAAACTTCAGAGGAATGAAAGAGGGGAAAAAGAGAAGGAATAACACTGATTTTTTTTTTTTGTATGTAGTGCCAATTACAGTCAGAGCTGGATAGAAAACAAACTGGTAAACAAGATATATTGCAGAAAGTGGCGCAGTAGCTCCATTGTAAGAGTTTTGAGGGTGAGTTTTTCCAAATAAATTATGAATTGACACACATTTTACTGTGACGTTTAATGTTACACAGCTTGTTGGCTGTATTGGTGCATTCTTCTTTGTCTCAAATACACAGAGAGTGAGCATAGCCTAATACCTTGTTGTGCCACTTGATGGGATTGAATCGATTTGATGATTATAATGCATAATATGGTTTGATTCCATAGATGTATTGATACTCTGCGTTCAGCATAAACAGACTTTTAATTTGGTTTCGTGTTAGGTTGAAGGTGGCAAAGCAGCTCTGTAGTATTTCCACGTAGTGTAGTATTTGTTTCTCGTCTGGCTCAAATATACAGTTAATGGCTGTGGGATTTCTTTTTTACCTTAGTGATGAGGCATGGTTCATGTTGCTTTAGCAACTTAAGCCTTGTGGAATAGTTGTGCGGGACTAAGACTTTGCCTGCATTGTTCCAAGAGTCTTTTTGATTTTATTTTGATCTTACCGAAATTCCAGCCCATGCTATCTGGGTGATTTCTTTTTTATTATTTGATTTGTTTAACTTAAAATACAGAAAATCACATGCATACCTACAAACAGTTGCCAGTTTATTTAGCTACACATACCTACCTAAAACTAATACAGCAATAATCGAACAGTGCTGGAATAAATCTTACCATTACTGGTTTTAATGTACAGTTTTTATTGAACCTTTTTTAAAGAGTTGTTGATTAATTTTGGAGGCTGTAGTTAATGGTGCTGTTGAGTAGTATTGTATTATAGAGAAACTGTGTTTCTAATACTGCTGCCACAAGTAAAAGTTTTCTATTCAACTATTAGTTGTTAGTTCAAACCCTTAGTTGACTAGTCATCATACGTTTATGATGTTCATTCAATTATTTAAATATAGGTTTTTGGGGGCATCAGAAAATAAATGAAAATGAATGAATTCCAGCTCTGAGAAAGAATGTTACAAGTAATATTCTTAACACTGTGGCATATAGGGCTGGGTGATATGCCTAAAAATGTAATTAAAATATTTGAAACACCCTCTCAGTATAACGTGTGTTTCCTGTACCTCTTTTAAGCCGCAATATCACATCATTGCAATAACCATAATCAAGGATGTGTGGCTTTATATCTGTTAATATCTCTGTCTAGTTAACTTTATCTCCTACCTCTTTCTGTACTGTGTAAATAGTGTTTAGTGTAGTGTAGCAGTCTTATAAGCAAGTACATTTTTTCCCTTTGTGAGGTCTTTTTTTTCAGAGGGATCATATTGCAGACTTTGACTCCACTTATCACTTTGGTGGATAAACACTAGAGCCATTGCAGAGGTTAGCATTTTGTCTGTTTTCCTGGAAGGCACATTGTTTGGTCAAAGGAGGCTTGGGTGTCGAGGGAGTTGTGTAATGGATGGTGGCATCATGGGCCCATCTGATAGAGGGATTACTGCTGCTGCCCTGCACCGATGGGACCTGAGCCCCTCCAGGCTGCCTGTTAATTACGTTTGCAGTTGTTTGGTATGTAGCAGCCTTGGGAACAGTGGCTACCTTGCTTTGATGTGGCTACCGCTTCCTCGTCGTATATGTAAACTGAAGAGAAACATGGTGGCAGTGGTCAAATCAGAGCACAATGGCCAAGGTAGACAAGCTTACTGTTGTGTTTTCTAGCAAAACAGAACATTTGCTTTTGAGTGTTATTTGTTATTTAATTTAAATGATAATGAGACTTGATGAAACAGTGAAATGAAACCAGTATTTGTATGTCTAATATTTCTGTGAGATTCTGGCCTGTTTTTTGCAAGATTGTTTTACTGCAGGTGTATCTTAAAGGTTCATAGTGGAGGATGTAGTGCTATGGAGCTGTTTATTTATGAGAGGGGTTCCTGTTTTGTTGGTCAGTGTTTCCCATTAATTAACGAGACTATGATGGCCCACCACAGTCTAACTTGTCTAATCTGTTCTGCCATAATTTCAAAATTAATCGAAAATATATTATCGTGAAGGACTTCTAACGTTGTGTTTCTGCTGCTGCTCCCCGCTGCTGTAAACTTGCATACTCACACACTTAGGCATCTGACTCGAGACAAGCACTTTTCTTTTGATGTAATTACGGTAACGTTAACTACGGGTTTGAACAACGTTGAGTATATCCACTGTCACTCGTTTGAGATTGCGATCGAACTAGCCGCTAAATTTGTAAGTGCACACAATAAGCAGTTAAAAGGGGCAGACCGAGCTGGCAGGCTGGGTTAGCGACTTTATTCTGTCATTTTCTCACTTTACAAAGTGTTACAGTATGAGAGTCTTACCTGAAGAGAGGCTATTAAATCTTAATTGTACGCAATACAACACAACATACAATATAATGTATCAAATTGTGTCAAACTTGGTGAATGTAGTGTGAGGATACACGTGACAAAATCCGGTTTTCAAAATAAGGTGTTAATAATATGTTAACGTATACAGTATTCAAATGAGATTAATAGGATTATATTCACAGGAAATATTTAACATGGTAGGTTTAGGGTTAGGGCTTACAAATTATTCTTTGATTTAGGGTTGCTGGAAAAACCTTAAATGAATTAGCTGACTTTTTTGGTATTTCGTCACCCTTTATATCTATACAGTGTATTTGTGATTTGTGATTTATTTACAAAATTGTTAGAATGAGTGCAAAGTTCTTCATGGATCTAGGCTCTTTGCTTTTAAAGTGCACCAAATTAATGCACTTAACTTTAAAATGTACAAATACTTCTTCCGGAGGGGCATGCCACTGGATCCTCTAGAGGGTCGATGTCCACCCACCATAGTCTCTCAAAATCCTGTGTGAAACACTGTTGGTATTGTGCACACTGCATTAGGACAAACATTCAGGCTTATGTGCACTTGGGTGATGCCATACACAGCCCTGCTGATGGTGTCACATTATTTCACTGACTTGCAGGCAGCTGTAATGCTCCAAGAAGTGCAGCATTGCTCCAACAAACATGGGGAAAAAGATGACTGCAAGTTAGTAAACATGGATGTAAACAATACAGGATTTTAAATGTTTTAAAAAATCGGCTTCACAAATGTTTTATGTGGAGGGAAATATTCATCACGTTTGGTTGATCTCAAGATTACACACAAGTTTGGGTGAGTAACAGTGAATGTAAACGTAACTTTTGTTTGTTTATAAGGAAACGCCACAGAGCGCCTGTAATAGCAGCTCTTTTTATGTTAGCTAATGTCTTCACTTTTATGGCTGCAGCAGCTGCAAATGTTTTTCTAGTTCTTAGCATGTCTGCTGTGGTACAGTAAGGGCAGTCTCCATCGGAAAGAATATACCAAGGTGAAAGAGTGAATAATTCATGTTGAGTAACATGTTCAACCCCTCTGGCTGTATGCCCACTGGTAATTGGGACAACACCATTCTCTAGTCTATTTTGCTCGATCTCTCTTGTTGCTATGCTACCAAAGGGGAACCTGAGTGGGCCTGGACAATGTTTCGAATGGAAGCTGGACAGCCATGCAGTCTTCATACCTGACACCACCCCTCTTTATTTCTCTTTGAATTCTCAGCAAGATGTCTGTCAGTGGGAGAGCAGGAAATAATTATTATATAGTTTGTCATGACTCATTCTCAGCAGGTTGCAGTTGGTTTCTTTTGATAAGCATTTTCCTAACCTCAACCTGCTAATTCTCTTAGGTGTACTATACGTTTACATTGTGTGTGTGTGTGGGTGTATAAGAAAATTGGGAAATTAAGAACTCTGCAATATTCTTGCAGTATTCAGCAGCCTGAGGACAAAAAACATGATGGGATTAAAAACATAATTGCTTTTTAGCTCCCTTCAGTTTTGAGACCGTCTCAATTGAAATGTTAACATAAACTCTGTTTAACACCACTATTTGTTGAAAATAACAGATGGGAAGGTCTGGCTGAATGCTATGAATAATTCGCCTCTTGCTTTCTTCTGTAATTCACTAGATGGTCAGTAGACAGGCATTTAATATCCTTACGGCTTTATCTAGGCTCTTTTCCATCTAAATGGCTGGCTGGGTCACTAATGGGAAGTACAATTGAGTTCTCAGTGAAAGCCAAATGGATATAGACACTCTATTAGGTCAAAGGAGAGAGGCTGGAAATACTTGCATTCAGAACTAGAAATGGATTCACAGGTTTCGTGACCCAGCCATTGACATTGTCAAAGAAGGCAATCATGCAATGGGCAAGAGGAGAGTGAGCAGTTACTAACGGAGGCTGGACATCAGGGCTGTCCCATGTGTATGTTAGTGTGTCTGTTAAAAAATACGATTGCATTTGACTGCATCACTAAACAACGACTGGGACATATTTGTGCAGTGTGCAGAATTCTATTTTTGTTGGAGTGTGATATTATTTGTTAGAATGACGTAAGCACATGTCATATGCTAGACCACAGACATAAATGCTAATATAAACTCCCATTTTTGGTTATATTTTCAGGAGTGAGCCCAGCCTTCCAACATACCTCCTCCCTTTCGTTGGGCTAAGATGAGTATTACCAGTGACGAAGTGAACTTTCTGGTCTACAGATACCTCCAAGAATCAGGTTTGTCTCACTAAAATCTGCTAAACCCACTGATACTGTTTATGCAGAAATTATTATTATTATTAGTATTGCTGTCATGCAACAATTTCTAAGGACAAAGCACATACTACTAATAATGTTTTAATGTTACGGATCAAAACTTGCACGCTCCATTTATAGTGGATGGACATAAACGGGCCATTCCCCCTCCTTGTATGTGCACAGAATATTGCCATTCATTCTTTGAAAGGATTTGGATGTAGATTTAAATCCTAGCTGCTGTTTATTTAGTCTGCTTCTGAAGCCATATGGCACAATACAAGCTCCTAGTTAGCCCCGTGAGGTCAACATTGATACTGGCGTGCCTTTATTAAACTCTCAAATATCATACTTGTTATGCAGTTTGGTTTTGTATTCGATTACTGTTAGCTTTGTTTGCATCAGACAAGATGTTTCTGTGACTATTTGTGATGTGTTTGTGCACATCTTGTGCTTGGCACTCTCCCGTTAATGAATGTGAATGGTGTTTTGTTTTCAGGTTTCTCCCACTCAGCATTCACCTTTGGCATCGAGAGCCACATCAGCCAGTCTAACATCAATGGAACACTAGTGCCCCCTGCAGCCCTCATCTCCATCCTGCAGAAGGGGCTTCAGTACGTGGAGGCAGAAATCAGCATCAATGAGGTGAGTGCTGGGACCTGCTGCTACTAACTCCCACAGATGTTTGCTGTTGCTTAATGATAAAAAGACAGACTTTGATCTCTACATCAACACACCAGGTTAACGGCAAATGCTTTTAATATAATGATACAAAGACAGACTTTGATCTCTGTCATCACACCAGGTCAACTGCAAATGCTTTTAATATTTTCAGCCATCCTTGCGCTGGAAGAACCAGTGAAGAAGTTTTGTAGAGGAATCCCAATTAGGAAACACTCTTCACCTCTATAATTGATCATTACCAGGAAATGGATTTCTAGACAAATCGCTAATTAAAAGGTCACATCGCCTCATGATGCGATATTAACTGCTGTTGCCCTGACAGGATGGTACAGTTTTCGACGGTCGGCCAATTGAGTCGCTGTCGCTCATTGACGCGGTGATGCCAGACGTGGTGCAGACGCGGCAGCAGGCCTTCCGTGACAAGTTAGCTCAGCAGCAGGCGGCCTGTGCCATGGCAGCGTCAACCTCTGGAAACCAATCCAACGCACCAAAGAATGGAGAAGCCACTGTCAATGGGGAGGAGAATGGCACTCACAACATTAGTAAGTTGGATCTCCTAATTGTCTCACATAATTGACAATGGCGTAGTCTCTGTTAATTAGTAATGTGATCAAATGGTAATCAAGAGTGGTTAAAAGAAAGAGACAAGCAGACAAGTACAAAAGAGTCTGCCTTCTATGTAATTTTATAAACTTGCAGCTCAACAAATGGTTATACTGTTGAAATAAAAAATAAAAGAAAAAAGCCTCTTGGCAAAAAGGGTCAAGAATAATCCTTGAAATGAAAGAGCCATTAAGTTAAAAAGAAAATGCTGGTTTCATTGTAGCATTAGTGGTCACCATAAAGTACCTTTGAACCCAAATTATCATGGCTATGGCAGAATTATGTTGACTTACTGTAATGCTTAGTTTGACTAGTATTTGAGCATACACAGGCTAGATATGTTACTTTTACATCTGGACTAGAGCCTGGACCGATTATGGGATTTTCAATACCGATACTGATTTGCTATTCCGATACAATGGCCAATATTCCTTTTTTCCCTTCTCTTCAGAAACGCATAACATAAACAAAGATTATCCCCAACCTCATCTAGATAACATAATGCAGTTAAAAAAAAGTTTATTTTTAATTGTTATAAAGAGTAGCTGTGCAGCTGTGTTTTGTGCTGGATTACCAATAGGGGGAGTTGCAGAGTGCCCTCTGGTGGACAAACTGTGCAACGACAACACTCATAACATGATTGAAGATGCCTCTCCTTTTTTTTTTTTTTAAATTGACATTTATTGGCTGATATAAACACAGATACCAATATATCTGCAATTAGCTTGTGTTGGCAGATAATATCAGCGCGCCGATTTATTGGTCAGGCTCTAATCTGTACCATTATATGAATCTGCATGTGGGACAGGAAAGAGAATTCAAAGACATGGCCGGAGTTAACTCTTCTTGCACTGTGTTTTAGCTCTGTGCTTTCATAAAGAAGCAGCCTGGTAGATTTATTACACTACCAAATCATCAGTTTTTCTACGGCTGAACAATTAATCGAAATCATATCGAAATTGCAATATGGGCTACAGCAACTTTCAAATTGCAGGAGGTGCAATATGGAAATAAGGCAAAATTTGTGTCAATATCATTTAAAAAAAATATTGTTGTGCTGCAGAGATGTCCTGGCCAACACATCATATTCTACAGATTTAAGAAAACATGAGAATAATTATGTAAAAATGACCATTCCCTCCAATAAATGCAATATCAGTCAAAATAATCGCAATTGGATATTTTTCAAAACTGTTCAGCCCTACAGAGAAACAAATCAGCCATGTGGTTTTCACAGAATGTGATATCATTATAGCAGCTGTGAGTGAAACCAGAGAGGTGTAGATCAGGTGGAGCTTTAGACAAAGGGAAGAGGAGTTGATGTTTGTATCAGCACATCCCTGAAGAATTTAATTCAAAGGTGTGGATGGCAACGGGAAGAGTCCGGTGTGAGAAAGGTTTCACTGTCAGAAGATACAGGGAGGCTTTTACATATTCTTAAGGCTGGAAGCTTCACTGTGACTGGATTCTCATTATACTGTGATAAATGTGTGCACTCCAAGTGGGTCGGTATCAGACTAAGATAAATAAAACCGCACTGGCAAAAACCAGGAGAAACACAGTATTGATTTTCTTTTGTCTTCCTGTTATTTAAAGGTAGCCCTTCACCATCTTACACATCTGGTAACAATGCGTGGGTGAAGTGTGTTTGCATGTATGTGTTGAGGTATACATAAATATGCATGCTTGTGCGCCCACTCTCCTCAGATAACCACAGTGAGCCCATGGAGATGGACGTAGATGTGGAGATACCTGCCAGTAAAGCCACAGTGCTCCGAGGCCACGAGTCTGAAGTGTTCATCTGTGCCTGGAACCCTGTCAGCGATCTGCTGGCCTCAGGGTGAGTCTCTGTCTGTGCTGAAATAGAGCTTAATTTATGTTGGATGAGTCATACTATATTGTATGCACACTTTGGCTTTTATTTTGTATGATATATGGCTTCATAAGAGTCAGCGCTGACAGCTTATGTTCCAACAATCTTTTGACCCCCTCCTGCTGCGTTGGTATTCTGTTCAGCTCGGGGGACTCCACCGCTAGGATCTGGAACCTGAACGAGAATAATAACTCCAACTCCACCCAGCTGGTGCTGCGCCACTGTATCCGAGAAGGTGGCCAGGACGTCCCCAGCAACAAAGACGTCACCTCACTAGACTGGAATGTAGGTTCCAGAACACCCATCCATATCTTTACTCTTCTGCTTTTACCAAGGGGTAAGCAGAATGTGCAGATGAGGACGGCTAAGTAACAGTTCTGTTATCTTTCCATCCAACAGAGCGAAGGCACTCTCCTGGCAACGGGCTCGTATGATGGATTTGCCAGGATATGGACAAAGGATGGTATGTCCTCCATCATTCCAGAACGGTGTTGTTTCCTTGGTCATTAGATTTAAGCGATTGTTATTGTGAATAATGCAACATCTATGACAATTTTTTGAAGGATCTTTTCTAAAAGAAATGGATATGGCTCTAATCCATTAGGAAATCTGGCAAGCACCTTGGGGCAGCACAAAGGGCCCATATTTGCACTCAAGTGGAACAAGAAGGGGAACTCTATTCTCAGTGCTGGTGTAGATAAGGTATTTAATAAAGCATGGATTTGTGTCTGTCAATAATAATATCCTCATGCCTCTGATATCCTCCAGGGCTTGACATTCACCTTTTTGATCACCAGCTAAAGTGTAAATCTGTAAGATATAATTTTTCAGGAATCCACAAGCTACAACGCAAACTGCACTTTCATCAGTAAATCCTCTGTACAGCATCATTGTAGCATGTAACCAATTCCAATTAAATATAACTTTATAAGTAAGTTAAGTGAAACATAGAAAAATGTCATCTGCGAAAGTTATTTACATTCAAGTTATTTTGTGCTACTCTGACATGAACTGCAGATATTGTGAATGATTCTTTGAAAATAAATCTGCCATGGAGAAGTTGAACAGGCAGAAAAGAAATGGCACACACCAAGGACAATGACTTTGACACTAGCTATTTATTTTGTTTAGTTGTCTTTTTTTTACCCTGCTTACCTATTTGGTGAGATGGCAGGTTTTTATTTCAAACCCTGGCAGTCCTTTAGAGAACAACTTAAAGAACATTTAATATGTCGCATTATTTATAATTATGCATTCAGAATGTTGCATTCATGGTTTGAAAGTTTCAATTTAATTTTCCAGACAACAATCATTTGGGATGCACACACAGGAGAAGCCAAGCAGCAGTTCCCTTTTCACTCAGGTAAAGTGAGTTTACTGTGCTTCAGAACAATAAAAGCGATTCATTGTAGGTCATAAATAGGATGCAAAATGTTTCCTGCTCAGTTGTGGTTATATTGTGAGCTCATAAACCTCCCAACCCTTAATGAATGCGGACCTGTGCATTGAAATATTCCACAGCCCCAGCACTGGATGTCGACTGGCAGAACAACACCACCTTTGCCTCCTGCAGCACAGACATGTGCATCCACGTATGTCGCCTTGGCAGCGACCGGCCCCTCAAGACCTTCCAGGGCCACACGGTAAACAGCTTTTTCTGTGTTGCTCTCCTGACCTTTATACCATGCTTACTCCCTTGAGAGTCACGCTAACGAGTTTTTGTGTTTTGCAGAATGAAGTTAATGCCATCAAGTGGGATCCATCAGGTATGCTGCTTGCCTCCTGCTCAGATGACATGACCTTAAAGGTGAGACTAGTCCCCCACTCTTACAGCTTAAGGACAACAAATCTCAGTGGTGATTTGTATTCAGTCTTGTTTTGCTTTTGCTGTTTCCTTCACACAGATTTGGAGTATGAAGCAGGAGTCATGTGTCCACGACCTCCAGGCTCATAGCAAAGAGATCTACACTATCAAGTGGAGCCCCACAGGCCCCGGCACAAGCAACCCCAACTCCAACATCATGCTCGCCAGGTGGGAAATCTCTCACACATAGCTCAGATTTGGTACCACACAGGGCAGCCATCTCCGTTGCTCAATTTTGAAAGAAAAGTGTGTGTGCTGGGAACAAACTGTGTATATGTGGGTGTATATGTCTCTGTATGTGTATGTGTGGAAGGGGACATTTGCCAATGTCTGGCATTCAGAAGAAACCATGTTCTAGGCAAAATCCCAGTGCTAGTAATTGTCAGTGGCCCACAGCCCTACACCCAGACCCAGATGTGCATACATTGTGTAAATGTTATAGTCCAAACACCACAGGAATGACAAAACAGCATACCTGACCGTAATTTAAATTTGGAAGTACACCTGCCATTATAGCCACTGCTTAAAAGGTACTACATAATTTTAAGTAAATTCTGCCATTGAAAAGTACGCCTGCAATACATTTTTACTTGACTTCAATTTTGCTCTCTGCATAAACCCGAGTTTGCTGTGATTTGTTGCCAAGGGCACCCATAAGAGATTAGTTCTGCCTATTTATACCTTTGTGAAGATGATGTGTTAATTGAAATCAGCCCCTTTAAATTCTTTCAGATAAATTCTGAAAGACATTCTGATGCTAGAAATCTTTGGAAATATTGAAATACGCCACTGAAAGGCATCTTGTAGGCACTGCACAAATTAGAAGTTTTTATGACTAGCAAATATTTCTAAATGGGTGGTCTTTTATGATCCATTTAGAAAATAGATAATCTTTCTATCCTAGGTACTGCTCTTATATCTTACATGTGGACTTTGGCTTTTCCCCACCACAGCGCCTCTTTCGACTCGACAGTACGACTGTGGGATGTTGAGCGAGGGGTTTGTATTCACACACTGACCAAGCACCAGGAACCTGTCTACAGTGTGGCTTTCAGCCCCGACGGCAAGCACCTGGCTAGTGGCTCCTTTGATAAGTGTGTCCACATTTGGAACACTACGGTAAGCGTTTGGTTATACTGTTCCAAACAGCAGAGGAGAACATTCGTTGTGATATTGCTAAATCTTGATGGAGTTGGTCATTCATTTGTTTGCACTGTTGTTTCAGACTGGAGCCTTGGTGCACAGCTACAGGGGTACTGGTGGTATTTTCGAGGTGTGCTGGAACAGCATCGGTGACAAAGTTGGTGCCAGCGCATCAGATGGTTCGGTAAGCCATGGCGGTTGTGATTATGAAGTAGTAATTTACAACAGTGTGCAGTTCCTATTTAAATGTTTTGGGTTTGGTATACACATTGGATTAGAAAACACAATACTATTATTTTGAGAACAATAGGTATAAAAAGATATGTTGCTTTAAATCTATTATTAATGCTACCTAATTCTTTACCTTCTTAGGTATGTGTGCTTGATCTCCGAAAATAGCTGACTTAAGACTTTCATGATGAATCCTGGAATGTGGAGCAAATTGCCTTCTTCTGCCGTCAGCAAACTCGCTCTCATTGCTCAAGAAGAGCTGTAAGGTGGAGTGAAACAAAACCCATCACAGGCGTAAAACCAGATTACTGCAACAGCTTCTGAGGAGCCAACAGCAACTGACTTCAGTGCACCTTACAGTTTGTTGATGTGTGTTTTATGACAAGCCCATTTGAAACGTAATGGAAGGTGGTTAAGAGATCCCCAAGACTGGACTGAATCCAACTCCCTGGGTGCATCCATGTTTTAAAGGCTTCTAATGAGGAAGTGCTGCGATGCCTCCGGGCCACTGGTCCAGCTGTTATCGGGATTGTATGGGTGGAAACACAAAGATGAGTTTCATATAAAGAGTCAAGTGTTAATGAGACACACATGTTTGGCTGTGAAAGGCAACAAATTTTGAAAGAATGGTGGTGGTTTTAGAATTCCTCTCAGCAAATGTTACTTCATGTCCAAATGAACTAACTGGGGCCGTGATAAGAGTAACATGAATACTGAAGCACTGGTTTTGTCTGTTGACATGGTGCTTAACTTCTTCTAAGTGGAGAATAGTTTGTTTCAAGAGTACTTCTTGCTTTTTTTGTCTGTTTTCCACAGATGGACTTTTGAAAGTCAAAACTGAATGTGCCGCTACGAGGTAGTTTTAAGCTTACGTTTAACAACAGGTCAACAAAAGGAAAACCTGCCAAGAAACAGTACTAACCTCCCAACATGACCAGCTCAATTCACTCGAGATTAGAAATGTCATTTTGTGGACAAGAGGTGAAAAGTTTGGTTTACAAAGAGAATTTTCTCCCTTTTTTTGGATGTAAATTTAAGAATGTAAAGATATGTAAATTAGATTAATACACAGACTTATATACTGTGTATATATGTTTATATACAGTACACTTTATTGCCATTCTGTAGGGGCTCATTAATGGCTAGAGCAGTCACATCTTTGCTGATAATACGTGGCGAGGCCTCCTTTTTAAATGAAGTGCATGTCTCATCAGCTTCTTTTAACACACTTTTTCAACTCTGCCAATCATATCCAATGCATCAGAATCCTTTTTTCAGTGAGTCACAAATGGCATTGACACAGATGTGTTCAGCGACTTTGCTTTCCACTATTGATCCCTGAAAGCCATGGAAGAAACATTTGCCTCATTATCTGCATTCAGGGAGTTATCTGGTCAACAATAGTGAAGGGAACGGTCATCACAGTCTCCTGTTTGGTTTCTGCTTTAACTTTGTATTGTATTTGGAACGGGACATCACAGAATCAATGTTAAGAGTGTCATGCAGACATGGGCGGGAAAACAGCTACAGCTTAGTTAACATTATCTCTTTGGCACTTTCCTCTGAACAGTCTACTGAAAATTCAGAGCACATTCTGACCAGGAGGTGGAGGTCAAGCAAAAGTCCTGCTGTTGCTAAAAGAAAAAAGCTATGATTGGTCTTGTTAAGTCCCGCAGAATGCTGCCAGCTGATCAGATTTGGTCAGATCTCTGAAATCTGACCAATTCTGATCAGTCTGTGTTGTGGGCTGAGCTGCAACTGTGTGCAGTAAGTCTGCCTCCGTCTGCTTACTGGGATCTCGTGTAAAAGACAGTATCTTCAAACTAACTTACCACCACTTTGATTAGCCTTTTTTTTCTGGTCCCCTTCCCTTTCAGTCAACTTCTGGTTGAGCAATGTGAAGTGCACCTTTTTGTAAGGGTGGGTTCAACAAATATTCAGATTTTGCTGAAAGTGAAGGGCCAATGTTTTATTTTGCTCCTTTTTTTTTTTTTTTTTTAATGTCACGATTGGACGTTAATGGGTGGTTCATGGTTTTCTGACCTTTTCATTTTCTGAGAGCCATTATTGTCTGTGTCAGACTGAGAATTGGGCTGTGGGGTTGGTGGTGTACTAAGGAGCCCAGTATGGGATAAGTGCTGTGACAGATACTATCTCTCTTGCACCCTGGTTCAGGGTGTGGTCACCTGTTTCCAAGACAAAACGTTGAAGTCATTCAGTGTCTCAAATAAATCACTCTATTTTGATATCAGAAACCATGAAGCCTGTGTCGTGAATTGGTGTTTTTCTTAACTCAGGAGTATTTTGTTTGAATTAATGGGCTTGCTATGCAGTCCTCTGCAACCACTCAAAACACATTAAGAAAGTGTCACCAACAAAACTGTAACAAATATTTTGGATATTTAATATAGTACAAAATAGATGTGTGCAAAAATACAAGATGGACAGCTGGAAATACAGTAACTTCGTTTAAAAAAAACAAACAAAAAAAAAAAAACACTAATTAGCTTATTACATTCTGTTGTGCTTTGGGAGCTTATTGACAAGAGTGCTTATCACAAAACCAATGTGCATCTAATTCAGTGAGTTTGCCAGGAGAAATTTTTCCACCAGGCACTTTTGAAGGGCAGCTTGTGAGTTTTTAATATGGACATGTCTTGTTTGTTCCTTGGACTGAGTGCTACAAGAGACAGTGCTGTAGCTCTGGGACTGTACAGCCGCTGTACAGTTGATGGGTCTGTATTTCAACACTTCTCTGCACTGCAGACAGATTTAAAAAGCTTAGGAAGTAAAAAGGCTTGGATTCAGGAATTAGACTTATTCCGTCGTACCAACTAATGAAATCTCATGACCAGTTAATATCTGGGAAAGTCTCAACTGGACAATAGAGGCTAAGAGAAGACTATCTAAAACAATATTAACTACAAAAAACAATGTCACACAGGAAAAGTAGAGGGAGGAGGGTTGTTGATCACCCCAGCTAGTGCCTCACAGAGTTCTCCAAGGATTCGCCATCAGCATCTACATCCTCATAGTCTCGAAGCTCGCTGGAAATGTGGATTTCAATTGTACTAGACTCTGAACCTAGCAAGACAAAATGGGGGTAGATTACTGAGCGTTACTGCACATTACACCTTCACAGTTTATCAAACTGCTTATCCATTGAGATATTCTTGTACTATTCATATATCCTAAATCATATCATAAATGTGCATTGATTCACAAATGTATTTTGGGAATTTGAATATATGTCCTGCAAATGCATTTTTAATGTATTGCATTTCAGAATTGAGACTTTTTATATTATATTGACTGAAAAACATTTTGAAGGCTATATGTAAATGAATGGAAAACATAAATCCTTTAAAAGATTAACTTTATTTCTAAAGACTGGTGACAAAACATTGAATAGCCTTTGTACATGATCTACACGGTGCACAAACTACAACAAAATTGCATAAAAATGCTTTTCAAAAGCATCCCAAAATACATTTAAAAGTATCTTAACAGGCCTTTTTTCACCGCAGACATATTGACTTGTGATGGAACGAAAAGCCCGGGCCTTACTATGAACATTAGCAATGGCTCTGTTCTATTCAAGTGTCCCAGTAAATCGTTAGCCTGAGCCAGCATGGACACCACCAGGACTCTGAAACTGAAGCAGCCAAATGGAATTCAGCCACTCATTTTATTATTCACACTTGTACTTTTCCTACTGTAACATGTCAACAGGTCCTGTGTGGAAAAGAGCCTATGGCATCACTCAGTGTTGCTAGAAAGTATTGACATTTTTATCCAGTAAATGCACATCGGTGTTCAATCTACACTCCATTGCCAGTTTATTAGGTACACCTAGCTAAACCTAAAGCTGTCTAATACATCAGTCCTTTTATATGGTTTATACTGTTTATACCAATTGTTTTAGCTTTAGCTAGGTGTAATCAATTAACTGAGTGTATTTGATCTGGTTTATTTATATATTTACCATCTTTGCCATTGATCTCTGCATATGATCTTATGCATATCAATAACACTTAAAGCTCTATGTGATAAGGTGGCACCATGCAGGATTCCTTAATTTCCAGAATTTGCACTCATTATGAAGGTGCCCAGTAAATGCAAAAAACCCAAAGCAGCAGGTCCTGCCACAGTCAAACGCATGCAGGATGGTAGCAGCATTGTTTCCATCAGTTCATGATTAACAAAAAATGTGTAATTTTCTGTGCAGTGCACTTTGATGCTGCTGTACTATCCAGTACACCATAGGTCAAAACAGACAATCCAGCAGGACTCAGCTACAACACCGGTTAAAACAATATTTCATTGATAAGTCATCACAGAGAGCTTTAACTTTGCCCTGGTCAGTGTCTCCAGGGCTTTGTCACTGAAGCTAATTTAATCACAATGATAAAAGCATTCTCTACTGGAACAAAAAACACTTTTCTTCAGACAGCTGGAACAGATTCCTCAGTGGATGAAATATCATCCAAAAGAAAATACAAACTTCACATTACGAGGAGGCGGTCCAGCCATAGATAGCATCAGGAGACACCAAGCTTTAGAGCTTCACCAGCCCTGATATATGGGTGAGTTTTTACTGTCACTGAAAACCCAATTACCTTCAGAGAGGACACTGATGGCATCGGAGTGGTGCTGTCCGTTGCTCATCATGTTCTTCTTGGCTTCCTGGACATGACTCTGGTAGAGCAGCGTACTTCCCACCATGGGATTATGAGTTGGTGCGTTAGGCACTGAAGTAGAAACTGAGTCCCAGGCCAGCTCCCTCCTCGGCTGCCGCCGGAGGTCTACATCGAAGCCTGTCCAGCCGTGAAAGGCCAGGGTGTTGAGGAAAGCTTGCATGGGGTTCAGGATACCCTGAAAGAGTAAAAATACAGAATAATTTAAAGTGTTAGGCGTTGACAAAACATTTGTTCTTCATCCTGCATGTTGATGCTCTTTTAACTCACCATGATAAACCATGTGATCAGGGCTGCGTTTCTGATATTCCTGAAGCTGTCATCGTTTATGTCTGTCTGCATCTCCAGGTAGAAGAGGAGGACCTCATTGATGATGTTGGGAACCCAACTAATCAGAGGAAAAACAATCTCATTAGTTTTTAACTAAGTTTCTCCGAATAAGACTTTAAATTTAGACTTACTTTATCCACACACAAAAAAACCTTCAACTGCAAATTCAATCAAATGTATATGAAGCTGAAATCCAGCTCTAATTCTGTTCATATAGCCGCAGAAAACAATGGTTAATTAATTTGACCTCTATTGAGGACTAGCAAATATGAGTTTTATGAGTTACATTACTGTGGGAGTCACACCACAGCAAGGTGGATCTGTTATAAAACAATCTGTAACATACACATTTGGTTTCACGTTACACTATGGAAAATAACATTTTTAAACCAATGGTTTTGCATGTTTTGGCCCCTTTCACTACAAATTACACATACGTTCCAGCACTGCTAATCATTTTAAAACCATATTGCTGTGTTTTACAAATTACTTGTAATGTACTTCTGCCATTCTAAGCATATATTGGTTTTCATTCATTTCTACTGTATATGATAGTAAAATCTATTGGCAGACTATTTAGTTTAATCCATCATGGTGAACACCAAATCTTAACCATAATTATGGTTAAAGTTACATTATCTTTATGAGGCAAGTAAACTGGCCCTAATCTGCATTACCATCAACTATTTTGTAACAATGACAAAAATTAATTCAGACCTGATGCTTAGAGCAATGAATTACACAATTCAAGCAGGTGTCTGCCTATTGAATTCATACCATCTGGAATTGAATGGAAACTCTTGAAAATGGTCAGCAAAAATGTAAAGAATACATTATTTGTAGTTGAGAACACATTGATCTTTTAATGAAGAAACGCTACATTTTGGGAAATAAGCTTATTAAAAAAGTGGCTTTATGTGGGGTTTTGTGCCACATTATCTTCTTGGCACAGTTACTGACATCAATATCAATCTTCTCTTCTAAATCAATAAAGTGTGCTTCCCAAAATGTCAAACAATGCCTTTAAGTTTATCCCTTTGATAATGAATGGAAACATACCAAACAAAGAACACCAGCACTATTTTAAAGAAGCGTATTTTTATGTCATTGGCCAGCCGTCTCTCATTTTCTGTGTAGATTCCTTGTCGTGCTTTTAGTAAAGATGTCACTAGATTGGAAGGACAAGAGAGGTGGTTACTGTAGCCCACGTGCATGTGTAAAAACAAAACAAAACAACATTTGACATACTGTACATAAAAGAGATTTGAGAGCATGGAACTGACCTGCAGATATGGTGCGATTAAAGAAGACTGGATTGGCTATGAGGACGAGCAGCATCGGTGCGTATGTGGTGACATAGTGAGGGATAGCGTGCTGGAGGCCTTGCTCACAACTGCACAAAAGGGCAACAAACAAGGACATCAGCATTTGGAAATCACATGTATGTATACAGTGCTAAACAGAATTGCTATCATCAACTGACAAAGTGGTACAGTACTGTATGGTCAAACAACAGGAACATTCACTGTCATCACACCAGATTCACAAACATTTTCCTAGAGATTTACACAATGACTAAATTGTTTTGGCATGGTTACATCTTAGTCAGGCTCTTGCAGGAGAAAAGACAGTGACACAAACAAGTGTATGGTCTTTGTTTGTCTCCTCACAAGACCTACAAAGGGCTGAATAACAAAGAGTCTTACTCAGAAATGGATGGGTAATAGAGCATGGCCACTCCTTCAACACATAGCAGCACAGCCAGACCCCATGTAATCATGTGGTAGAGGATAATGGTGCTGATGGGAAAAGAAACAAGTCATGAGACTGAGTTCACAGCACATGCACAGCACTGCTGTTCTGAACCTAGAGCGTTTTTTTTTTTTCTCTGCAGAAAACAAATGTACTATACAGACTGGGAGGGAAACATGTTGTTAACTCACTAAAACACAAGAAGAGTATTAAAAAAAACATCAAGCAACCACTTTGCGCTTTCTTTCCAACAAAATTCAAATCAGATTCAGGGTGTTTGCAAATGGAGTAGTATAAGAAGAAGCATTGAATCTTTAGATGACAGTGAAGCAAAGTAAGAAGAAGATGTTTTTCGCACTCTGCTTAATGTAAATGACACATTGACAGCTCAGTTTTAAGCTTTGCGCTTCATCCTGTATTTATAGTAGGAGATGTTGAGGTGATAATGAAGTGTGGTAGATGGAGGGTTAGTGTAAAAGCACCTGATCCCTGCAGATGTTTTCACCACCAAGAAGACGTCAACAGCGTAACAAAAAGTCCACCAAAAAGAGGCGCTGAAAAACAACTGGATCCACATCTGTAAGACATAAATTGGATACAATATCCTTACTATACAGGTTATAATTATAATGTTTCTGATAATAACAAGAGTGCCTTTTTTTAGGTTAAAGCTGGGGCAGGCCATTTATTTCAGAAGCATTTTTGTTATATTTGTTGGAATTCTTTTCACATCCCAAGAGCAATCAATAAATCAAATGCGAGAGCAGCTGGGGTTTTCTCAACTGGATACTTTAAAACTCAAGCTGTC
This sequence comes from Micropterus dolomieu, assembly GCF_021292245.1. Lineage (NCBI taxonomy): Eukaryota > Metazoa > Chordata > Actinopteri > Centrarchiformes > Centrarchidae > Micropterus > Micropterus dolomieu. The sequence goes on along the minus strand of NC_060156.1, from coordinate 15,441,832 downwards.
TCTTGCTATCCAACACTGACTACCCCAGCTTTAATCTGCAATCTGTGCCCGAACAGTTTCAAAAGGCACACTCTTAAACTGTAGATCTGTTATGATCGGCTGTACACATGCTTGTTGACCATGCACTAAAACAACTGACCACTTTTATCCATGGAATCAGGATTTTCCAGGATGATTTACAATCATAAAAATGATGTTTTTCCCCCCAGTATAGTCACCTTCCTGTCATCTGCCCAACGCAATGCTGTACCTTAACAAAGTAGTATATTGTGGACATAGAGGCTCAACTGAACTGTATTTTTTTTGAGAGCATCATACTTACCGCACTGCCAACGCAGAAGACCTCTGGCCAGACATCAGTGCTGTTGGTCAATGAGATGCGGTCAATGACATTTGGCAGGCCCAACCACACAGATGACCTTACAATGATACCTGGAAGAGGAAAACAGGACATAGTCTCTAATTGTAACTGTTGAGCAAATTAAACAATTCCTGCTTTTGCCAGGAAGAGGAGAGGAACAAATACAAACACAAAGAAATAAACAGGGGATGTGAAATTGGTCTGGTTTTAATTAACATTTAAAACACATTAAAGTTTTATTTTTTTGATTCCGTATTATTAAGTACCCTAGCTACTTAATTAGATTTAGTCATGGAGTCCTTTTAATAGCAGCTTTATATCATGGAAATATGAGCTGCCTCCAGGTGTGTTTTATAAGGGTGTTTCCATTTCCTACATGAAACTCTTCAACTTCACACTGGAATGGAAACATGGGAGCTCTCCCAGGATCTTAATGTGCTGCAGACTACATGCTGTTGTGTATTTCATTTCAAATTGTGTCATGGGTGTGCTCCAAGCTGTTAGTTTGGAGTGGCGAATGAATCTCACTGGGCGTTAAGTACACAGAAATACATGGCTTCATCATGTCTTCCCTTTCACCAAGTGCAGAAGCAAAGTGATGAATGGACAGCTCAAGTGACTGAGGCAGTGCAACAAGAAGCTACAGCCTTTTGTGTGCTTTTAAATGTGTAACTGTTGGTTGCTTTAAGAGTGATGCAGCATTCAAATCAACAGGCCAACAGGGCAAAAAAAACTTTTGTAGTGGTTATGAGTCATGCCATTACTCACATGAGAGGGCCATAATTGATTCTTTTGTTTTGTAATAAGATGCTTCAGAACTTAAGATCTTAAATCTAGTTTGCAGACTTTATCTACAAAGTCTGAGCCGAGATCATCAAGTTTCCAATTGAAAAAGAGTGAGGGCATTTTTACTATCTGGTTCATAGACTCCAAATTTTGTAAATGCTTATAGCCTACTGGGAAAAAAAGAAATTTTTCATAGCTGTACAAGAGTTGTCTAATGCGTTCTCTTTGTTTGAATAAGCCAGACCACATGGTGCAACAAAAGAGTTAAAACAAAATATTTGAGTGCGTAATTAGATCCAGCCAGCAATGTCACGTTGTGGAAAAACTACTCGCCCTTTTTCTCACCTATGATTAAAGGGAGGCCTGTACCAGCAGTCTGTTTCTTTACCTGTGCATCCCAGTATGTCACATATACTGACGATGAACAATATCCGGGAGGAGGACGCGGGCCTTGGCAGCGGATACTGTCCGATTCTCCTGTATCCCTTGCGTTTTGGCAGAATCTGTAAAATAGCGAAAATGAGGCTCACAACCGCGCTCCCCAGACTCAACGCCCCGAACAGGACGGGCTGGAAGGTGACCACGAACTCTGTCGTTGCGTCTCGGTTCGGGCAGCAGAACGTCTCCAGCCGCGGGGATGCCATGCCATGGACCGGGCAGAGATATAGAGAGAGAGAAAGAGAGAGGGAAAGAGAGAAAGAAGTGGGCTACGGTGTCAGGAGAAAGAAGAAAAAGGCAAGAAAGAGAGAGGAAACGATTGGGTACATGACCCAACTCGCTGAGAAATCACGGGGTTGAATCATCATGTGCTTCCATTTAATCCCTGCAGTTGTAGTTTAACTGTGCCACAATACAAGGAACCGACAAAGGACTGTTGTGTGGTTTAGGTCTTAAGTTCAGCAAGCTACTGTAGCCGACACTCTAATTCGTTTATTAGTGTAGGCCTACAGCATGTGCCTGTGCAGTAGCCCATAGCTTATGAAAATACAGTAAAATGAAACTGTAACAGTACATTTTGATTTTCTATAGGCCTAATTTATTAAGGGCCTGAGGGGGAATTGTTTTGCAATGAACTGCATACAGTAAGTCAACAGAAGAATGTCAGATGGAAGACAATAACCTACCGTTCAAAAATCATACATGAAATCAACATCTTTAATAGCCTATAGGCTACAGAACATACAACTCTGAGTGTAGACATGGCAGGCTTACACTCTATTTTATTATAGCAACACCATCATCCAATCAATAAATTAAACACTTAATATGTTGCTAAAAGTAAATCGGTTGTGCATCAGAAAACATAAACATTATATAAATGCAAAACGATGCGAAATAAAACTAACTAAAGCTGCAAACAGCGTTGGGTGGCCCTCGCATCCCGACAGGTCTGGCCACAGTGCAGTTGCTGGAGGTCATCAGCATGGCCCTGAATTATCATGTGTTTTTGATGCCTCAGGAAGCAGTTTTCCTGTGTCTCCTATGTGACACTAGACAACATCCTCTAATTCTATGTTGTGTACCAGTACATCTACTTTGGACCACACTTTGAAAATTTCACTTAAATCAAGTGAGGATTATCAAACAGACTCTAGAACATTGACTAAATATTGGCTTGTAGATGTGTTCAGGGCAGGGACTCTTATCAAACATGTAAAGTTTCGTACAGATGTGAGTATGTACACTGAAGTTATAACTACTTCCTGTTTCACGGTAAATCATCGATTTCTGAGCCACGCCATGGACACACCCTTCGACGAAAACTCACAGGTACCGCAACTTTTCATGGTCAGTTCCTTTAGATTTCACAGCAAAAATTTTATTTCGATCACATCTGTAGGAGGAGTTTGTTAAAGTACAAAACGTGCCCATTAAATTTAAAATGGCCAACTGTCCTGTTGGGTTTAGGGTATGGCTTCAAGAGGCTTTTTTTTTTTTTTTTTGGTGTCCTGGGACGATACACGTGCCAAAAAACATATAGGCTAGATCAAATGTGAGGACTGCTTCGTTATCATGTTGCCAGTAGGTGGCGCTATGACTTTGAGTGATTATTGGCATATGGATGTATGTCCTCAGGGCGGGATCCTCACAGATAGCATAACCTTTTATCGTCAATGCCTTCAAATTGCACAGCTAAAATTTGAAGTCGATCTGATTAATTCTCTTGGAGGACTTTGTAACAGAACCTGTAAATCGGCGAAAATGACCATTAAATCAAAAATGGCCGACTCTTGTTGGGTTTAGGGCATCGCTCCAGGAGCCATTTTGCCACGCTCATGCACGTAAACATACACGTACATTTCCACAGGACTTGAACTTTGTGCAAAGTTTTGTGAGTTTTTGAGCATGTTTAGGCTGCCAAATGTGCTTAATTTGCAGAAGAAAGAAAGAAAGAAAAACAATTCTGGGGCCCTAAATAACAATTAAAGGATAAGCCAAGTTATCAGTTAAAATCATTAAAATATTTGGAAATTAGAATCTGAATGTTTTTTCCACACAGAGGGGAATGAAGGAGTTTTTATACCTGTTGGTTTTGGCTGCTGGGAGTCTAACCCTAGTCACACCGTAGGAGGAACAGTAAATTAGCTCAGACACACCATGATGCACATTTGATCTCTTAAAGCTGGACCAGAAGAGTCTTCCATTACTTAAGCCTATAATTATTGACACAGTTCAGTTTTTTAGCTGATGAATGGGGCTAGTTAAAGGCCACCCATCCACCCCATTAGCCTCACTGTGTGTGGTTGTAATCTGAATGTTGAGCCCTCTGGAGCTGATGGGGGCAAAACATCAGCAGTGGGAGACCCAGCAGATAACCATGGTGGACTCAAACACTTAACCATGTTGATTTAGATGTGGTGATTGGTGCTGGCGTGTGACCTCTATATCTACCACTTGTGCTATTTGTGGGTCATGTGTTTGTGATGACAGAATTAGACTGTATAGTTTTTTTTATATGGATTACAGCATAAGTCCTGTTATGTATTGATAAATGTATACAAACAGATGAAAAAACCCCAAAAGCCACTAAGTTTTAAAATATATGAAGCATACGATTTTTTTTGTATAAGTAAAGAATAATTGATTTGCACATGAACACAAAATCTAATTTTGATTAAGAAAGATCACTCATGGCTGTCGAAACAGTAGAAGTAACAATGTCCTGTTTTCTCCATGTTAAGGCAGTAAAAATATGGTCAAATCTGCGTGACAAAGAGTTAAAGTTAATGCTTGGTGCATAATGGAAAGCCTATGGCTCAGTCCCATTAGATTCATGACATTTGGTGCGCTTAGCCTGCATGGTTAACTGAGTCTTGCGCCAACATTAAGAGCATTTACTTGAAATACACCTCCCCAATATGTATGCAACAGACATTCGCCACATCCAGATACAGGAGAGGTCATGGCAGCTGCTGCTTGGACAGAGATCTGAGAAAACTGGTGGACATTTGAAACAGATTTATTTGGGAAACAAAGCATCGAGGGCTTTCATTATTCAGTACAACAGAGAGGGCATTCATTGAGTTTGTACAATGGCATTCTAATCCATATGCACCTTCTCTGACAAGGCAAAAAGTCAATTGTATGGCAAGCTTGTAGGCTGCTGCCAGGGATTAACAACTCCCTGAGGAATACAGTCAGTATTGACTTGCTATTTAAATGTCTGCTCTCTGTTGCTGCCCTCTGCTGGTCTGCATTCAATGTGATTGTAGCTCTCAAAACACCATATCCTGTATATCACTGCTACTGTACTTTTGGGAATAGTTAGGTGTGAAAAGATGTATTTGTGACCATTACACATTATTGTATAGTATCTATAGTACACCACCATTAGCCTAAATCAGTAGTCATAGAGGTGTATCTCATAAGACAGCTGTTCCCTCATCTCAAACTGGATTTATTTCTTTATCAAGATACAGATGTTGTGTGGGAATGCCATAGAACTCTGAGAATTATCCTTCAGTTTATTTCTTTCAGAAAAAGTCAGAAGTCAGGGTTAGCTTAGCGCCAGAACTGCTAGGGATTGAATGTTTTACTCAAGAACACTGAAGCAGAGCACATTCTTGTTCACAAGAATGGTGCTAAACACTGACTTTTGCCTTTAAGGAGGGTCTGTCTGATAATTAGGCCACCCATCCACGTGAAGTCTGAAAAATAAGGGGATTTCCTGTTTTTTAAAAAAGCAAGTCACGAGATAAAGATCATCTTTGACTATGTGGAATTGGGAATGCAGATATCCTAATGCTTTTTTCACAGTTATCTCAGCAAAATGTTGGTACACTCAACATTGGTTTAAACTTAAATCACAAAAAAAGAAACACAGGATTAAAATTTGTCATTAAGGATTGTTACTACAAGGATTAATTAAATAACAATTGAAAACAAACAGCCCGTGTGCACTGTGATGGTAGTGACAAGACATAAAATCACTTAAAGATCCTCTCCAGACATGTTCTAAGATATATTTTGTTTTTGAAAAAGGTAAATAAAGTCATAACAAATTCTTCAAAGCAAATGTAATTGTTTTCCCTCCCTCTCAGAACCTATGAATATGCAAATCTTCAGTGAAAATCAACAATGCCACTTCACAGAAGAGAGGTTTCATGGTTTCCACACCACACTTGTCACATATCGGATCATGATTGGCTCCAAACTAGATAGTGATGTCACAAAATCATCAAAATCAAAGTCAGATTTTCAAAGTCCCCTCCTTAAGCAGGTAAATGTGAAAAAAAAGCCTTCTAGTGTCAAACTCTGAACAAATATGCTGCACAATGAAGCTCAAACATCCAAGTAAAGTAACACATTTTTGAATGGTGGGTGTTACATTTCTGGAAATAAAAATGCGGCATCTCTACAACAGCAGCCAGGCCAATGTCCTTGCTGAGGCACATGATATAAGTTTGGAGCTGCCTTTACTTTTAAAACAATTTAATGTATAACAAATGCTTTATATACTTTTTTTTTCTCATGAAAATCAAGCAAAGGACATACAGTGTATTAATGCAAATGGCCTTCTAAGTTCTTAAACCAATAATTACAAAATGCCTTTATAGTGGACCAGAACTTTATACATAGAATGAGTCATTCACCTAAACTTTACTCATCCGCACCCATTTTCAATGAACACTGCCTGTCTCCTGCTGGAGAGGATGGGTGTGAATGTACAGTGTCAAATTACACACACATCACAAACCTGCTCAACAGGCCCCTTTCACGGGCCCACTGCACCTTCATTGGCTGAGCCTCAACGGCCACACTCAACCAGCCTATTTCCTGCATGGCAAATACTAGGAAATGACATCACAGCAGCGAGACCTGCCACAAATGCGTTGAAAACAGATGAGGGCCAAAGCATTTCAGATGTCTCTTGACTCAAGTTGGACACAATTCAGCCTCTATTGCAAAAACCTTTGAGGCAAAAACAATCGGCCCATAAAACAACATTTAGGAACGCCACTGTGAAGGATGTCTGCTGGACACAAAGAGACTCCGAGAGACACTACATGTCAAAGTGGAGCTGTTGTTTTTTTCTCAAACCCTTTGATGAGTGGTGAGTAGTTGCTGGCAGTGTGTGCTCGCACTGCAGCTGGAGTATATTTACTACTTTACACAGAAAGTTTCACCATGTCATTATAACTAATACTTGGAGAGTTGTGAGTGACTGTTGCTTTTCATGTCTGCACCTAGATGTTGAATCCGACTGGTCTCCAATTCATGATGCTGCCTTTAATGGACGTGTCCTCGCTCTGCAGAGACTCATTGCTCAGGTAAAGTTTAATGGGATTTTCTGGGATTTGTTACAGTGCATGAAGAGATCATTATAACATGCAATTTGGAACAGTTTTTCTGAAAATCATATGTTATTACATTTTAAAGTGATTAGGTCTCAAAAGAGACTCAGTGAATTGTGAATGTATATTTACTGTGTATTGTTCACAGGGTACATGTGTAAACCTGAGCACTCTGGACCAGGTTTCCCCCCTCTACGCAGCATGTATGCAAGGCAATGTGGCTTGCGCCGAGCTTCTGATAAAAAATGGGGCAAATGTCAGTAAGGCATCATGGTCTAATTATGCTTTTGCTTTTGTGAATATTAATATATTCAAGACAATCCCAAATCAAGACAGTATGTTTAGTGCCTTTGCTTAAAAAAGCTAAATACTGCTCTAGTCTAGTTAGGAGACAACCATAGCCTATCAATTATTGCTGGGTTTAACTTTGTGCAGGTGCATATTGGTAAGAGATTAACCAAACACACATACAAACACGCATGCAGACACATCCATACATGCACAATAACACATTACAACATACAAATCCGCAGATACAAAGTCTGACTTGTCAAACCACCACAATGTCCTGCATGTTAGACAGCAAAGCTGCACAGTGTGGTATTATTTATATACATTAAAGGTTCATAACATCACATTATTGCTTCTCATTTGTTACTTTAAATTATCATCGCTTTCCTGACACTTGCTCATACTCATAAGCTCACTGTAAAAAAACAGTTTTTTTTGTCCATTATTCTGGCTTTTAATTAAATTAATAAATTAATTTCTGGTGGATTGTCTCAAAAATCTACGTACCCATGCCAGGTAAACAGTTCAACAGTGGATGGACAAACTCCCCTGTCAGAAGCTTGCGCTTTGGGCCATGTGACCTGCGTATCGCTGCTGCTTCAACATGGAGCGACTCCCCTGGGGACCAGCTACACCAGCTTTCCAATTCACAGGGCTGCCGCTAAAGGTTAGAGGTTACATTCCCACAGCATACGCACGGATAATCTATGCTGAATCAGTTTGGTCAAAATGCACAGAGTGTCAAAACATCAGAATAGATAAGGTAAATGTATTTTAAAAATTGTCTGCGTTGTTGTAGCTTACAAAGTAAACCGACTGCATATTCTTGACAAGTGCAGATTTCAAAGCAAATCCTTTCAAGTCCATCACTTCTCATTGTGATGATTCTGGTATCTCTGTCTAGGTCACTCAGAGTGCATTGAGCCTCTTGTTCAGTATGGTGCAGATGTGGATCAGTATGTCGACCAGTTGGGCACCCCTCTCCACGTTGCCTGCTCCAATCAGCATCTGAGTACTGCTAGGAAACTGCTTCAACTTGGTAAGAATGCCTTTCACGTAACCTTTCCAGTAAAGGTCTCATTTAAGCTGAGGAGAGGACTATCAACTGTAAAAACATTGGAATTTTATAACAGTATGTTCTTAAGAGGTCTCAGAGGTGGATAGACATCTCTTGGGTCTAACTGACCTTAGTGACGTTAGAAATGTCTGTGTCTTTTTGGCAAAAAAATGGAATTCATATTTCTTCATGCAGAGCCCACAAAACATATAAAACACAACATATTTTCTTATTTGGTGTAATAACACCAAATATTAATTTCTGTATTTTGACACCTTCATCAAAGCCCCGTTTGTGGCTAATATGTTTCTACATATTGGGTTTTAATAGGGTCAGAAAAAAGTTTAAAAGTATTTAAAGTAAAGAAATTGGATAATTTTGTAATATTATTATCTTTATATTTGCACATACAACAGTGGTGTCTGTGAAAAACCCAAACAATAATAAAGTAAAGCCAATGTTGAGCAGAAATTTTATTTTGAGCTATCTGATAGTGGTGTAAAAAGTAAAAATGTACCTCTATATTACATTACATTACAAGAAAATTTGAAAGTAAAGCAGCACTTCACAATAATGCTTAAACAGTACTTGTGTAAATGTACTTAGTTACTATCCATCCATGGCTGTTTCATATGGTCTGTGTAAAACTCATGCTGTGTCTTACTTAAAGTAAAATAAATGTTTTGGGCTCACTGATTCGAATATGCATGACCTGAGTAAATGCAATGTAACTAGGAAATGGCCCAATATACTTTATGTAAGCAATATGAGGAAACATGGTGCTCTGAGCTCTGCTGTAGAAGAAGGCAGGCTTTACCTGTCAGAGATTCTCCTCACCAGTTACATAACATAAAGACATCATACCTCATTAGTCTCTGCTCACCTTCAGGTGCTAGTGTGAACAGCAGTGTGTCTGGTGGTGACAGCGTGTGTGGTGACTCGCTGCTGCACATCGCTGCCCGTCTGTCCAACCCCGAGTTGGTGTCTGTCCTGCTTGACCATGGGGCTGATCACACCCTCAGGAACTCAGAGGGCAAACGGCCACTGGACCTCACGACTCCCAACAGCCTGGTGGAGAGGCTGTTGAGACAAGCAGGAGGTATTCAATCCAAACTGGCCAAGTAGCCTCAACTGTGTGGATTCTCATGGCCTTTACATTAGGTTGGTGCCACAAGATAATAATCAAAACATCTCTCTGTTATGGCTTCCACCCTGATGCCTGCCCAGGAGTGTCTCCTCTAATGCAACTATGCCGGCTGCACATCAGGAAAACTGTGGGCAAGCAGAGACTGGGCAGGATACACGGCCTTCACCTCCCCACAGAAGTGAAACAGTACCTTCTCTACCAGTCAGACCCAGCAGATTACTTGGCCTTTCAATGTCAGATTTCTGAGCATTTCACGTACAGATCAGTAGGGGGTGCACTTGCATAATATTGCAGTGAGAAGAATCCACCATGGAGAACTATAATTCTCCTTTGTTACAGACCTCGGTAAACAATCAATCTTGACTTTTACAGAGAAGAGTTTTTCTCATTAAATGTTAACAATAAGATATACATATTTAAAATGGGAAGAAGGGCTCATTTGATCTAATAATTGTTGCAAAATTTATGTTAAATAAAGTTGAACACACTGAAACAATCTTTCTTATATTACGCTCTACATTCAGCTTATATTGTACTTTTTTTATATGTAAAAACTAAATAAATAAATAAAAATAATGAATGTTTCTGTTTTTGATGCTGCTGCATTCAGATTGTTTCCTTAATCTACAGTAGATTTACTCTCATATGAAATCTTCATGTTCGGTACATGTCGTTCCGGCAGAATTCCTGGAAATGGTTTAGCATCTTGCAGGGCACGTACTATAAGTTTTCCAAGAGCAAAAAAAAAAAAAACAAACAGAAAAAAACATGTTAATAGATTAACTGACAACAAAGCTAAGTCTTCTCCAGTTCAGTCATTTCCAAAGTGTCTCTGATTGGGAAAACATTTTTGAAGCTGAACACATCACTATTACCATGGTGTGGCCCACTGCACAAATGTATTTCTTTATACCGTAACTATCATGACTAAATAATACAAATGGGTCTCAATGTCTTGATTATTAGGTGCCTCCCTCAGGCTGGATGGGAAAGATATCAGCGGGCGTTTTTGTGTTTCATCTGTCATATGTAGCTGGATGGCTGCTATGTTTTCCATTTATTTCATGCATAGTCATACTCAGTATAGTAATAATAAGTAATAATACCAGTATAGTTATGAGTCAGCATCCAATGCACCAAACCACCAGAGGTTTGAGCTGCTAAAACCCTTTTCTTTCTTTCCTGTACTTTCTTTTATTTTCCAATGTGTTGCTTTTGATCGTAATGAAGCTTTGGTTAAATAAAATTATTAACATTCAGTTTGTACAAACAGTGTGTAATGTTTAGCTATTTAAGACACACTGTATAATTTGTCTACAGTTTATGTTCAAAAAGAGACAACAAATATATATAAACATCTCGGCATAGTGACTGTAAAAAGTAAGAATCCAATGTTACGGGTTTGTGGTCACACACACGATGTGTTGAAATATCATGCAGATTATTTTGTACACAGCAGAAGGATCATGCAAAACAAACAAACAAAAAACATTAAGTGAACCCCCGAATGCATACAGAAAAAAGAAGACAAAACACATCAACAAAAAAGTGACAGTGAAGTATTCATTGTATGAATGAATATGTTACAACCCAGTTGCACTCTGCCTGTTTTCCATTAACGCTAAGTTCAGTAGAGAAAAGCCACAGGGATGCAGTCCTGCATCAACATGGGAAATGCTCTTCCCTGTGCCCATCTGAGAAATGGAGCTTCTCAGGCTTTTATTAGTTTCTAATTTTCTTGTGGTGCCTGATTACTTATTATAATAACCTGAGGAGGAGAGAGGGCACTGCAGAAAGATGAAGCCTATACATATATATTGTATATATCTATACAAATGTTCTAATACCATTAATTCAGAAGATAGAATATAGATACAATGTTTTATTTAGGTCACCACTTCTCTCCATTGTCCAAATCTAGTATTTACGATGTAGCTGGCTTATTTCATGTTAATCATTTGTTTATCCACTGCCTGAAGGAACACGCATTGCAAAATAGATCCATATTTTCCTCTTGATTCCCACAATAGTTTTGTCCACACAAGTCGCATAAATTTTGAGTGTGTGAGCAAGGTCATTGGCACCCAAAACTCAAGGGCTCACTGAACTCTAACCTGTGCGTTTGTCTGTGCATACAGCCAATCAGTGGGGCTGACAGACCTCACAAGGAAATAAGGCAGAAAACAGGTTTAGGATAGAAGTAGTGAATCAATAGTGAAGAGAGAATGGAAAATAAATCTTTTCCAATATAGTATTCTCTTACCGGTTATATTTGTGTTCCTACACAGTTATGGGAGCCGACTACTGTGTACCACCACTGTATTATAAGCATTTATTTCAATAGGTCATTTATGTGGTAGCTACCACTGTTCACTGTGAACAGCAACATCCGCTACATTGGTGACAAAAGCTACAGCTGCTCAACTCACTCATTCCCTTCTTGTTACACGCAGCACTCATTAACTCTCCATCAATTCTGCCCCATCCCAATTTTGCCACATGAACTAAATCACCCTCCCCTCAGCCGCCGCATGAGTGCCCGGGGCTAGCCACACATTGAACCTGGTTTCTATTTAACTGGTGTTTAATGTTAAATCGATACTGTGGAGGAGCTTCTGACATACAGTATCCACTGTCTGTAATTAGTGACATATAGATAGTCAGGTGAGATGGCTCTGTCCGGTAATCGGCGTCAAATGGCTGCTCAAATAACTAACTACAACCATGGGGGCATCACTGATGGTGGTGTTCTGTTTTGCTCTGTGCAGTGCAGTGCAGTGCAGTGTGTCTGAACGATTTCCAAGGTTGAGTCAGGTACTGTGTGGCACTCAGATGCACTTAAATTCAACCCACCTATATGTGATACCAAGGCTTTTACTTTTATTCTCCAGAGGCAAGCACACCATTAACCCCCATCCTTTTTTTTTTGTGCATAGGCACTTACTACCTAAATAGTGCAAAATGCATTTCTTACTGAGGGTTTGAGTGAAACGTGTAATGCAAGTTTTACGTCCAGCACACACACTCTCCTAAAACTATCCAATTCCTTCTACAAACTGCTATTAATGGAGAGGCTTTATAAGAGGAAGAGGGAACCATATGAAAGGGTTACCACTAAAATAGAATGAGTTACAGAGCAAGCAACACAATGCAATCTTTAGGGAATAAACATTTTGCGGCGCCCAAAACAGCCCAGTGTTTATAATCAACGTAGGATTAGTTTACTCGTTATTGCATGAGTCACTGTAATCATTCTTCGCATGCAAGCAGCCACCACCTACTGCGAACAAGCTGCAAATGTTGATGGCAGACAACCCTTACATACACACATCTAATAACCCAGTTGTGATCATTCCTTGCGCGACGGCTCCCGTCCTGATTGCTCAGAGCTGGATCTTGTTATAGATATCAGTGCTTCATACTAAACTACAAGTGGGTTGCGCCATGTCGCCAGTAATTGCTTTGGTATTTTTAGTTTGCCAGTGTCCGGGTAATTAAAACAAATAGAGGAGATAGTGGAGACAGATCTCTTGTGGCTTCTTGGTCTGAGTTTGGAGAGGTTTAGTAAGGTCATAGACTGCAATGTTTTCAATTAGACACCTCTGTTCTAATGAGGGTTTATTAAAGAGTGTGAATACTTGTGCAAAACAGGAGATACTGAGTGACTGAAATGGCTACATCTCTGGAACGGTGGCCGTGTAGATGCACAAGTTTACTCTTTTATTTTTCTTTGCCCGACTATACGAGGAGGAAAGCATTATAATGTTCAACAAGATGGGATAAGTTGAGAAAAAGTGTTTATTTTATATTCTTTTACAATATAAAAATGTTTTATTATGATCACAAAAATAACAAAGTTTCCCTACATATTGTGACTTTTGCAATAAATACACATTCATTTTTTCCATGATCAGTCTTAAAAAATACATTAATGATTTGATGTCACATTATTTAAAAATGTCTCTGTTGCGTTAACTCTCAAGTGCCTGAAAAGAGACGAGTACAGTCTCTTAACTCACATGTCCCTAAAGTCAGCCCTCCTCCCCCTACGTGGCAGCAGCCTGTGAGGAGGGTAGGGGAGGGGTGGGCACGACCATCTCTCAGGTAGTCAGCTGTGGTCCCTGTTGAACCGTCTGTGGTTGACAGATGCAGGCTGTGGGGGGCAAGGATGGCTGCTGGGAAGTATCCAGCCAGAAGAGAGACAGCAAATTCAGCACCACGAGGAGCAGCACCAACACAATGAGAACCTTCTGCACCCACAGACACGTGTTCAGCTTCTGCTCCAACCGAGAGTTGCAGGCCATCATTCGCATAAGCTGGTGAGATAAAAGCTAGTTCACTAACCTGGTTTATCAATCTAACACAGTTATAATGAAAGTCATGGAAACAAATTAGGCTAGTAGTGTAGTTTGAAATGTTGGGAAATAGGCTTATTCAGTTTCTTACCAAGAGTTACATGAGAAGGTTGATACCACTTGCCTGTCTGTACAGTAAGTATGGAGCTGAAGCAGGGAGATAATTAGCTTAGCTTTACATAAAGACTGGAAGCAATGTGGAAACTAGCCTGGCTTTCTCCAAACTTTAAAAATATGTCTACCAGTACCTCAGGAAAAAAAAGTATGCTAGCTAGGCTGACTGCCTCCCTGTTCCCGCTACATAGTTAACACACAGACTTGAGTGTGGTATTGATCTTCTCATGTAACTCTCTGAAAGAAAGCAAATAAGCATATTTCCCCAAATTATTATTACTATTCCATTGAGAATGTAATAAACCTTGTAGTTGTACTTAAGAGTTATACACTCAACCTACATGTTATACTTAATGAAATTTAAGTGTGAAATTTAAGTTAGTGCCTTGGTGTATGTTTTGTAGTATGCAATAAAAATAAAAAAAACATGTTAACTGCATAATCGTCAGTGCGTTTCACCTTCCAGGGTCCTTGACCTCTTAAGAGATTGTTAAGTGGTCAATTCATACAGGAATATTGAATGTGTTTTAAAACAGTAATGACAAGTCTGCAAAATCTATAATGGGGGTCAAAAGTAAAGTACCTCAATGAACAAACATACAATAAGTAAAAAAAAAAAAAAAAAGTTTTGTAGAGGAGCAAGGCACCCACTAAAACTCACCGCTGTGCCTAATTCCTGCTGCCCGCTGGTCCCCGTCTCCACAGGACTATCCTTGGGAGGACTCACTGTTGGTTTAAAGCTCTCCAAAACATGACAACGCAACCTGAGGGGAAAGAGGAGGCCATCAGGGTGACATGGAGCTACTGTCACAAAGAGAACTGTGTGGCAAGAGGCCATAACCAAGAAAGTACAAATGATTTCACATATTTATGGACATGTCTAAATAAGGAGCACAGGTGCGTACCTGTGTTCCATGATCTTGGTTTTCGGGACTTCTTTCCAGAAATGTGCAAGTTCTTGTGATCCAACGTTGTCCATCTCGGCAGCCATGACTAAAAATCTGTCCTGTGGAGAGGCTTGAGAACCTGCACAAAAACATTCAGGGCAACATTAAATCAATTCATGCAAGCCAGTGCAATTAGGACAAAAATGTTGTTGCCGTTTGTGCGTCTAAAATCCATGATGGATATTCATATTTCTGTAAGAATATACTGCTTTGAATCCCATTACATAAGAGAAATGGCTTGATTCAAACTGAAGCATAAAAACTGAAATAGGTAGCGCTGAGTTATATGCAGCACATCATAACCTACAGCTGAGATGTCAATGCATGAAGGCCACAAAATGTTTTCACTGGCACAGCACTGTCAGTTGTCTGATAGTTTGTTTTAGGGAGAAGATTCTTTTTTATCACTCTTGAAATATGTATGTCAGGCAAAGAAAAGTGGCTGCTGGCACTTTGGGAAGGTAATAGACTGGACCGTTAGATTATTCTGAGGTTCAGTATTTAGAAACATCAGCTGTGAGTGGAGTGGAGAGCAGAGCTAAAGTGCAGTACCTCCATGTAAGGACACCACTATATCTACTGAAGCTCCTGGCTCACAGCAGCTGCTACTGGGCTTCACTCTGTACTTCTCAGGTGCTGTGGTCCGTACCTGCGGAGACACCAGAGGCACCTATACTGAACAACATTTCTTTTTAACAATGAATTAAATTGTCATTCTATGTCAGAACGTCATGTGATTAGAAAATAGGGGAAAATGTCCATCACAATGTCCCACTGCTCTTGTTCGCATCTTGAAAATGTTTTTTCTGACTAAAACTAAAAAAAGAAATTCAATTTAAAGTAATATATAATAGAAAAGCAGCATATCCTCACATTTGAAAAGCTGGAACCAGTGAATGTTTAGAAATTTTACTTAACAAATGACTTCAACTACTATCACTTGTAAGATTGTATTAATCAAGCTTATCTAATCATCTCAGCAGTTACTCTGTCGACTCATGCTGTGTTCACAAACCTAAGCACAAGCACGTCTTCACACTCACCTTATAGGCCACTTGATTTTTGGTCACATTGCTCAGGATAATGAGGCTTTTTTTCTCTGTCTCTCCAGAACCAAAGCTGAGCTCCTCTGAAGGGCTGGAGGGAGAGAAAAAAAACACACACTGTGAGACAGAAGCTACAATTGAAAGCTGTCTGGGTTCAATCCACAGGCTGTGGACTTTAAAATTACAGACGTTTTGCACTATATAGTGTCTATTTGTGCACTTCAGTACAGATTCAACCACTGGATGCAGACAGGAGTTACCATTTGCTTCTGAGTGTGTTTTGTTGTTTTGTTTCTTATGTCTCTTATTAATACAATTCTTGTACCCTGCTGTCTGTGTGGTATGATTATCCTGAGACTTTTTCCTGCTACACATCACCTTAACTATCTGCTTCAGTGACCCTGTCCTGAAGGATGATATATTAACAATATTTTGCAGCTAGAAAATTTAAAATAAATCAGAAGCACACTTTAAAATACAGGATTTCTGTCAAGCATGTTTACATCTACATGTGGTCAAAATCAATAAAACACCTCAAAATGGATGAATTACTCTAAGCAGTTATCTGGGACAAAATTAAATTGCAGACTCCTGTTGACCTCTGTTTGTGGTCAATTTATTTTTAATTTAATTTAGAAGAATTCACCATAAATGTTTTGACAAAACCCCCGTGTACAACACATGCACACAATGCTGTTAATACTGCAAGTTTTGCCTTAACAGCCCCATACTTGCAGTTGATAATGTGCTGCATATTCCCAAAACACATTTGCAATGTCTCATTTTAACACAAACCAATTAGAAACAATTCGAACAGATGATCAACCTAATTGCCAAGTTGATAATCCAGCCCTTGCCTCAGCAGAATTAAAGGTTAAAGGCCTGCCATTTTAATCCCATATAAGTATTTTTATCAAATTCAGCAAATATCGCCTCGCTCTCCGCGAGCTGTGCATTCTGTGTGTGCGCTGAAAAAAATCTGGCTCTGTAAATGGGAAAACAAAGTGGCTCGGACCGAGCCACATAACACGAGTCCAGCTGTTCCAGCCATGATTAGTGTGTCCAAAACAGTAGGTCAGACAGACTTCTCAACTGACTGATGCAGCTGCCTTGATAATGACGTAGTGACGCAGGAAAGAGAGCCTGGGTAGGAGCCATGCTGGCCCAACTTGGACGTAAGACTGCTCTCCAAAAGGGAAAAAAGGGAACTCAGCATGGCCAAGCAACAGAAATCAGAGACTGTTGTGTCCACATCATTACAGAGACCTGCTTATAAACATCCTGGATGAAGCACTTGCCGGACAGACTGTGTTACGATGAGTCTTGGTGCTCAAACACAGTCAAAATAGATGTCACTGCATTTTATTATCTATTAAGTTCTGTGTGCGTAGCATTACAGGACTACAAACTTTCTTTTCATGATACAACCTTGTGTTGTATAATGATAAATTAACTACTTTGAACTTGAATCGAGAAAGTGTTGCATGTGGCTTCAATGACAAACAACATGTCTTGATTTGAACCACTTTCCAATAGAATGTTCACACATGCATAAAGGGTTGGATAATAATTCGGACACTTCGTGAATTGCTTTAGGTGTAGTAAGGATAAATATCCCCAGACAGGATTTGTCTTTCAGATTTTGTGTTGGCATTGCATGTGTTCACACAATGGATGCAGGCACTGTGTCTCCTCGGCGGAGCTCAATAGTTACATTACTTGCTGTGTTGTTGTTCACTCTATATCATGGTATTTGTCATAGTATTGGATTTCTCCAGAATCGCTTACCACTCCTTTCCATTCTCCATTCTGTGGTCTGCAGATTTCAAGACCGATTCTTCCAAGATTCTTCCACAACTCTTGACTATATTTCTTTAAACCTTTCTCAAATCCTCGTCTTATTATTGACCCTTATTGCTCTCTCTCTGGTTTTTAGTTGGCTTAAAAAGACGCATCTGGGTGCTCTTGCAGTCAATAGGAGGAATTAAACGGTATTATCATAATCAGGTTTAAAGTCCAACTGAAATGTAGTCATGTAGTCAAAAGGTCTTTGGGGAAATCTCAGAAACACTCCTTTTCTAATAGACTGTAGGGGCTGAGTTTGACTGACAGCAATTGGCAGGCTGAGCCCCAGCATGGGAACGAGGGAAAGTGTAAACAAAATTGTGCTGTAACTTACAAGCAATGGGCAGACAGTGTGTTGTTAGCAGTGGTATTTAAGAGTAAGGACCACACCAGCATCTAAATTGACCAAAGTGACATTTGCAGGTACATTTACATGCTGCTTAATGTGCTGCAGCTGATCAGCTAATTAGCTATCTGGCCTGCAAACTGACATTAGCGGTGCTCTTTTCCCAGGTGAATGATTGTTTGGTGGCTCGTTCAAGTTGGTGTAGGACAAGACTTGTTCATGTCTGTAAGCTAGATAAGGAGACTTGTTGTTCAAAGTCTGTCTCTTTTGTGTTGAGAAGCAGGATGTTGTCTGGCTTTTAGTAAGTGCGACCATCTGCCCACGATAGAATGCAATTGTTACTGCTTTATGCAAATGTGGTTTCAAAAAAAGCGACGCATGGAAACAAGTTGTCCATCTATGTAGACGAATGAACAAATGAATGCAAAAACAAAACCAAAAAAATGGAAACGGGGGACACCATCATGAATGGCAGTTCTGCCTTCTGGTTTCTGATTGAGTGAAAAGAGAACATGGGACATGTAATATACAGAGCTGATATGTATGCGGTAGCAGAAACACAATTTTTTAAAATTTCAAATTTAATTTCAGTTGGACTTCAAGCAGGGTAGAGGTCTGATCCTCCATCAGAGCTGTGAAATCTAAACCCAAAGCAAATCAGTGGCCTAAAATCTAGGGATAAGGCACTTTGCGTTGTTCTCAGTTCCTCGTTGGTGGTGTGCACTTGGATGCTTCTTCTAACCAAGTTTGCAAAAGTCTATCTTGGCTATATATAGTATGTGATTTGATGAATTCAGCCTCAGTGAACAGTGTCTTGCATTAGGGACTTCAACTTTGCAGAAAAGATACTAGCAAATGGATTATAATATAGGCCTCATATGTATAAAGCTTCTCATTGATGCAGCTTGGCTATGTTTCATGGACTAAAACTGCTAACAACAAAGCTTTATTCCCCCCCCCCCCAGTAAAACATCTGTAGAGTCTGGCGCTCGCTTGAGCTCAGAGTGAGTCTTCGGGCTCTGGAAACCTTTGGCAAACATAAGATCAAAGCCCCCTACTCCCCTCTAAAGCCCACAGCCTCGAATTAAGGCTAACACAGCTCAGAAACATAATTGCATTTAAGGCTCATTTAAATCTGTTTATCACTATAATTCACAGCCCAGAGCTGTCAAAATCCTCACATCAAAGCTGTTACTCTGTAAAAACAGAAGTCAACGGGCATTATTCGTGAAAATGAGGAGCAGTATCGCACTGTGTGTGAATGCACCACTAAGTATTTACCCAAGAACCCACCAGATCACTGTGTGATTGCTGTACTCCTTTGCAATACACCGGTTTTGAAGTCGACAACCTCCTTGCGATTCAATGAATGCTCAATAAAAACATGATGTGTTTGGTGACAAGTGCTCCGTTCTCAAAAGATCCATTGATCTTTGGACAGTGTCTCTCACTGAACAATTGATTGGTAGCTTCCTTAATTCCTGCCCATGTGTGACCAGATCAATAGGGCTGTAAAGCTACGAACACATCAATAATGACTTTAGGCTTTGAGCCAATATGTGAAGAGAACATTTTTGTCAATATGTACAAGGCAATTAAAATGTGTCTTTTTGCATATGGCCGACATAGACATTCACTCAGTTGCCAGGTTATTATTAGGTACACCTAGCCAAAAATAATGCAGTCTTATTACAACAGTCCTGCAATTAATCTTACCTTCATGAAGGCTGTAATGTTCAGTGTTTGTTGTTTTACTTAGGTGTACATGATAATCTAGGGAGAGTCAGCCACGGTACAGGTGCAACCCCTGAACATGCTTTGGGAGGTTTTGCTCAAAAGCGAATTCATATTTTTAGGAAGGGGGAATTGACTAGTTGAAAAACAGCAATCGTTTTAGGACCAGTCAACCTCTCTGGCTCCCTCATGTCTGCCAATCACACTTCTAACTGAAGTGCAAAGAAGCTGGATTGTGCACACATATAACCCCAGTTGGGTAGAGGTGCACGACAACAAGACTGGATGCTTGTACACCTAAACTGTTTGTTTTGGTTAGAATGAACACTACTACATTACATGACATTTTTAGGCTGCTGTGAAAGCTGTCAATTGAACTCTAGTGCGGAACAAAACAACCGGAGTGAGACCTCTTGAAAAGAAGGGTCTCAGACCTACTCCGTGTACGTTGGCAGTTGATAAAGTCCACTAAAGTGTGTGGCAGAGTGATCCCACAGCAATACCCCCGCATAATAATGCTATACAAATCTTTTTCATCCCGTCTCTACCAGTTTGTCATTACTCACACAGAGTCTTGTTTTCAATCAAATTAGGAACATGGTGTTTACATGGAAGGTGAAAAACCTAATTATTCATATCCCTGTATATGTGATCATAACAGAATCCAGGTTTACAATAGTCTGCCTGCTAATGTGTCTCGATTTCTCACCAACTCAGCCACTATGTTCTGTACCAACAAAGAATGTTCAGAAACCAGGATAAGGTGTTTACATGCCATACTCTCCTGGTTTCTATCGGAGTACTTCAGGGAGCATATCCAGGTTTCTCAACACCGGGATAAGGGCTTATTCAGGTTTCTGAAACCAACATGCCCAACAGATAACCAGGCCACTCCAAAAAAAACAAAACAATCAAGCATGCTGACATTTGATAATTAGTGCTAAACAAAAAAAAAATAATACAGCTGAGGCTGACGGGAGTAGTTCTGCTGGTATTTATTCATAAACTGATATATTGGATATTTGGAATTTAGACCTGATGATGGTGCAATTCATCCTGAAGAGAAGGGTGTCTGTACCAGATTTCATGGTAATTTCATCTGACAATTTTTCTCAAAACCTAAAAATGTGAACCTCATGGTGGCAACAGAGGAAAAGTGAGGGGTTCACCAAAGTCATTCGGCAATATCCTCTGGAAGTACAGACATATAGGGATATAGACAGCAAGATGGTTAAGCGTGAGAGCAGGATGACCTACCTAACATCAAGCAGAGGGCCTTTGAAGGTGGTCAGTGGCTTTCTTGCTCCTTTGGTCTTGCTGCTTGCGTCTCCTTTATCATTGTCCTCTGCCCTCAAACTGTCTTCCAGGAAATTCACCTGAAACAACAAAGAGCACCTAATTAGAAAAGACACTCAGAATACTGATAATGTGACCTTTATCTGGTCCCTTCCCTGTAAATGAATAGTTTGACCCTTGCACTTCATGCAGAGAAAGCTATCAGTTAATGAAGCACTTCACAGTCATCTGTAATTATTAATAAATGGTTCTTGTGAAATAACGGTGAAGTGTTATGTTATCAAAATAGAATCTTTCCAGAAAAACAGATTCTCTCTTTTACTGAGAAACCCCCATGATGAGTACTGACCCTTGTTCCCAGTAGTCTCCAGAGGGAGCAACAAGCAACGAACCACATGTCCGTATGACAATGCAGAACTAAAACAACCCACAAACTCTTATGACAAAACAAAAAACCTTGAACGAAAATAGTTCAACCAGACCAGAAGTCATATTATCACTTTCACTTCAGCACAACAGCCACAAACTTCAACCCAATTCATCTGACACAAGACCATACAACAGCTGACCGGATAGAGATTGTGAAACGTTTGCATAAGCGGTCGACAATATAGATGGAAGAACGTAGGAGAGTTGTGGATATGGATGCTTTCACAGTGTTGCTGGCACCACATATTGTGTTAAACAGATGGAAGAGTGGGCATGTGATGGGAGGAGGGAAGGGGCAAAGGTGAGCGGACTCTGCATGTGTTGGGAACATTTGTGACTCAGAGGGGAAGTGTGTCATTTGCTGCGATAAGAAACAAAACATGTCATCTTAATTTAATGGCTGACTGTCATGCATCTGCCACAATGAAGACATCAAGAGATAATCAGCTGCTGATGAAATGTCTCCATTTATTCGTCATTTTAAAGATCAAGCTTAACACAATTAGGTAATACTGTGACTAGAAAAAAGTAAAAATGCTAAAATTTTAATTCAAAATGAAACTTTGAAATTAGCAGGTTGTGTTGTACAGTGTTTTGTTGATATGCTTTTGCCATAACACTTATACAAAATTCCATTATAGATTAGCAAATAATGCATTACATTTATATAGCGCTTTATCAAAGAAACTCAAAGCACTTAACTTGCCGCTTTCTTCTTCTTCTTCTTATTATTATTATAGAATATGCATTTGCCATATCCGTAACACTTAATACAAATTTCGTTGTAGATTAGCAAACAAAATAAATGGCAATTTTGAGAAACAAATTAATAAAAAAAACAACAACTATACTTTAACTATATAATAATAATCATCATGTAAAAAGAAATCAAATAGACCACAATAAAATACATTTAAAATTAAGAGAACTTCATGATTTCTACACATTGTGTATAACATTTGAAATGCAAAGACAAAGAAATCATCTTAAACTGAAAAGTTGGTGCAATGCTCATAATGGGGAGTGTCTATTGATAATACAGTACATATTAAAAAAGGTACAAAACAAAAATGATGATTAGCACTCTTCAGAATCATAGACCTGGTAAAGGATAATATTAGAGTACAAGGCACAGAGGGCTTTTGTTAAAAAGTTACTTCAAAAGACATTTAGTGCTGAGAGTTAATAACTTGGTCTACTGTAATATAACAGTAATCGAGTTAGTAGTGTTTAATTGAAGGTTAGAATATAAAAATCATGTGAAATTGTTATTGGGCATAAGTGACTGTGCTACTTTTTCGCGTTGAGCTGATAATACTGGGAAATATGAGTGTCTTGCTTGGTTCAGTGTTGTACATTATATTGTGCAAAAAGTAGGCTAGCCTTCATTTAGCCTACATTCCCTGATAACAAAGTCAGAAATGGTGCGGTTTTTGAAGCAGTGCAATACAATTTAGTGGGTCCAATTGAAATGTGAGGTCCAGAACAGGTCAAGGTTTGAACATGGGGGTCCTGACGTCACTCGACTGTGACTGTCAGGGAGGTGCACTCACAATAATTCAGTCACGTGAGTACACCTGCCTTTCCAGCCTGAAGAAATCTTCGGGACTCTGAGCTCCTTGTGTGGGTGTGATCCTACACTGCCTTACCACCTCCAGCCCTTGTTTCAAAACAGAGAGAAAGGCAATTAGCTTCCTGAAGCTATCAAGTTATCAGCACAGTGCTGCCTGGAGCCCAGAAGAATTCAGGTCGGGATGGGTGGTGGTTGTGGAGAGGGAGGGGGCGTCTTCTGTTTATTTAGACAAGAGGGATCAGAAGCAGGGAGCTGAGCACGAGTCCTGTGGAATGCGTTGAGCCCTTTTCATATACAGTCTATAGTTGAGCTGTATTTATGAACACAACAGGCTGGTTTATGAACACAGTGCCACGGGTTTAGTCACAGCACAGGCTACCAGAAAGTCTAATTGATAATGCCTGATTAACTACTTCACTCTGCGCAAGCAGAAGTGCCGGAGATTTGAAAACATATAGAGATCATTGACACTGCTGATTACAAATTGTCCTCAAGCTCTCTTACCACCGCTCTCCTTTTTATCTTGTTTCAAGTACTTAGCCTTTCTTTACACTGTGTTTGTTTTAGATACTCTTGATTCCTTTTTGGTAAACAACAGCATTATAACTTACATACAAAACTATGGGTTTGTAAATTACAATGCAGGGGGGTCTTATCTGCTACAGAACATCAAAGCCTTGAATGAATGAGCTTATTAGGGTGATGTTCATAAAGTTTCTGGACATCAATTAGTATGTAACCTTTAGACAGCCAGAAGTCACATGAATTAACCTTAATTGCTATACAATTCACCTTTCACAGTTGAACTGCTGTTCTCTCACCCTGAATCTTCCTCAACAATCTTGTGAGACCATTTGATTGTCATCAGGCATATGCGCACACACTCGCTGTCTACGCTGACGCTGTGGTTGTGTAACTAGTTTCTCAAGCTAACCTGAAAAATAGCTTCCTCGTTCCCACAGAGCTGACTCAAATGTTTCTATATCTAGTCTGCTGACACCTCACAGGACTCAGCAGTGCTTGTTAAAATACAGTTTAGTATCTGGAGATGAAATTAAGTCAATAATGCTCTAATGGGGAGCTCTGCACTTTTTCTCTGGGGTTATGCAGAAAGCCTACAGTAAGGAACATTAACAAACTCCAAACGTGTGCCTTTAGATTATTGTTGAGGATAACAATTGCACTGATTTTCACATCTCTGCTTTGTACATCTAAATCTGTTGTGCATGACCAATGCGGTATTTTTTAACAATGAGCACTGTTTGTTTGTCAGGGCTTAGGAGGCTTGTGGAAGTGGCTTTGTGTGATGCAGCACCGCTAGGTCTCTCCAGCAGATATAGTCTGTATAGACAGCAGGCTACAAAAAACCTCAATAGCTGCTATAAAGTACAGCATAGTTAGTCCTCGTATCAAATGTAGGTTAACTCCAAATCCATTGCTCCCTGATTGTGACAGCAAAACAAAAATCTTTAAATAACAACTTCAACACTCAATGATAACGAAGCAAAAATAAAACATAAATCATAGTTGAAAACAATGTGCACCAACACTTGTATGAATGTACAAGTCTTCAATAAGCATTCCCTGATACCGTATTCTGAGATGACCCCCTTAATGCCCTCCATCTATCTTGCCAGAAAAGAAGCCAAATAGATAATGAGGCGAGGGCTGGATTGTCTTGTAGGAGGGGAGTAGAATATGTGACATATGTACGTAAAATTTGGTGACACCAGAGTGAGAGGGATGTTTGACATCAGACATATTCAAGCTAAAGCCTGTGGGGCGTCTGCGTGATGGTGCTACAGCTGTTTGGGAATAAGAGAAATTTAGCTACAGCAGGGAAGAGCTTAAGTAAGTGACTCGGCAACCTCTGTGGACCATGTGAGGAGCTGAGAGGATGAGAGAAGCAGAGCGCTGGCTGTGATGCACAGGCTTTGTTGGCAGGATTTAATTGCAGCCAAAGACATTTGGAGTCACCTTCACACACACACACACACACACACACACACAATGAGCAAGAGCTTAACGTCTTCCAAATCAGGGCATTACTTGCCAGTTAATTCACAGCTGTCTCCACAGACCGGTCTGATTACATGCTGTAATCTCAGCTCAACTTAAAGAAAGTGAGTGAAAGAAGAAACAAGAGGAATCTGACCATAGGGCTGCTGGCTAATTAGACTAGTTGCAGAATGTCACGTCTTTAAGAGTTGGACACCACTGAGTGAAATGCCAGAATTAGAAGTTATCGAGACTCAATCACTCTCAGCTCACATTACACATGAGAGCGGCTACAGTGACAACAACAGAAACACTGGTCCCTAACTATATTAGTGTTAACATAATTTACCAATTTATTCTAAAATATACCACCACATACTTTTATTGTGTCCTGCAAAAGCAGAGACAACACACCAGAAGCAGTCCTGCCTTGTGTTGTGGAGAAATAAAACAATAAAAAAAAAAAAATGTGCACAAAAGTGGAGAAAATGTTTCATTCATGTTAAGTTTTTTAAGCACTTCTACATTCTGAGCAGAAAATAACTAGATGTAAAGTTGAGAGAAAATGTACCTTTTTGGGCTTCACCGCAACCTCAGAGTTGAAGCTGGACTCGAGGGCATCTTTGCCCTCCGCGTCACCCTCTTTGCTCTCCATCTCATCTTCACTAACAATAGGTCCGTTTTCACAGATGGGCGTTTGGAAGTCGTCATCAGGAAGAGGCGGGTAGCTATACTTGAAGGGGTCCTGGAATGTATCCAGATCAGTTATATTACTACATGAATGGTTTTTAAAGCATGTACAATGTCAATTTTAATTAATGGAGTCATACTAAATGTCTTTGATAAGTACAGAAAGTACCATGAACATAATGATATGGCTTATGCAAGGGAAATAACTAAACTGATTCTCATTGCTTATTAACTAAAATGATGAAGTTAAATTTCCCGGTTATTGTCAACTGGCAAATCTGATCAACATTTCAGTATAGAGTGTATACTAACAATATTCAAGATGACAGTGTGGCATAAACACTGCTCAAGGTAACACAAATATTTCTTTAAATATTTTATATTCAGAATTTGTTTAATATGATTAAAGGTTACACAACATAAGTGCGCATCACACAATCATTACAACATAATCCCACAAAGGTAATAAATATTACTGAATTATGTGACCAGTTGTTGTAACTATTGCATCATTGTACGAGTGACTTGCCTGTCGTAGAAGTCATGTGCAATTATGCCAACCTATTTTTCACTTATGCATTGTATTTTTCATTACTCTGAAACAATTTTGAGTTTGAAAACACTATATAATTACACTTCATAATCATGTTATTATCCTGTTGACTCTGCAATTCGAATTTTAAAGTTTTTATATAGCCTAACCATTTCATCATTCGTTTAAAATTGGCTATTGATGTTGTATAATGCTACAATAGCAATATGAACATGTCAAACTGGAAAGCGACTTAAATATATGTCTCTGAATATTATAAGGTCAGCTGGAAGTGTAATCTTTGAGTTGCCTCAGCGTGTCAGGCCCTTGGAGGAGAGTGACAGCGTGCTGATACATTGGCAGAGACAGATGAATTGTTGTCACAGTTTAGATTACCACGGGCTGTGCTTCTGCAAATGTGAAACTTGTTAGAGCCGCAACTCCGCAGACAGGCACACTGATCCAACACTTTTCCCTTAATTCCACTGCCAACGCTTTTAAAAATCATAGACTTTACTTTTTGGATCTCTGAAACACAGGACTTAAATCTCCAAACTTGTAAAGCTCATCTTTTTACTCTTCAATGTCATTATCATGAACAAACACTTTCTGATTTACAATTCTCATGAACATGTGTTAAATTACACACAGAAGCTATTCATCATGTTTACGCATGTCATTTACACAGTTATCTGAAGTTAGGAACTTTTGCTGAATCAGACGTAGCAAACTCGTATGAGAAGAATTCTTAAATATTCTTGCATGTCAACTGTGAGGATATTTCAGAAATGTTGAATATAACATACAGAAAGACATAATAACATACCATTCCACCCATGTGAGGTGGCAGGTACTCCGGCCCTATGAATGTCTGGATCTCAGATCTGGATGCAAACTTGAGCTTGCTGATTGCCTCCGGACCCAACCATGACTTCACAATCTTCCACGCAGCTGAAACAGAGACATGTTTATGCTCAAGATGTCAGAATCTGATTAATAATTAAGTTACTGTTGGTCACAAAACTATGCAAGTTTGTACGGACTGCAAAGAGAAGACAGGTTAATTCTCACCATTCATGATCCAAGGCATTTCCACGATGATCATTTTGGCTGAAATCATACAAAAATCTTTTCACTACAATTATGTTTGAAAATTCACAGGTTTGAGTTGAAAGTAGATGTAAATCACTAAAAAGTACTGAAATTAACATGTGAATGTGGATAAATATTTGTTGTAGACTTTACTTTACCGTGACTTACATAAAAACTTTGGATAATATACTTTGAAGCAATTGATAATGTACTTCACAAACTCCATGTCCTGAAACACAAAGTGGAGAAAAAAAAAACAATGATTTAAAACTCTGAACCACATAGAGGGCTTTAACAATAAAAGATGCTTTCTGGATTCCCACTAGGGAGTGCTTATTCACTCTTAACCACCTCTGGATTTGTACTGACAATTAACAGAAAATGAAATTCCTTAAGAGCTCATATAAATGCTTAATCTGTCTCAAATACTACGTCCGAGACTTGAGGATGTTATTTTGCCACGTTTTTTCAACTATACTGCTCTTTTATTTTGTTATGAACCATGTGAAAAATAGATACAACTTGTTGGTTTATGCTTATTTGTTATATGCTAATCATTGCAATAAATTACAAGGAGACAATTTTCCTGAAAACAAGCAAAAACAGAGCGACAGTTCACAGTAAATGACTTAAATGCATTCTCTCCACATACATAACAAGAAGTGTGTGATTCAAACAGATAATGTTTATCTAGGCTAAAAAAGCCAATCATGCCTATAAATTATTCACTATAAATATCATACTGAAACTGCATATCCAGGTGAAAGGTTCTGCAACACATTTGTTTTTGGTGAATACAATAAAAATTCATCTTACTGACAACCAGCTGATATGTCAATACATACACTGTGGTTAAGCTCCATAATTAGCTTGAAGCCTCATTGCTATTCAGGAGACTCACTCCAGAACCTTAATGAGATCATACTGGCTACCCTTGCTCTAGCTCGTACTGTGGTTCAACAAGCCTCAGTAAGGCTGCTTTCCAAACTGATCTTCTAATCTAAGCATTTCGTATTTGGCTTGCATAGCTATTTATCCTTTTTGCCTTGCTTTTGTTGGTTTATTTGTATTTAAATGAGCCATTTCTCCAGGAGAGAGTCTAGCCAGTGAAATACACATACATAGTACTCGTTGACAGAGAGCTCCGTCAAGGAGCTCACGCCTGCGACACAGTGAGTCTTGGATTAGACAGTCCACTTCAATTGACCAATGGGATTTAAAGGTTACTTTAATCTCCAAAGTGTAAAACCACTGAAGAGCATCAGTCGCTGCAAGACCACAGCTCAAACAGCAAGAAATATAGGGGATACGCAAGTGCATTTCAGTGACAGTCACAGCAAGGAAATGGGTCTTTCTCTGAAATAAGAGTGAAGCTTATTAAGAGGGAGGGAATGAAAATGCTAAATACAGTTTGTTTTGGAGGACTGGATATAACTGTAAGAAACAAAGATACATTTAAACTTGGATTAAAGCATGATCATAATAAAAACAGATGTTATTGATAAAAAAAACAAACCTTGTCATCATGTACTCACTATATTGCTGAGGCCAGACTCAGTCATGTCAAACACAACGGTGAGTGGCATCCCAGGTTCTTTCTTCGCATACCGCTCCAGCCAGAAGGCAACATACTTCTTCTTGTCCATGATTGTTTTTGCATCCTTGACGTGTAGCTTTACTTTGAACCAGACTAAACACAGTAAACAGAGGATCAAAATGAATTAAAGTATCAGTACTTTTGTATTTGTGTAGAATATCAGTCGCAGCAACACACTTTTAATGGAACATATATCTTGTCTGACAATTAAAAACAGGCTAAGCTGTAAGTGTATGTTTACTGTAAGTAGTAATTTACTGTAATACAACATGTACATACAGAGCTTGTTGCCCTCTTTGTCATAGCCGTGGAGGTAGACAGCACCAGTCTCGAACATCCATTTGGGAATGGTGCTCTCAGTGAGATCTGAAACAAGCAACACACACACACACACACACACACACACACACACACACACACACACACACGTTGCTAACTGGTGTTAGTTATCATTTAAATTTTATAGCTATACAGAACATGGCATTGTAGGCAGGTTGCTTGTAAGGTTCATCATTTTAGCATAGCCATCTTGTTCTATTCCTGGAGATGAGTCATCACAACAACAAAATATAACTAAAATCGGTCGACAGAAACTGAAAATGTATTAAACATACATGTAGGTGAGCCAGAATTAGACAGCTGTACTTTCCTGAGTTTCCAGAGGAAGTCTCTCACTTACCATTATTTAACAGTTTTATTGAACCTATCGGTTGAGGATCCTAGTTTTCCTAAAATGTGAAACTGCTTCAAATAACAGAAAATAACACATGTGTCATCAACCCTTTTCAACAGATTAATAAAAGAACTAACAACATATGGCCTTGGTGACATGGCCCGTGATGCCCCTGGATACTAATGACTTGAACAAATAAAATTTCCTAAAACTAACTCTTTGACAAATTGAATTTGCTGGATTAAAGACTACCAAAACAGCAACACTGAGAAACTCCTCAGAAAACAGCAACAGTGGGAATTGTTCTTGGGGGTAGCCTCTGCATGGAGACATGGGTGTTTAACACACAATGACACTCTGTCTGGATTCATCCAAGAGCAGCACAATAACAACCACTGATCTGTGTTGCGAGCTCGCAAACTAAATATCAATGACAACATTTCTACTTTTAGGTAGGACTGGATATTTACCAACCAAATTGTGTGCCTGTAGCACCAGCATCAAAAGGTACCAGAGGTTAGCATTTAAGGACTGGTCACATTCATAATGTTGTTTATTTATTCTCTGGTCATGTAATTCCTGATTAAAAAACAAAATTTTGCTCTGATTTAATATCGTTCTTAGACAACATTTCATCTTTGAGAACAGTAGTGTATTTTGTTAAAAGAAAAGAGAGTTTTTTAGAAAAACATAAAAAATAAAATATTTAGTTTTGGTATCGGCTTCATAATTCAGTTACGAGTTTGGTGCTAGTATTAAAAAGGAGGCTCAGCCCTATCTTTAGGTGATGTGAAATTGCATATTACAAACTTTTCAGCATTATTTCTTACCATTCAAACCATATTCTTTTCTCCACTGAAGACTCTCATCAATCATTTTCAAGGCATCATCAACAACATAAAGTCTCCATGTCAGGTAGCCTTCCACCAGCGCATCATCTGTCTGAAGCCTTTCCAAGTCTCTGGAGTCATATTTATCTGTTGAATCTGTATCATAAACATAAGTTAATATAAAGGCTGAATCACATGACGTTTAACTCTAAAGACATCAAGCACAAGGTTTCACTCT
This sequence comes from Micropterus dolomieu, assembly GCF_021292245.1. NCBI lineage: Eukaryota > Metazoa > Chordata > Actinopteri > Centrarchiformes > Centrarchidae > Micropterus > Micropterus dolomieu. The sequence goes on along the minus strand of NC_060156.1, from coordinate 15,411,060 downwards.
CAACCACATTGACTTCATGACCTTTGTGTTGTGTTGTAAACTCAAATAAAGTTCATCTGGAGGCCATAACATTACCCCCCCGGGCTGTATTTTTCTAAAGACGTGTCAACACAGTTAGCTAGTTATCTGCTGGGGCTTATCTGGGTTCCGAGCATTTAGGTCATGATGTTTACAACATGAGTAAAGTAAGTTAGCAGTAACGTTACACTATTTGACAGTTACCTAAAATATCTGAATATATGCGGCGTATGTCGCTGACAATAACCCAACATTCATGCAAAAACAAGTGACAGGTCAAGGAGAAATTTAATGTCATCTTATCCATAATAACTGTGTTAACGTTCTGTTTACCTTGGAGGAACTCGTTCTTGAATCTCTGTCTCGTCTCCTCAATTTTCTTCTCAATGTCCTACGTTAGTGTCAAAGAGTTCGCTCGGGTTAGAAACATGTTTTCAACAGATGACGTTAATATGTTAAATAGGGAAAATGTGCTCTAACGGTAACGTTAGTTTACGATACCTGCTCTCCTTCGTGCTGGTCAAGTTCAGCCATATTTAACTGTGCCCGAGTTTCCTTCTCTATGGTTGCTAACCCAGTTCCTCCTTGCTGAGCTAGCTAGTTAGCTAACGTCCAGAGTTAGATGAATCAGTGCGAAATGTGAAACTGACGTCCTGTCGTTGCCATTTTGGCTCCAGTCGTGGCCACACCTCTACGATGAGTTGTTTGTTTCAACTGAAAGAGTAGAGGAAGTGTTCACTTGAATACGAGATAACCAGAAAAGCGTTTATTTAATCATTCATACAGCTAAAATATTTAAATAGGACATACGGGCTACAGACTTTAGCTTAATGTCTTCAATTCACTTACGTTACCAACGTCACCCACAATGCACTTGGACTGACAGGAAGCGTTCAATTTCAGTTGGCGCGTCGCTACTTTGAATGTAACACTAAATTTCTGCTAAAACCCCAAACTTTATTAGTAACTAGTCGTCCATTTGTACACCTCGGTGACACTTCTGTCATGAGAGTGACAGGCTCCACTTTAGAGATAACGTTAACTCAAGCTGTCAAAAAGGAGGGATCGAACCTTATAGCAACCTGAAGCTGCTCATAATGGAGAGCTATCGAAGCCTGCATCGCCTTTCCCTTTGTGGAAAGATAATCTTATTTAACTGTAAACGAGCTACAGCCACAAATGACAGCGAACGAAGTGAGTTAATATTCTGCAGCCTTTCATTTGAACGGAAAGACAACGCGTTCCTGATCGCAGCTGAGGGAGCGGCTGTCATCAGCAGGAAAAGATCAGCGCATCGTGTGGAGATTGTGACATGTAAATGTGCCATACATGTTCAGAAGAGAGTCGCCACACCATGTGTTTTAGTGACAAAGAAGAGTGAGAAAGGAGGGAGCTTCCAGTATACTCTTCTCACACTGAGCAGTTCAAACCGACTGGAGCCCTGCATGGAGTTTAAACTCCCTTATGAAATGAGGGAGAATGTATCTATCCTCCGGGGCCCCACGGTGTTGTGGAGCCATGCTGGTAATGTCTTCTATACATCTCTGCAGGCAGGAGAGGTGAGACAGGTACCCATTCAGTTGTCCCACATTGTTGTTGGAGAACTCCCCCTCCACAAAGAACAAATATTTGTTCTTGGACTGCAAAACGTTTCAGAGCAGTCCTTGAATAACCAGTCCACAAGCAAAGCCCTTGGCTATTTTGTTGACAATGGACACGTGTTTGATGGCACTATAATTTTGCCTCATCCTTACATTTGCATCACAAGCTGCGTTTTTGTGCTGTCAGCTGAAAAAGTGGATGGTGGGCTGAAATCTGCTGTAGTTGCAGCAACTTTTAATCAGCAACTTGTTTACTTTGAGAATGGCATTGTAAAAGACACATGTCAGCTCCCCTTTGGACAGACTGAAAATATTCAGCTTGTCAACACCGGAAGAAATGGCTGCCTGTTCGTCATATCCTTTCACCAGGAGCATGTGTGTGCTGTATGGAAGGAAACATTTCAAGTATGCAAAAATGGGGTTTCATTTTCTGTAGCTAGACTTTCATTCAGTTTACAAGATTTCAGAAGCCTACTTTGTTAAACTCTCTTTTCCAGATAGCGTCTCACTGGTCAGGTGTCAGCTCTGTCCACGTGGATGACTTTGTGGGATGTGGAACAGACCAAATGCTGTTGTGTTTTAAGGATCAAGGTGTAACACGACACTCATTGGACAAATTCCTCATCACTGACCTCTGTGGCATTTCATATTCTGTAAGGCATCATTTTCCCTCACATGAGCTATGCTACTTCACAGTTACAATAATTTGTGACAGAGGACAGAGTGACTAATAGATAATACATTTTTTTAGAGTTGCCAGGACAATATTGCACCAGAGACATCTCTTCTACCAGAGAACTATCTCCTCACTCTTCAAGCTTTAGAGTCCAGACTACAGGTGAGCATATATAAACTGTATTTTATCTGCCTTAATGCTGGAGGGCTGGGCAATAATATAATCTTATTGTCTGTCTGTTGTTTGCAACATCAATTTCACTATTTTATGTATGTATACTGAAAACAATTATAAACGCAACACTTTTGTTTTTGCCCCCATTCATCATGAAATGAACTTAACCTTTATTTATTCAGGGGAGAGAGTAAGCCTCTCTTTTGCAGGAAGGCCCTGATCACATTCACACTGTTACACATTCACACCTGGAAGCTGCCTGTTACAACCGCAGTCTGGTCTGCTGGCCACTAAGCAGCTCCATTGGAGCAGTTGGGGTTATGGGCCTTGCTCAAGTGCACCTCAGTGGTGGTAAATTAGGGAGGGCAAGCACTGCTTGGTTTACTTTCCACACCCAGATTTATCCTGCCGGTCCAGGGATTTAACCAGCGACCCGGTCACAAGCTCGTTTCTCCAACCTTTGGGACACCACTGCCCAAACTTAAAGATCTAAGACTTTCTCTATGTACACAAAAGGCCTATTTCTCTCAAATATTGTTCAAATCTGTCAAAATCTGTGTTAGTGAGCACTTCTCCTTTGCCAAGATAATCTATCCACCTCACAGGTGTGGCATATCAAGATGCTGATCAGACAGCATGGGTATTGCACAGGTGTGCCTTAGGCTGGCCACAATAAAAGGCCACTCGAAAATGTGCAGTTTCACTGTATTGGGGGGGGTCCGGAAACCAGTCAGTCTCTGATGTGACCACCATTTGCCTCACTCAATGCAACACATCTTCTTTGCATAGAGTTGATCAGATTGTTGGCCTGTGGAATGTTGGTCCACTCCTCTTCAATGGCTGTGCGATGTTGCAGTCAGGTCTAGACCCCGATGAGGACGACAAGCATGCAGATGAGCTTCCTGGAGACAGTTCCTGACAGTTTTTGCAGAAATTCTTTGGTTATGCAAACTGATTGTTGCAGCAGCTGTCTGAGTGGTTGGTCTCAGATGATCTTGGAGATGAAGGTCCTGGGCTGGTGTGGTTACAAGTGGTCTGCGGTTGTGAGGCCGGTTGGATGTTCTGCCAAATTCTCTGAAACACCTTTGGAGACAGCTTATGGTAGAGAAATGAATATTCAATTCACGGCCAACAGCTTTGCTGGACGTTCCTGCAGTCAGCATGCCAATTGCACGCTCCCTCAAAACTTGTGACATCTGTGGCATTGTGCTGTGTGATGGAACTGCACATTTTTGAGTGGTCTTTTATTCAATTCAATTTTATTTATATAGCGCCAAATCACAACAACAGTTATCTCACAGCGCTTTTCATAATTCCATAAAAGAGATGGATGGAAGGAGAGAGAGGGGAGGGAGGCAGCCTGCATAATATACACACAGCGGTACAGACAGTAAAGGTGATGTTATAGATATAAAATGGTATAGATATTTATAATAGTGTTAATGATAATAATCGTAATGTTAATGATTATAATAACAATAGGACTAGTAACAATAGTAGTTGTAGCAGAGGGTGTCGAGCAGGAACACAGGGGCAGCAGGTGACCCGCAGCCACAGATCCAGACTCCACAGCTCCAGAGCCAGAAACACCTGCAGGAAGTGATAGGAGAGAGGAGAGGGACGCGAAAGCACAAGACTACCGGAAAGGGGAGAAGTTGTGTTAGTAACATGCAATAATGGGATGAGGTTGCATACAGAGGGAGAGGAAGTAGAGGAGAGAGGAGCTCAGTGCATCATAGGAAATCCCCCGGCAGTCTAGGCCTATAGCAGCTGCACTAAGGGATGGTTCAGGACTCACCTGAGCCAGCCCTAACTATAAGCTTTATCAAAGAGGAAAGTCTTAAGCCTACTCTTAAATGTGGAGATGGTGTCTGCCTCTTGAACCCAAACTGGAACCTGGTTCCACAGGAGAGGAGCTTGATAGCTGAACGCTCTGGCTCCTAGTCTACTTTTGGAGACTCTAGGAACCACAAGTAACCCTGCATTCTGGGAGCGCAGTTCTCTGGTGGGGTAGTAAGGTACTATGAGCTCTTTAAGATAAGATGGTGCCTGACCATTAAGAGCTTTGTAGGTAAGAAGAATGATTTTAAATTCTATTCTGGATGGTGAAAAAAAGGCGGTCCTTGAAATTTGCTTAATGTGAGACTTAAACAACATGTCCTGATCAAAGATAACTCCAAGATTCCTCACAGTGGTGCTGGAGGCCAGGGCGATGCCATCAAGGGAAACCATATCTTTAGATAATGTGTCACGGAGGTGCCTAGGCCCCAGAACAATAACTTCAGTTTTATCTGAGTTTAACATTAGAAAATTACAGGTCATCCAGGTTTTAACATCCTGAAGGCACATTTGAAGTTTAGCTAACTGATGAGTTTCATCTGGCTTGATCGATAGATATAACTGAGTATCATCTGCATAACAATGAAAGTTTATGGAATATTTCCTGATAATATTGCCTAAGGGAAGCATATATAAAGTGAAGAGGATTGGTCCGAGGACAGATCCTTGAGGAACTCCAT